>NC_044984.1:77527899-77891232 GCF_008728515.1 Papio anubis
GACATTTGGAAATCTTGTGTTCTAGGTGGACAAATTATGCAATTTTCTACATCATCAATTCTATCGATTATAAAAGATAGAATTGGATTGGATGATGTCTAAGATTCTTTGAGTGTAAAACTCTAAAAGTGTATGAGGAAATAAAGGTCAATTTGGAGTTTTGTTTTGTTTTTTGGTTTTTTGTTTGTTTGTTTGTTTGTTTTGATAGATTCTAGCTCTGCTGCTAGGCTGGAGTGCAGTGACGCAATCTCGGCTCACTGCAACCTACAACTCCAGGGTTCAAGCGATTCTCCTGCCTCAGCCTCCGTCACGGCTGGCTAATTTTTGTATTTTTAGTAGGGATTTCGCCATGTTGGCCAGGCTGGTCTCAAACTCCTGACCTGAGGTGATCTGTCCGCCTCAGCCTCCCAAAGTGCTGAGATTATAGACATGAGCCACCATGCCCAGCCGAGGATTTTTTTTTTTAAAGAAGTTATCATTTAGAGTAAGTAAAATACATATATGGATGTGTAAGAATTATTCAAACTAGCTTGTGGCAACCTGACAATTATTAAAGCCATTAGTAAATACCAATGTGCCTGTTCAGATATAAACCAAGTGTTTCTTTAAAATGATAGAATTGTCATTAAAATATTTTGCATATTCAAATCAGTGATTATGATATATGGGTTTCACATGCATGAAGGTGGGGATTCCATTAGATGGTGATTCCATTATATAGACTTTCAGCTTCATAATGGGGTTTTCATTTGAAGCAGTCACAGCCACAAATTAATTTTCTATTAACTGATGATCTCATCAAGAATGAAGCAAAGGCTATTTAGGTTTCCCTGAATTTAGCAGTAGTTTCTCAGACTTTCACAAACCGCTGGTTTTAGCACTGAGTTGTAGGAGAGGAAAATGAAAAACAATCTGTTTTTATTTGTAGCGTGATTACAATGTCTGATTTTAGATGGAATCTAATGAACTTGGCTACTTTATAATTTTATCAGCCACCTTATCTCATAAAATTAGAAGAAGGCATACTGGGTCAACCTTTCATCAATTTACTAATTATAAGAATAATGTAGCATTTTTTGTTTCCTATTATCTTTGAATATTTTAATGAGATGAAACCTAGCTTTTCAAATGTACTGCTTCTATTGATTGTCAATATTTGACAGGTCAGTTAGAAAATGTGCCAAAGCATCTATATACTAGTTTTTCTCTCTTCCCTTCTATATTGTACTAAGTAGTGGAAACGTTTTTCCTCTATTATTATTTCACTGTATTGAAAATAATATTTGAAGTTGGAGTTTTTAAGGATGGTTAGTTGAAACGAACAAATTCTGTAAAATTTCATCTGACTGTAGCTTTAAAACATAAGAGCTTCATTGAGGCCAGGAATAGCTTCCAGGCTACAAATCAACAAATGACATTTTATAATTTTAGTTTTCATAATCCTTTTTTAAATTTGAATATGTATGTATTGTTTTCTCTCAGCACTCTTGTCTAAAGTCAACATCTACTTTGTGTAGATATAGAGGTTAACTTATATTTAAGCATGACTTCAATTATGAGAATTGAAGTTAGAAGACCACATCTTGGCTATAAGTAATTAACACTCTTTGCATTTTGGGGAAATGAAAAATAATGAGCGATTGGAAGGGTAATAAAGGTATGTGAGGGAAGGTGAAGAGCTAGTCTATTTGCATGTTAATTAAATAGAATAAGGTTAATATTTTATACTATCATTTGTTTCAATAACTATATTTAAGCCCATTCAACCTGTCAGTGAGAGATAATGGGCTTCAAGTTCTGAAATGTAGAATCCTGTACTATTTTTCAAAGTGTGAGTCATTCAATATTTGTTCTGCATAAGGCTTTGGTAAATATAGGGTTTCTTTGTCAAATCAGTTTGGAAATTTCTAAATACTCTTTCATCTCTCAGAGAATTTTAACACACATTCTCAAATGAAGAGCTCTGAGAATTTATGCTAAAGAAAAATCTGTTTAACTTTACTTGACTGACATTTTCCTGCTATCCTTGCATATGGATCTCTTTTTGTTATGAATATTTTTTTTTCACATAATGCCTGTTACGTTTCTATAAAACTGGAAACATGGGGAAGCTTTGTGTGGTGATAATAGGATGAGTCTCACTTTTGTTTATAATAACAATAATTAATAGTATAACAAGTGACAATAGCTGACATTTATTAAGCACTTACATGTCAGATACTGTTCTAAGCTCTTTACATACATTAATTTGTTTGGTGCTGGAAGAACCACCATTAATTAGGTATTTTAATTTTCCCTATTTTAAAAACGAGGAAACTGGGCCTCAGAGTCCACAAAATTCACTCCTGTATCTTAAACCCTAACTTTTCAAGGTGTTAGTCTGCTTCTCGGCTAAAATAAGAGACCCATTGTGGAACTACATCTCAGTGTCCTCTTCTGCATGTGAAGTTCTGCATTTGTCAGAAGATTGTTGAGAAAAATAAAATTTCAACATAAATACTGATGCTGTTTATGGACTGCTTTCTATGAAAATAACAAAAAGTTCTCTCTGAAATGGAACTACACTTAGGACCTGAAATAATTATTTAAATTTTTATGGCCAGGCACGGTGACTCACACCTATAATCCCAGCACTTTGGAAGGCCGAGGCAGATGGATCACCTGAGGTCAGGAGTTCGAGACCAGCCTGGACAACATGGTAAACCGCATGTCTACGAAAAATACAAAAAATTAGCTGGGCGTGGTGGTGGGTGCCTGTAATCCCAGCTACTCCAGAGGCGGAGGCACGGGAATCGCTTGAACCCGGGAGGTTGAGGTAGCAGTGAGCCAAGATTGTGCCATTGTATTCCAGCCTGGGCAACAAGAGCAAAACTCTGTCTCAAAAAAAAAAAAAATATGTTTATTTATGCTAATCTAAGCATATTTTGTAGTCATTTTACATATTTGGGCAAATAGAAATAGCATAATTTTTAGATTAAATTTGTCCACAGTTTCATTTTGGAAGAGATGTTTCTGCATGAGACATAACTTTTCTTCTAATGCTGAGATTCTGTGATCAATTAAGCTGATGATGTAATTTAGTTTAATTTTAAAGATTCACCCTGAATATATTGAAGCTAACTACAAAAGATATGCTGTGGAAAACAAACCATTCTTATTTATCTTTTGCGTCCTAAAGCCATGACCTGAAGGAATCCTTCTCTGACTGCCCTTTCCTCCCCATTCTATACCCCTCTCCCACCATCTAATTAGGGTTCCAATAATATTTTTTAGGTAGCTTTTATTTTTTTACAGCAGTTTCTAAAGAGTTCTGATGTATTCTCTGCCCCACCCTCACATAGCCTTCCCCACTATCAACATCTCACACCAGAGTGGTACATTTGCTAAAATCCATGAACCTGTGTTGATAAATCATCACTACCCAAAGTTCATAGCTTACTCTAGGGTTTGCTCTTAGTTTAACACATCCTATGCATTTTGACAAATGTATAATGACATATATCTACCGTAGTACCATATAGAACATTTTCACGACCCTAACATTTTTCTTTGCTTCATTTATTATACTTATTCTTCCTTTTCCTTAATCCTTGAAAATCAGTGACTATCTTTCTTTTGTCTCCAGTTTTGCGTTTTACAGAATGTCGAAAGAGTTAGAATCATTCAGTATGTCATCTTTTCATGTGGGCTTCTTTTACTTAGTAATCTGCATTTAAGGTTGTTTTATGTCTCTTCATGGCTTAATTGTTCTTTTTTTTTTTTTTTTTTTTTTTTTTTTTTTTAGCACCAGATAGTATTCTATTGTCTGCATGTGCCACAGCCTATTTACCCATTCACCTATTGAAGGACATTTTCGTTGTTTTCAAGTTTTGGCTATTAAGCTACCATGAATAAAGCTACTATAAGCATCTGTATGCAGGTTTATTGAGGATATAATTATTTAACTCATTTGAGTAAATACCAAGAAGCCCAACTGCTGGATGCTATGGTTAAGAGCATTTTTAGTTTTGTAAGAAACCTCCAAACTGTCTTCAAAAGTGTCTGTACTGTTTTGCCTTCCCACCAGCGATGATGGCATTCCCAATGTGCCGTATCCTCATCAGTTTTTGGAGTTGTCAATGCTTTGGATTTTGGCCATTGTAATAGGTGTATAGTGGCATATCATTGTTTTAATTTATAATTCCCTAATGATATGATGCTGTGCATGTTTTCATATCCTTGTGTGCCATCTGTATATCTTCTTTGGTGAGTTATCTATTCAGGTCTTTGTTTTTAATTGTATTTTTCGTTCTCTGATGATGATTTTTAATATTTATTTATTTTAGATAACAGTATTTTATCAGGTATACCTTTTGCAAATATTTTCTCCCAGACTGTGACTTATTTTCTCATTCTCTGATAGTGTCTGTAGCAGAGCAAAAGTTTAAATTTTAAATTTTGCAGAGTAAAAGTTTAAATTTTAATGAAGTCCAGCTTAGCAATTACTTTTTTGATTGTCTTCGGCCATTTGGGCTGCTATAACAAAATACCATACATTTAAAGCTTATAAACTGCTTGTAGCTTGTAAACATATTTTTTACAGTTGGGGAACCCAAGATCAAGGTGCCAGCAGATTCAGTGTCTGGTGAGAATCTCCTTTCTGTTCATAGATGGTACCTTTTAGCTGTGTCCTCACATGGTAGAAAGGGCAAGGCAACTCTCTGGAGCCTGTTTTATAAGGGCACTAATCCAATTCATGAGGGCCCTACTCTCATTATCTCATCATGTCTCAAATGCCCTACTTCCTACTGTCATTACCTTGGGGTTCAGGATTTCAACATATAAAATTTGGGGAGGATACAAACATTCAGGCCGTAGCAGTGTTATATCTAAAATGTCATTGCCATACCCAAGGACATCTAGATTTTCTCCCGTGTTATCTTCTATGAATTTTACAGATTTATGTTTTATAGTAAGTCTATGATCTATTTTGAGTTAATTTTTGTAATGGGCGTAAGGTCTATGTTTAGAGTCTTTTTTTTTTTTTTCCTTTTTGCATGTTGATGTCCAATTGTTTTAGCATCATTTGTTGAAAAGCCTATCTTTCCTCCACTGTATTGCCGTTGGTCCTTCGTTGAAGATCAGTTGACTTACATAAGTCTATTCTGTTCCATTGTCTGTCTATTCTTTCCTTAGTACTTGTGTCTTAAATACTGTAGTTTTATAGTAGTCTTGGAGTCAGGTAGCGCGACTTCTTTGACTTTGTTCTTCTTCAGTATTGTGTTAGCTATACTGGGTCTTTTACTTCTCCATGTACACTTTTGAATTAGTTTATTGATATCCTCAGAATAATGTACTGGGGTTTTCACTGGAATTATCTTGAATCTATAGGTCAAATTTCAAATAAATAATATCTTGACAATATTGAGTCTTTCTATCCATGGATATGGAATATATCTCAATTTATTTAGCTCTTCTGTTTCTTTTATCAGAGATTTGTAGTTTTCCTTATGTAGATCTTGCATATATTTTGTTAGATTCAACAGCATTTAAAAAAATTAAGTCATTTAAGTGCTTCTGAAAAATTTAAACCCACCTTTTCAACTACACTATGGGCTATATGAAATCAAAGCCAATTACAGCGTTATTTACTACTATATATCTAGTGGTGCATGGTAGACATTTAAGAAATATTTGTTAAATGAATGAAATAGTAAATAAATGAATGCCATATATGCTGAGCTATATTATATAGTGAATATTGGAATTGTCTCCCCAATATCCATTCCAGTCCAAATGAATGGTCTAGCCATGTGATAATCAATTACTGCTTGCCAGTGATTTTTTTTTTTTTTTTTTTTTTTTTTTTCTGAAATGTGTAGAACCACTTTTACCCACAAAATACTAGGAGAAGTCTACTGGAAGTTTCTGGAAAAATTTTTCTCACTGCTAAAAGAGGGCAAATGAGTTTTTTTTCCTTCTTCCTCAGTCACGTTGCAGAATCTTGATCCAACATCTGGAATTTATGCAGCCATCTTGTTACCAACTCTAGTGTGAAGACAACATGAAGAATGAAAGTATAGAAAGATTATTAAAAAGTAAATGTCACACTTAGTTTTGAATAATATATGGTGCTCATGAATCAACCAATCTTGGAGTCTGCTTTTCCTCTGAATGTCATAGTAAGTGAGATCATAAATATCCTAGTTCTTTAAGCTAATTATAGTATTTCTATTATGGGAAAAGTTTAGATATTTTAAAATCTTTTTACTTAGAAAAGTTTTTGTTTGAGTACTACCTAAGCTAAAAACAAATATTCCCATTGGTTAGAAGCATAAAGATCCTGATACTCTTTTGTTGATACTAAGATATATCCACCTCCTCACACTCACTTTCAGGAATACACTATGTGCTTTCGTTCTGCCTTAGATAATTTTTGCATAAATATTTTAAATAGATTCTATGACGTAATTAGTAAGTAATTTTGTATATCAAATTGCAATGTATATTTTCTTGAAAAAAAATCCAGAATACAATAGTCATCACCAACTTGAATTATTGACATATAAAAATAATAACCTCAAAATTGACCTCCATTAAAAAAATCCTAAAGTGTTTCAATATCTCCTCAAGCAGGCTTTGTCTTTTTTAGTTATCAAATTTCTTTATACACACACACTCACTCCATACTCTCTGTCTCACAAACACCCCTTTAAATTCCAACAATTATCTTTGGGCTGCCTGCATCACTTTGAAATGAGGGGAATTTGAACTGTGAAGTGGATTAAAAGGTTAATTGCCTAATCTTAGCTTCCTTCCTGAAAAGACTATTTTGATCTATACAGATTTCCTCTCTGGAGGCTAGGAATGTTTTGAAATATAATTAAATAAATCAGTCTTATCTCTAAGATTAACTGCTTTTGCATAATAATTCCAATGTTAGTATTTTGACAACTGATATTTTTTACATAATCGTTTGTGGGGGAAAAAAAAGCCTCTGTTTCTATGCTATTACATTTGGAAAATTATAATCTGTAAACTTTGTTTCTATAACAAATATTTTAGAAAATGTCATAAACATTTGCATAAACCTTGTATATTTTGCTCTTCAAGATACTCACAGTCTGGAAATAAGTAAACTCATCTGAAAAGTTAGAGATATTTCAGAAAACAATTCTACTTTCTATTTTTATTAAATACTTATGATGACAAAGTGATCCTTCAAAGGTGTTACAGAAATACTTCATTTGAAATGTCTTACATTAAAAAAACCTTTGATAGGTCCCAGTATAATTCTCTAAATTGCTGATGAAAAAATTGGAATTATTATCAGCATACCATTAACATTTAAGCATTGCACATTAAGTAGTATGAATTTGAAGCATTTTATGTCTTAAATTTCCCCAATGTGTTATTGGCTTGCATTTTCACACTTTGCTTACATGATAAAAACAAAGCTACTACTGATTTTACTTGGCTTGGTGTATCCTAAATGATCATACTTTAATGTCTACACATTTGAGTGCTTTCATTGGGTTTCAAGAATATTCAAAATATACTGTTTCTTAGGGATATTAAAACACTAAACTGAAGAAGTGACATTTACAAACTCGAGTATTGATTTCACTCCTGAATAATTTTTAGGAACTTAGAGAAATAGAGAAAAATTTGTACTAGCAGTGTTAGAATTAATGTCCTCATTTGATTAAATTATATTTTCTTTTTACCAATTTCATTGTTAGTTAATGAATTTTAATTCTCCTTCTTTTTCTAAAAGAGTAACCTTCATTAGAAAAGAAATCTGTCTGTGTTTAGACATCTCCGCGAAGAAAATGTTGTGGAAAGAAAAGTACTAAATGAAATTGTCAGGAAGGAAAGAAGAAGAAAGCCAAAATGATTGGGCCACAGGGCTTCAAGGTGGAGAAAAGTGAAACAGTAAAAGAAAAAGCAACTCCATAAGTAGTCAGAGAATAAATGGCACAATGAAAAATGCCTATATTTCTGATGCAGGAAGTTTTCTAGGCCAGGGTGGAATTTATCAGCACATGAGGTGGTGATTAAAGAGAAAGAGCAAATAGAGTTGACTGAGTTAGGCTGGGAATAGTCATTACCTCATGAGAACATTTAATATGGCTTGTCTCTTAAGGCCAATAAACTAACACATGACCTGGCTGACATGAAGCACTGAAGCAAAATGGGTCAATACATCAGAGAAAGTCTAAGTAGAAAATTGGAATAGAAATTCATTTCCTATTCCCTTGGTCTTTAAATTTTTTTTTGAAATATAAAATCCAAAAGAGTATATTAAAAGTCCAAAGCAATATTTCTCAAACCTACTTATGGATTAGAAACACTTGGAGAGATTGGGAAATATTGATATCCAGGTACCCCAGCATAATTAAATTGCTAACAGGGCATTAGTTTTTTGTTGTTGTTTGCTTTGATTTGTTTTCTAAGCTTCTTAGGTGAGTCTATGGTTCAGTCTGGATTGTAAGTCACTAGTAAAAAGAATGATAATAAAATGAATATGCATATCCCATTATAAGCCTAAAAAATATAAAATTGCCCTTCAAAATCCTCTAGGTTATTTTTAATAGAAGTATCAGCCATTTCTTTCTCTATCCCAAACATACAAGGTATCCATATCCTACATTTTGCATTAGTAATTCCTTGTTTTCCTAATATATATATCTAAATATTTTAACTTTCAGTTTTCCTATCTTTGGCCTTTATATAAATAGAATTATACTTAATGTATTCTTCTGCAATATAATATTTCACCAAAACATTTTTGAGATTAATCTCTTTAATGAATCTAGTTATCATTCATTTTAATTGTAGATTAATATTCTATGAACATAATTCATTTTACAAAACTATCTTATAGTACCTTCTGTAAATCAAGCCTGAGTTTTTTCTCATATTCAATTGATCATAAAGAAATCTTTGAGAGGATATTCCAGCATTCTCTACAAAGTTTCTCTCTAGAAACTTCACAAGATGCTGGGCCTCTGGAATTTTATGGGGCTTATCTTTTTTCTGGTACTTACTGTCTCCTGAGGTACTTACAAATTCTACCTAACAAGTCCAATTGCTATGATGACAACATCATAGTAAACCAGCATGGAATAAGAAGATGAACAAGTTCTTCATAGGCTGATTATGGCATAGAGTGCGAGAATCGAAAAAGCTTTGGGGCAATGCAGTGAAGACATACTGGGCCTGTAACTGGGGTGTCTGCACACCTACACTGCTGACCACACTGGATATTCCAGAAAGCCTCTTCTTCCTGTAACACTCCACCAGCATCCTGTAGGGAGAAAGCTTAACATTGTGCTCAGTTTAAGGGAGAATATCTGAAAGGAATCTGTTGTTTGTCACAGTGTATATCTTAAAGGGAGCATTTGACTGGGATATTATAAACTGAAAACTGGCAGTGTAGGCATTAAGAAAATAGACAGGATAATTCAGTCAGTTGAGTCAGCCAACTTCTATCATCCACTAGTCTGATGCTAGTGCAATAGGCTCATGCATGAAACAGCAATAGTGTGAGGAATGGTGTTTGCATGGGTTCCGCTTCACTAACAGTGCCCCTGTTCAACATTTAACCTGCCAGCGAAAGAGACCAATATTGTACCCCAGTATGGTACTATCCTTTGAGGAGATCAACTGGTTACTTGATAGGAAATCGAGTATATCAAATTTCTTACATCCTGGCAGTCAGTTCTTTATCTTGACAGGAACTAACATATATTTCAGATATATGATTGTCTTTCTTGTGGGCAGAGCTTCAGTCATCACCACTCTATGAGGGTTTATAATTGCTTGACCCATTAACAGGATATGTGGTATATCATACCTAGTGCCAAGAGCCTCTCTAATGCACAGGAGTTGCAACGGAGAGCACGTCTTGGGACCACCTACCACACCACCAGAAACTGCTGACCTGATAGAGCAATGGTGTGGTTTTTTGAAGGAGAAGCCAGGGTGCCAGCTTGGAAATGGCACTCTGTAAAGATGGGGCACTATCCTCTGGGAGGTAGCATACATACACTCTGATTAGCAATCATTAAAAAGTGTTCTGTCACCAGTAGTTACAATACAAGAAACCAGAAGGAAGGGCTGGATACAAGAATGACCCCCCTTACTATCACTCTTGGTGATCCACTTGAAGATTTTATATTTTCTGGGCCTGCAACTTTAGGTCTAGAGATTCTTATTCCTAGAGAAGAAACACTTCCACTAGGTGACACAGTAAGGTTCCTGTGACATTTTATGCCATAGTTTCTGCCTGATTACTTTGGGTTTCTCAATCTAAGAGACCAGCAGGCAAGTACAGGAGTCACCATGCTGACAGGGCTAATTGATTCTAATCCTTAGGAGAAGGTAGAGTTTCTGTTGCACACTGAAGGTAGGGAAGAATATATTGGCACCCAAATGATCAAGTTGTGCATCACTTGATTTCCTTGCCCAATATTGAAGGCAAATGGATAGGGGGAGCTGCCATTGACAGAGAAAGGTATGGAAAAAAGGCTGAGTGATAAGTGTTTGGGCCACTTCACTATATAAGCCATCTTTATGAGTAGAAGCGTTAGCCAAAGGTGAACTTGAAATAGTTAATAGAGAAGGGAAGGACAAACATCAGCTGAAACTCAAAGAATACATGCAATACTGAGGGCTGTGAGGTGACCATTAACACTGTGCTTATAAATTAAGAGAAGAAAAGAGATCCTAGGCTGGGCGCAGTGGCTCAAGCCTGTAATCTCAGCACTTTGGATGGCTGAGGCGGGCGGATCACCTGAGATCAGGAGTTTGAGACCAGCCTGGCCAACATGGTGAAACCCGTCTCTACTAAAAATACAAAAAAATTAGCCGGGCATGGTGGCGTGCGCCTATAACCCAGCTACTCAGGTTTCGGGGGTGGTGGCGGGGCGACTGAGACAGGAGAATCATACCACTGCACTCCAGCCTGGGTGACAGAGACTCCATCTCAAAAAAAAATTAAAAAAAAAAAAAAAGAAAAGGGATCCTAGAGAAAGTGTTCCCAGGTGGGTAAAATTTCATTTTAAAGAATGGATTAAGCACACAGGTGTAAACTATAGTGTAGGCTGTAATGAACCAACCAGATGGCCCACTTATTCCCTCAGCTGTGAGGAATGTTGACTGCAGACAACTCACCGCTAAATCCCTTGCTTGCCATGGCCCTCACCAAAGAGAGATGTTTGGCCCAAATGTATGCCTCCTTCCAGAGGCAGCTGCACTGACAGGTCCATGTAGAGGTAAAAATGCCCAGTTCCTTTGTGTCAGTTTGGGACATCTCTGAAAGGCCATCCCAGTTCCAGAGTACCTACGGGATTCACTAAGACCTTTTCTCGCAACTGCCTCTCAATTTTAACTTCTTCTGCTCAATCTTAACTTCACTCACTCCTTTACAATGTTGTTTCTGAGAGCCCTCCCTATAAATCTCCTGAATGTAGATCTTTTCATCACAATCTGTTTTCTGGTACACTTGAACAAAGACAATATCCTACAATTTTTACATTCTTGTATGTATGTGTTTTCCCATTATTTTTTTCTTCTTGTGTTTTTAAAACCTGTTTTCTACTTTCTGTTTGCAAATTTGCCCTGTTTTCAGCTGTGTTCAGTCAACTCGTGTCTTCAACTTCTTTATTAACTTCTTAGCTTCACATATTTTCTTTTTTCATATACAGAGTGTTTATTTGGTCATCTTTTATATAGATTTTCATTTCTCTTGTAAATTCTCTAGGCTTTGATCTCTTTTGCCACTTTTCGTCTATTGGTTTTACCATATTAAACATAGGTTTTGAAAGTCCTTGTTTGCAAACTCCAATATCTGGGTCATCTCTCCTCTCCTTTCCTCACGAGTATTGGTCATCTTTTCTTGTCTCCACATTTTTACCAATTTCTTAATGTAACTGAAGATGATGATGTAATCTTCCTATGTTGGCAAATAGAGAGGCTTGCAGCAGTTCAATCCAATCAGGCATTAATCGAAGTTGGGGCTGGGTTTCAGTTTTAGTAAACTCAATCTGCTTCACCCCTGTTCATGTTTGCTGTGCTCCCCCTCCCATTCATAGTTGTTTGTTTCTGATTCTGATAGATCTTTATCTCCCCAGGTTTGGAAGACTACAGAAAATTCAGCTATGCACCTCAGAGGTCTGACCCCAACTCTCTCATCTTCTACCTTATATCATTTCAAAATAAGGCAAATTCCACGAAGGTAAGACAAGCAGCATTTTTCAGTCCACTTCGCAAGAATCTGGAGATTTCACTTTGTCTTTCATAAGCTTTTGGCCTAGTTTCCCAGCTTCCTGTATAGCGTCAAAACTTAGCAAATATTCTGTGAGGAAAAGCAGTTGTATATTTGCAGCCCCTCAGGTTTCCAGTTTGTCACACCAGCCCTGCAGAATCACTAAAAGTTAAGCTAGTTTCCCTTTTGCCTAGCTGAGGCTCTCTGATGGGTCACACCAGATTCTTAGCAAGCACCTAGAATCAGAAAATACCCCCAGGAGAAGGAAAAATAAAAATTGTCATTCACATAAAAGTGTTTCTTCTTTTTGGATTTTTAGTTTGTTGCTTCTGAAGTTCTCTGTGTCTTTAGAAATGTATTTGTAATTTGTCTGGCTTTGTCCAGTTTTGTAGCAAGAGTGATCTGTTTTCCTGACCTATTCTGTCCTAAAACAGAAGTCATTTTGTCATTTGCTTTTAGCTTCATCAAGTATATGTACCATTATTTTTATTGTTTGATAAAGTCAGTGTTTCAATGCTGTATTCATATGTTTGCCATTTTCTATGCTCAAAGTACAAGTTTACATCTTAGCTTTCGTTCTTGGGTCAATGTCCTTGAAGTACAGTCTTTAGAAGTTCCTTTAGCGAGCATTTGTTGGTTGTAATACTCTTAGTAAATGTTTGCATAAAAATGTCTTTAATTCACACCAATTCTTGAAATATGGTCTAATAAACTGAAAGTTATTTTCTGTGTGCACTTTGAAGATTTAATCCTTCCCTTAATAATTTTCCCTTGCCTTCCATTGTTGAGAAGCACAGTATATTGTCAGTCTGAATGTAGGTCCTTCGTTATTGTTCTATTTCTCCTTTGGGCTTTTAATATCTTCCTTGTGTATCTGGTATTCTTCAGTTTCCCTGGATGGGTCTGATGGTAGTTTTTTTTTTTTTTCCCAATTATGCTTGTGATGTATCTGGCTTCCTGAATTTAGTATTGGAGTCTTTTATCAGTTCTGGAAATTTCTGTAATTATGTCTGACTATTCCTTCTCCCTATTTCTCTCTAACTTTCCTGCCAGGATTGCGATTATGTTATTATTTTGTCTTACTATATCCTTTAACATTTTTACTCTCTTGTCTCTCTTCTGCTGCTTTTTGTTTTCCCCCAAGCTTCATTGGGGATCATTTCTTTTGACCTACCTATTAGTTCTCTGTTTATCTCAGTCTATTCTACTGTTAAATCTACTCAAATACTTTGAATTGGATTACGTTTTATCAGTTCTAGATTCCGTTCCATTTCTAATTGTCAATGTTAAATTTTATAAGCAAATTTTGGAACACTTGATTATTGTACATATTTCTTAAACTTACTTTTGTGTACCTCATATTTTTCTTTTAGTGCCACTTTCTAAATAATATCTTCATGTCTTTCAGTTCATTTATTTTATCTTCAGGATTTAATTGGTGTCTAATCTGGAGTTTCTAGATTCAATTTTGACTTTTTTTTCTAGAAATCACATTTGTTTCTTTATAAATCTGCATGGTAAGTTTATAAATTATCTTATTTCATAATTATAATTTTAATTCAGTAGTAATATAAACATTTTAAATGTACTAATTTTATATTCTCTCTATTATAATCCTAACATTTGTAGCATTTGCATTTCTGCTTGTGTAGTCTGTAGTTTCTGCTTTCTTGCTCATGGTGGCTTGCCAACTTCTGTGTAATTTCTCACATGTCATAATGTGTGATATTATGATCCTTGGACTCTTATCTTTTAGAATATTTGATCCTAGATTTAAAGTTTGCTTCTTGAGAGAGAATTTGTATTTGATTTTGCAAGATACCTAGGGCACTCTAACAATTTGAGGCCACTCTAGTCTTTTTGCATGGGCTTTTTTTTTTTTCTCTCATACCTATATGCACTAATTCCAGAATAATATTCATGTGAGGGCAGGTGTTCTTGTTATTTTCTCTTTGTGGGAAAATGTATTCTACCTGGTTCACTTATTATAATAGTCAAGATAGCTAGACTAACTGCAGTTAAAAATAAACCCCCAAACATCACAGTGGCTTAGGAAAATGAAGGTTTATTTTTCCTCACCCAAGTCAAATGTGGGTGTCCATCTCCATTTTCTAACTGTACGGTCTGCAACAAGTCACTCCAAAGGGCCAGTCTGGAAATGGAGTACTCATTTCCACTCACATCCTATCGACTAGAATACAATCTTACAGTCCCAAACAAACTGCAAGGGAGGCTGGGAAATGTAGTGTTCCTCTATGCCCAGGAAGGAGAAAGATTGTGATGAACATATATTGTCTATGTCACATCCACTAAGGTTGAAAGTCTTCCAGGTATTCAACATTATTTGGGAGTTTCCATTCTGACCTCCCAAGTTAGAGAGGAATTTTTTTTTTTTTTTTTAATGTTCCATTAAGTCAGGCTTGTGGGCAGATTGAAACAAAACCCTTGGGATGGCTGGGCGCCGTGGCTCATGCTTGTAACCTCAGCACTTTGGGAGGCCAAGGCAGGCAGATCACCTGAGGTTGGGAGTTTGAGACCATCTTGACCAACAAGGAGAAACCCTGTCCCTAATAAAAATACAAAATTAGCCAGGCATGGTAGCACGTGCCTGTAATCCCAGCTACTCTGGAGGCAGAGGCAGGAGAATTGCTGGAACCCGGGAGGCGGAGGTTGTGGTGAGCTGGAGATCATGCCATTGCACTTCACCCTGGGCAATAACAGCGAAACTCCATCTCAAAAAACAAAAAGCAAACAACAAATGCTTGGGATTGGTAGTTTTGATGATGCTTCTGGGTCGTATGGGTTTGCACTTTCCTGACACTTCTGGCCTCTGAGAGTTTCCCTTCTTTTTTTGCAAGCTCATTCAATGATTTTTTTTTTTCAGATTCATGTTTTGTATACTGTTGTTAATTATTCTGCAACAGAGGGTTTCTTATAACAACTAATCTGCAATGTGGATTAAAATGGAAATCAACCTCACTCTCTTTGAGAGATTATTTTGGCCCCAATACTAGCCTTACACTATGGTTTCTCATGTTGAAGAAGAAACTGAAGAAACTGGGTGGTTTCCTCATGGAGAAAGAGTCTGATGTATTAGGACCAACAGATAGTTCTTCCTGTTTCCTGGTAGTACGTACATGCTCTCTCAATTTTATATGTTATATGGGAAAGCCGATGTATTCCCAGACCAAGTTATTTGAACTAAGTTTCCAAGGGGCTGCTGTTATTCAGCTTTCATTTAAACTAGTACTATATCACTTACAGTCTTCCTCAATTTTAAGTTCAATGAGTATTAAAAACCAGAACTATATATTCTTCTATAGTGTTAAACAAACTTCTGTTGTGGAAAATTGATTAAAATTGCTTTTGAAAATGTTTGCATACCTTACCATGAGCATCTGATTGAGCTCCATTTTGCATTTTAAACCTAAGTTATTTAATCTAATGTCTTGATAAATCCCTTTAGTTTCTGTTACAATAATTCTAAGAGAGTCTCAGTTTGGAAAAATTCTTTTAACCACAGTTTTCTTTATTTTTTTGTGAACCAATTTCTGCAACTTCACTGTAAGTGTTGCCTGTAGAGTAGAATTACAATTATATATGTCATACATGAGGCAGACTCAACTTTCTTTAAACTTTTTTCATATCTTTCAGCTCTTCAAATGAACACAGTGACATTCTTTGTTAAAAATTGCTTTCTATATTGTTTTCTCTAGATATTTTACTTTTCTTACAGTTGCTAAGAAAAGCCGATTTTCTGAGCTTATTGATAAGTTTACATATTGTATTCTCAGATTTCGAATTCGTGACATATATACCAATTCTGTAGCTAGTTTGGTTTTGGAGGGTAGTTATTTCTCTTCAAATATTACCATTCTTGAAGTTTTTTTCTATTTTAGATCTGCTAGATCATACTTCCTTGTCTCACTCATTTTTTTCCATGACAGTATGGATTGTTGCACAGATGCAGACTGCAGTTTCTCAATGGCACCTACAAGCCAACTTACTAGAGAGCATGTGTTAGTGTCTGCACCAACAACGAAATGCTATTCTGTGACCATTGAGCATGTTTTCTCTCTAAGACTATTTTCACTTTATTCATAATTCCAGCAAGGTTCCCAACCTCCAGCATGTAACTCCCAGTTATTACAAAGGGGAAAGATTGCCTGCTGAAGATAGATACATTGGCAATAACTAGATATAAAATATATCATCACTTGTTCAGCACAGAGGAATTTAGAGGATCTGAGGAAGGATGATGACATTTGAATTGGAAAAGTCAGGGAGGATCCAACAAGGAGGTTGAAACAGTGTATTATAGTTACCACATTTTTATACTTTCATATAGCAAGGGAAAATTTTATTCATACATCAAATGCATGGAAAATAACATATGACAATTCAAGTAGGTAGATTTTTTTTTTTTTTTTTTTTTTTTTTGAGATGAAGTCTTGCTCTGTAGCCCAGGCTGTAGTGCAGTGTCATGATCTCATGATCTCGGCTCACTGCAACCTCTGCCTCCCGGGTTCCAGTGATTCTCCTGCCTTGGCCTCCAGAGTTGCTGGGATTACAGGTGCACACCACTGCACCTGGCTAATTTTTTGTATATTTAGTAGAGATGGGGTTTCACCATGTTGGCCAGGCTGGTCTTGAACTCCTGACTTCAGGTAATCCACCTGCCTTGGCCTCTCAAATTGCTAGGATTACAGGCATGAGCCACCGCGCCCAGCCAACATACTATAGTAGATTTTTATATCTTAAGGGAAATCTCATCAGTGAACCTTAATCAGATTTTTTCATCTGAGAAATTTCTGTGTATCTAAACTTTTTCAAACAATATATGGAAGTTCTTAGAACTTACCTTTTAACCCCAGGTTAAGTACTTCTGCTTAATATAATAAGCTAGTACCAATGGAATAAGGTCTGCAAGTCTTAAGAAAGGAAAGGTAGCTGGGCGGTGGCTCATGCCTGTAATCACAGTACTTTGGGAGACCGAGGGGGTCGCAGATCACGAGGTCAGGAGTTCGAGACCATCCTGGACAATACGGTAAAACCCTATCTCTACTAAAAATACAAAAAAATTAGCTGGGCGTGGTAGCGTGTGCCTGTAGTCCCAGCTACTCAGGATGCTGAGGCAGGAGAATCGCTTCAACCTGGGAGGCAGAGGTTGCAGTGAGCCGAGATCGCACCTCTGCACTCCAGCCTGGGTGGCAGAGCGAGACTCTGTCTCAAAAAAAAAAAAAAAAAAAAAAAAGGTAGACTACAATAAAAATAATGATGCAGCAGTTCAAATTAGTTTGTATCACCTTTTCTGTGTCCTTTTAATATCAGTGGGCTTGAGGAGGTCCCCAAATACCAGTCAGATCTTGACCTCAGCTTGTGTTCAGGCTCTTGACACCATCACAAGAATAAATTCAAGGGAGTCAGAAAATAATGAAAGTACAGAGATTTATTGTACTTTCTTGAGAGAAAAGTACACACTCAAGAAAGGGAAGTGCTGGCATACTCAAGAGAGTCACACAGTGAGGCTTGGGGTTTCTATCTTTATGTGTTTCCTTAACCAAGAGGTAGAATATTCATGAAGATTCCTGGAAAAAGGTGCAGATTTCTTGGAACTTTAACACCAACAATTTTTACACCAGATAAGGATGTTGTTCTTGGAACTGTCATGGCACTGGTGGGTATGTAACTTAGTATGCTAATGAGCATATAATGATGTCCTAGAAGAAACATAGGTCATATTCAGCACCATGCTGGGTCTAGTTGGTCTTAGTCAGCTTGCTCCACATCCTGGTTTTTCAAGGTCTTATAACCTCTAGTCATGTGAAACTGATGCCTGAAAGTTTTTATTCTCCTGCAACCACCCTGTATTATTCCTGTCTCACTTTTCTAATGTGATTGTGTAAGAGTTGCTGTATGTTATTTTGGTATTAAGATTTGAAGTATTATGAAGATGAGTCCTCAAAGGGAGAGGATCCCAGGGCTGGAGATAGTATCCAGTGATCCAGAATAACTGACTTCTTATATACAACTGTGTATCTCAGATTACATTTATAAGCCTTTTCTCAAATCCAGTTTCTATACAACTCATCTAGTCAAATACAAATTAAGAATGTGGATGAAAAAAGCCAAACTCTGTAAAATATTTAAAGAGATTTATTCTGAGCCAAATGTGAGGACCATGACCCATGACAAAGCCTCAGGAGATCCTGAGAATGTGTGTCCAAGGTGGTTGGTTTACAACTTAATTTTATACATTTTAGGATGACAGAAGTTACAGGCAGAGACATAAATCAGTACATGTAGGATATACATTGGTTTAGCCCAAAAAGACAGAACTTGTTAGAGCAGGGGTTTCCAAGTCACAGATTTCATTCAAAGATTTCCTGGTGGACAATTGGTTAAAGAGTTAAGCTTTGCCTAAATAGTTGAAGTCAGCAGAAAAAAATTCTGGGTTAAAATAACGGGGATTGTGGAAGCCAAGGTTCTTGTTGTGTAGATGAATCCTCCAGGTGGCAGGCTTCAGAGAGAATAGATGATAAATGTTTCTTATCAGATCTTAAAAGGTATTAAACACTCTTACTTAAATCTCTCCTGGATTAGGAAAATACCAGGAAAGAGAAAGGGAATCTCTACAGAATGTGAATTTTCCCTAGAAGAGATGCCTTTGTAGGGCTATTTCAAAATATGTGAAAGAAATACATGTTGGAATAAAATACTTTGATTTCCTTTAGGGCCTGTTACCTATTATGTGATGTTATACTAGAGTCAGGTAGTAGTGGATACCTTATTACTACAAAGAATTTGTTCTATCAGTCTTTCCATCTCTATTCTAATGTTTTATTTTGGGCTTATGAGGGGTTCCATTTGCATAATTACAGAAGGAAAATCTCTAGGATTTAGATAAAAATCTCGACTTTAAATAAGACCACTGGGTGATTAATTTTCATACCAAATATTGAGAATCACTAACCTAAATTATTTTAAAAGGAACCAGTTGCTGCTTGAGAAAACCAGTAGTTTCTGTCAGAGAGACTATTTTATTGTGCATATATTAAACTCATATAGTGTGTAAATTCATGCTTAAGTAATACTCTAACAAATGCTTCATTGCATTCAAACAATAAAAGAAGGTATTCTTGCTCTCTGAAAATTTACAATGTGGAGTAGTTTTATTGAGAGTCTTGTCATTTAGGTCCATTTTAAGAAAAGTAAAAAGAAAAATGCCTTGTTCTTTGCTATAATGGTTGGCAGAAATTCCAAGGAGTGATTTATTGGAAATTAGTGCCACATTTTGAGGAAGGTAATGGATTTCTCATTGTGTAAAAGAATCCCAATGCATCATTAAAAAACAAACTTTCCTTTGAATTGTAAATATTCATCTCAATTTGCCAAATTTGCAAGAGTGAAAGATGAAGAGAAAGTCTATCTTATATTCGGTGAATTGATTATTGCACTGCTGGATGTCCAGGGACAAAAATCGAGCAGGAGAAACAAGTTACTGTTTGGAAAGTGTTAAAAACAACAGCCAAATTGTTTCTTCTTCACTTACTGTGCACGGTACTGGCTGGCACTGCTGCCACAGTTTAGAAATCTCCAATGCTGTCAGGAAAAACAAACCAAGCCCTCCAGACAGAATAAAAGGGTGAAAAGACAAGCAAAGAAGACCAAGAATTTATCTGTAGTTAACAAAAGAATGATATATTTGCTAAGGGACTGGTGGAAACTGTTCTGTGAGGAGGGAGTGATCTCAGGAAATTTCTTTCTTCCATTTTACTGTCTTTCTTCTTGAGTATAGCATAAACGTTGATTTAATTACCAGTGAGTTCTTTTAATATGTAAAATTTCCTTTCAGACCCAAAAGTGTATGTAGCCTGCATGATGAGTCTTAAAGGGTTCATATATTATTTAGATGTTTTTGAAAGAAGTGTCATCTTGCGGTTTTTACTGAAAGAAAGAAAGCTGAGTGGATGAAAGAGAAAGGAAAAAGAAATGAGCATGGAATGTTCTTCCATTTGTTTGTGTTCTCTTTTATTTCATTGAGCAGTGGTTTGTAAATGACGAGTTAATGTGTGCAGCACACCAGTATGGCACATGTATACGTATGTAACAAACCTGCACGTTGTGCACATGTACCCTAGAACTTAAAGTACAATAAAAATTTTTTTTTTAAAAAAAGGAAAAAGAAATGATCTCTAGTTACACTAAACTACTTTTAAGCTATATACCTGAAGTATGCTGCCGGACAAGCAACTGTTGTGTTAAATAGCTCTCTCTTTTTCTCCCCGCTCCTCCCTCCCTCCCTTTTACCTCTCCATCTCATAAGAAAGATTAAATATCTGGAAATTTCCTTTTGGAGTAGTTGTAATATCAATAGTCAATTTCAGCGTAAGCACAGGTTTAAATTGCTAAAGATATTTTGGTCACAGTGACTGGAAAGATAAATTTTAACAAAATTTGACTCAATTAGCCAGTTTTACAGAAACTGTACGTTCTTTGATGACCAAAATAACCAATTTTATGTTTTCTGTTGTTTGGTTTGTTTTCAGAATTTTTGTTTCCTTTTCAGTTAAACAGAAATATTATGAAATATTTACTCAGTATAGATCAGATTTTATCCTGATAATTTTCATAGCATTTTTAAGGAATTGAGTTGATGGGAAGAATCTATTTCTCTAAAATAAGAAGATAAAAAATTGTTTTCTGCTCTTAGCTGCTTATTATGCTCTTTGCTTTTAGCTGCTTATTAAGTAAATTGTTATTTGCTTTTAGCTGCTTATTATTAAAAAATCAGAGATGAGAAAAGGATTGCTACTACCAAGACACATTAATTGTGAATACCTATACAGATATTTTTTGATAATAAATTAATTTGCTAAATAACAAATTACTTAGGTAATGGAAGGTATCATGTTAAAGAGTTTTAATCCCAGGATGACTATAATCTGGATTGTGAAATAACCATCTTTATTTGTATACATTTAGACACTTAGAAAGGGTTTGCAAAAACGACCGAGGAGAAAAATGGGAAAATGAATGTAAAATTAGTGTACTGATTAACAATACAAGCTCACAAACAATGTAAGCTCACAATCCTGATTGTATCACCACAAAGGTAAGTTTCTAAGCTTAAGAATTTAGTAAAAATTGTATAGCTAGATTTCTATAAATTCATGCTCATCTATCAATTCTTTCTTTCCAACCACTAAATCAGGTAGCAATAAAGCGAGCTTTATCAGAGAAGAGAAATAATTCAAACTATTTTATTATTTTAATGTTAATAACTATTTTATTGTTTTATACAGTAGTCTTGAAATCTAACGTTACAGAATGTTTTTGCATGTTCATATTCAACGTATTATTCTGGATTATGTTTTTGACTAATAAATAGATGCTTAAAAAAAGCCTTTCAAAATATCTTAAGAAGGAAAAAAGGTATAATATTACATATACCCCATGTATGCTACAGACTCTATTATATACATTACATAATATTTTATATCTGTGTATGTATTTATATAAGTGTATATATAGGCATATGTATTTGCTAGTGTCTAGTTATTTGAATTGGCTTTACATTTCTTAATCTCTTTAGTCGTTTACATCCTTGTCATTTACAGACATGAATAAAATATAAGTCCCTCTGACTATCTCTCCTCTTAAGAATCCACATTCTGCTCTGTGTTTTCCTCTATCCCAAGATGTATTGTTCCATAGCTAACTTTTCATTTCATTCTATTTTTTCCATACATGTTTTACTAAGGAAGGAGACCACCCCTCATATTGTCTTATGCCCAATTTCTGCCTCCAAAGAAAGAAGAAGTAAAAACTAAAAGGCAGAAATGAAATCCACAGGCAGACAGCCCGGTGCCACACCCTGGGCCTGGTGGTTAAAGATTGACCTCTGACCTAATTGGTTATGTTATCTATAGATTACAGACATTGTATAGAATAGCACTGTGAAATCCCTGTCCTGTTCTGTTCCGATCTGATTACCAGTGCATGCAGCCCCCAGTCACGTACCCACTGCTTGCTCAATCACCACCCTCTCATGCGGACCCTCTTAGAGTTGTGAGTCCTTAAAAAGGACAGGAATTGCTCACTCTGGGAGCTCGGTTTTTGAGACATGAGTCTTGCCGATGCTCCCAGCTGAATAAAGCCCTTCCTTCTTTAACTCGGTGTCTGAGGGGTTTTGTCTGCGGCTGGTCCTGCTACATTACCTCTTCACAGAATGCTTCTATTTCACAGATGGCTTCTGGATCCCTTCTCATGTTTGACTTAGTTTCCTTTGTCCTTTGATGGTATTTGGTCTAGTAGTCATTTCAAATGCTGTTTATTCTTCTACATGACCTGTTTGTAAATTTAATATAGATCAATTAAGCATTTTAAAAATATTTTTGAGTGATTTTAAAAGATTACTGTTCTTTCATCCCCTGCAAAACCTTTTCACTATTCTAGGCTAATGGAGCCCAGTTGTACCCTCCTAGTTTTAAAAATGGCTCTCTTTTATCTTCGGTTCCTTCTGTATATGATCAATAATTTTCATTACTTGCCTTAATCTATCTCTTTATCCTTCTCCTTGGTTTAATATTTGTGTTCCTGGCCCACCTGATGCCTTAGCCTCAGAGTACGTTATTCTATTCCAACTCATACAAATTATGCTCAACTCATTCATGGTCAGACAAGACCACAGGTTTTGATATCATCTAGAACTCTTAAACATATGAAATTCCAAACTTCTCCAATCTCTTCCATAACTAAAACTTCCAAACACTTCATTGGAGTCATGCCTTTACATCTTGTTGAAAATACCTTACTGTACATTACAGCCACTCTAGCTTCCAAAAACTTGCTGTGGTGTTCCTAGAGAATTCATCATTAGCAGGAATTAAAATATTTACTTATTTATTTGCTTAATAACTTATTTCTCTCCCTGGCACGGAAACTCTTGGATAGGAATTTTGTCTTGTTCACTAATAAATCCCCAAGCTCTACAACAACACACAATGCATAGTGGGAATTTGAATCATATATCTGTTGAATCGAGGAGTGAATAAAATAATTTCAGTGGAACAGAAAGTTAATTTTTGTTTTCTTAAGAAACTATTGTATATCAGATGAACCATATATTTCAATCATACCCACATGTGCTCTTGGTGGGTAGAACTGGCTTCAGGCTCAGTTTCTGTGGCAGGAATGATTTCAATCATGTGACTAAAATATTTTTTTCTCCAAAGCATTTCAGACATATGCACATTTTAGGACAATAGTTTCTTTTAGAATATGCTTTTGAATATAAATTATAGTAAATTAGGCAGATTGTCATTTATGATTGAGTGACATTTTTGTGGTCTTGTCTACCTTAATAATCCTCAGTAGAAAACTGCAAACATTGGCCTGGCGTGGTGGCTCAAGCCTGTAATCTCAGCACTTTGGGAGGCTGAGGCGGGTGAGATCATGAGGTCAGGCGATCGAGACTATCCTGGCTAACACGGTGAAACCCCGTCTCTACTAAAAAGTACAAAAAAACGTTAGCCGGGTGTGATGGCAGGAGCCTGTAGTCCCAGTTACTTGGGAGGCTGAGGCAGGAGAATGGCGTGAACCCGGGAGGCGGAGCTTGCAGTGAGCCGAGATAGCGCCACTGCACTCCAGCCCGGGCGACAGAGCGAAACTATGTCTCAAAAAAATAAAAAAATAAAAAAAAATAAAAATAAAAATAAATAAATAAATAAATAAATAAATAAAAAAGGAAAAGCTGCAAACATTAAAGAGGAAAAGGAACTATACATTTAATTCTTTGTAACAAAAAGTATAAATTGGGAAGTGATGTATATGTTACAGTTTTGGAACAAAGCCCGGATAAATGATAGATGAAACTGCTTTTGCGTTTCACCGAAACAAGAATACTCTCTAATGCATTTTAGTTGGGGTCATCTGAATAGGTTGCTTTATTTCCTTCCTTTTGCATATAAGGATGGAACTCTACCAAAAAAAAAAAAAAAAAAAAAAAAAAAAAAGCATAATTCTGTTGTGAAATGAGGATTAAGAAATGATACGAGCTTTCTTTCAGTCTCTGTTGACATTACTTATTTACAAAGTATTGTGCAGAACGTAATTGAGAGCTCTAGAATGTCAGGGATAGCATTTTTATTAGTCTTTGTGTTCCTCCAAAAGTAAAGACACTGCCTGACATTTGGCAAGCCATACGTGCTCGTGAAATGATCAATCAGATTTTCATTCTCAAGATCTGACATTTAATATAAATTGTAATTCATTTTCTCATAATTAGTGTTTGCTTTTTAATGTGTCTTTCATTGTTCTTAAAGTAACTTGTTCTATGATGAATTATCATAATACAGTAAAGAATAATGTAGCCATACATTCAAAATCTCATAGGAAGAATATATTGAAACCAGAATTTTCGGGCTGGATGTGTCTTTAGAGATCAGCCAATCCAAACTTTTTGTTTTACAGATAGACAAAAATGTCCCAGAGAGCTCAGTTGACTTGTCTGAGGTTTTATAGATTTTTTAACTGGACTAGAATCTAGGTCACTCAGTGCTGGGCTATTTCCACTATTTTAGATGACTGTATACCGTAAAGTACATTCAGAGACTAATAAACTTATTATATCCAATGCTCTCTTGAGTAATCATTTCCAAATTTTTTATGATGCACCTTAATAATTTTGAGAATACCCTCAATATGTCTAAAATTGTTTATTACTTACTAAAGTACTATAATTTTATGAGATATATAAAAGAATGATATAAAGAGTAATAACACTTCAAAAATAATTTTAATTTTATTAGTAATACAAACATCCTTTTCTGTTTTCACCACAAATTATGAATAAAATTTCAGCAAATATAGCCTATTTGAATATGCCTTATTATTTTTTGAAAATCTTAGTTTAAATACCATTTGACAAAGTGTCTTAAAAATCAAGTTCTTGGCCAGGTGCCATGGCTTACACCTGTAATCCCAGTACTTTGGGAAGCCAAAGCAGATGAATCACCTGAGGTCAGGAGTTCAAGACCAGCCTGACCAACATGGTGAAACCCTGTCTCTACTGAAAATACAAAAATTAGCCAGGCATAGTGGTGTATGCCTGTAATCCCAGCTATTTGGGAAGCTGAGGTAGAACAGCTTGAACTGGGGAGGCAGAGGTTGCAGTGAGCTGAGATCACACCATTGCACTCCAGCTTGGGCAACAAGAGTGAAACTCTGTTTCAAAAAATAAAAATAAAATAAAATAAAAATCAAGTTCTTGGTTATTGGTTTTCATGGCTGTCATAGAAGTAATAGATTTAAATAGAAGGAACGTTTCACTGGCTGCAATTAATACAACATGAAATTTACTTTTAAACTGCATTCCTCAATTATGCAAAGACTTATAGGTGAAATTTATCTAATGAATTATCTTCTCCCCAGAAGTCAAAAATTTATTCTTGCAAACAAATTCTAGATTTTGAAAAAATGGCCTACATATCTAGCACTTTTCTTTAGGATGTTTTGAAAGTTTTGTTTTCAAATTTTTTAAGTGAAAAAGATAAGCTTTTCTCTTTAAATTGCTGATATGCATATATTTCAGCAGTAATGATATACAAAGATCAACATTTCTAAAAGTTGTTTCTTTAAAATACTCTCTCTATAACATGAAGTTCTTTTGAAAGCCAATCACTTTCTCACTCACTAAAATCACAAACATTCTATAACACCACTCATTGTAAATAATACATAAACTCATGTTTCAAAAGCCTTTTAGATAATTTTAACATTTTTGGCATCTTTTGTCAGCTCCAACTAGATTATCATTGTTTATCTTCCAATGTGGCGGATAAAGTTTTTCTGCTAGAGAGTATAGGAATTAGTTCTATGATTCTCTTATTGTTCAATTTTCCGCCTTCTCATGACTAGTAATATCTTAAACCCAGATTTTTACAGAAATATTCTATAGTTTTTTGCCTATTTAATGAGAATTTGTTTATTTTAAACTGGATAATCTAATCAATACATCTCTTTTCTGGTTACACGTGCACCGAAATATGATACTTTATGTTTTAAGCAAATCAATTAATGAGACCTTTTTTATTACCCTCTCCATGTGTAGAACTTTTACTCTATCTTTGGGATAAATCTTCCACATGACATAATATCATCTAATTTATAGGCTGAATACGGTCATCCATATGGAGTCATATTAATAGTTAAATACCAGTAAACATTACATTTTTTCATTTTCGAAATTAAAAACATAGAGATTCTATTTTTTTTTCTAATATCCTAATAAGGCATTTGCATACACAAGTAGGTGTGTACACCTCTCTTTGGAGATAATGATTTTTTGGTGTTGCTTACCTGATTTGCCTAATCTTCAAACCAGAATCAAGAAAAGAGTCTAGTGAGAGTTTACTGAGACGAGGTACCTATCCAGGTGTAACTAAGATAATTATCTCTATCTTGGTTGAGTCTGGAATTCACTTTGGGAGTTACCCAAATTTTGTTGATACTTTGAGTATCTTGTTTAATTTGTGCTGGGATATTACTTTCTTGAATTGGAATTGAATTACTATTAAATATTTTTGATACATATAATTGTTCAAAATTTAAGTTTATTTGATACTTACAATGCACTACACACAATATGGTCATCAAAATACCAGTTCGAATTGTTTGTTACTTCAGAGATTGCTCTTTATTTCTATTATTCTGGTACTATTTTCATTTTCTCTGCTGTGAATGTTCTATGAGCTACTCAAGATTATGTGGTTTGATGGTGTTTTCCCCAGGTCAGAGGGAATGCAATGGTAATTATATGACATCTCAATGTAATAGGGCTACACCTCCTTTTGTCATTAAGAATAATTTGTTAACATTTAATTTTAAAAATTTAGTTTTTTAATATTTGCAATTTATAACTTGTTATTACAATGTTTCTTCTCTTTTTTATTCACACAGACATTTGTACATATTTATGAGGTACATGTGATGTTTTGTTACATGCATAGACTATGAAATGATCAAGTCAGGGTATTTTGGGTATCTGTAACATCAAGTATTTATTATTTCTGAGTATCATGCATTCATATGTTTATTGCAGCACTATTCACAATAGGAAAGATATGGATGGAATCAACCTAAGTGTCTAGCGAAGGATGAATGGATAAAGAAAATGTGGTATATAAACACAATGGAATAGTATTTGGTCATAAAAAAGGAGTGAAATCCTGTCATTTGCAGCAATGTAGATGGAACTAGAGGTCATTATCTTAAGTGAAATAAGCCAGACACATAAAATTTAATTCTTTAGAAAATCTAGGTTATAAAATTGTTTCTTTATCTAAAATGAAATATGTTGTATTCAACCTTGAATTAGAGAAGATCTTAAAAGGAATGATATAATTTGGGTATCTGCTTTACCTATATCAAGCTATATTGTGTTAATATTCCAGAAGGTGGATCCCTGGCTTGCACCACATACACAAATTAACTCGAAAGAGATCAAAGACCTAAATGTAACAGGTAAAATTATAAAATTCTTAGAAAAAATTATTCATCTAAATATTTGTGACCTTGAATTAAGCAAATAATTTTTACACATAACAGCTAATGCACAAGCCAAAAAAAAATTATTGATAAATTGAACTTCATAAAAATTTAAAACCTTTGTGTTTCAAAGGATGTCATCAATAAAGTGAAAAGACAACCCAAAGAGTGGGAGAAATATTTCAACTCATGTATCTGATGGGGTCTAGTATTCAGAATATATAAATAACTCTTACTATTAAACCAAAAGAGACAAATAAATCAATAAAAAATAGGCAAAGAATCTGAATGGACTTAAATTTTTTTTTTTCAGATGAAGTCTTGCTCTGTAGCCCAGGATGGAATACAATGGCACAATCTTGGCTCAGTGCAACCTCCGCCTCCGGGGTTCAAGTGATTCTCTCGCCTCAGCCTCCCGAATAGCTGGGATTACAGGCATTGGTCATCATGCCTGGCTAATTTTTGTATTTTTGTAGAGACGGGGTTTCACCATGTTGGCCAGGTTGGTCTTGAACTCCTGACCTTAGGTGATCCACCTGCCTTAGCTTCCCAAAGTGCTGGGATTACAGGCATTAGCCACCATGCCCGGTCGTCTATTTTTTTTCCCCAAAGAAAAATACAAATGGATAATAAACACATGAAAACATTCTCAACATTATTGGTTATTAGGGAAATGCATATGGAAACCATAATGGACTATCATTTCACACTCATTAGGATGAATATGTATTTTTTTTTTAAAAAAGGAAAATTGGTGAGGATGTAAAATTGTAACCCTTATATATTGCTGGTGGGATTGTAAAATAGTGCAACACCCTTGGAAGACAAGCTGGCAATTTTTCAAAAAATTAAACATAAAGTTTTTATTTGTCCCAGCAATTATCTTAGGCACATACCCAGGAGAATTGCAAAAAAGTTTTCACACAAATACTTGTACACAATGTTCATATTAGCATTATTTTGATAGCCATATAGTGGAAATGTTCATCAGCTGATAAATGGAAAAACAAAACATGGTAATCTGTCCAATAGAATATTGTTTGACAGTAAGAAGGAATGAAGTACTGATACATGCTACAACATGGGTGAACCTTGAAAACTGATAATGACTATCACTTCTCTTCCAGAATAAGACATTGCCATATATATTAAACAATTTAAGCATACATTCTGGGCATTTACAAGCCTTCTTAAACACTTTCATGAAATTCTAAGGCTCAAGGACCCAAAGCAGGAATCTCTAGTCTGCAAGATAAGTAAATAAATAAAATGGCTGCCCTGGCTGGGTGCAATGACTCACGCTTGTAATCACAGCAGTTTGGGAGGCTGAGGCAGGTGGATCACAAGGTCAGGAGATAGAGACCATCCTGGCTAACACAGTGAAACACCGTCTCCGCTAAAAGTACAAAAAATTAGCTGGGTGTGATGGCACGTGCCTGTAGTCCCAGCTACTCAGGAGGTTGAAGGAGGAGAATCGCTTGAACCAGGGAGGTGGAGGTTGCAGTGAGCCGAGATTGTGCCATTGAGCTCCAGCCTGGGTGACACAGCAAGACTCCGTTTCAATTAAAAAAAAAGCTGCCCTGGAATTATTAAATTAATACATATTTTTAATAAATTAATCACATAAAATAAAATTAATTATTACCAGATAATTATTATTATTATTATACTTTAAGTTCTAGGGTACATGTGTACAATGTGCAGGTTTGTTACGTATGTATACATGTGCCATGTTGGTTTGCTGAACCCATTAACTCATCATTTACATTAGGTATTTCTCCTAATGCTATCCCTCCCCAATCCCCCCACCCCACCACAGGCCCCAGTGTGTGATGTTCCCCACCCTATGTCCAAGTGATCTCATTGTTCAATTCCCACCTATGAGTGAGAACATGCGGTGTTTGGTTTTCTGTTCTTGTGGTAGTTTGCTGAGAATGATGGTTTCCAGCTTCATCCATGTCCCTGTAAAGGACATGAACTCATCCCTTTTTATGGCTGCATAGTATTCCATGGTGTATATGTGCCACATTTTCTTAATCCAGTCTGTCATTGATGGACATTTGGGTTGTTCCAAGTCTTTGCTATTGTGAATAGTGCCGCAATAAACATGTGTGTGCATGTGTATTTATAGTAGCATGATTTATAATCCTTTGGGTATATACCAAGTAATGGGATGGCTGGGTAAATGGTATTTCTTGTTCTAGATCCTTGAGGAATCACCACACTGTCTTCCACAATGGTGGAACTAATTTACACTCCCATCAACAGTGTAAAAGCATTCCTATTTCTCCATGTCCTCTCCAGCACCTGTTTTCTGACTTTTTAATGATCGCCATTCTAACTGGTGTGAGATGGTATCTCATTGTGCCTTTGACTTGCATTTCTCTGATGATCAGTGATGATAAGCATTTTTTCATGTGTCTGTTGACTGCATAAATGCCTTCTTTTGAGAAGTGTCTGTTCATATCCTTTGCCCACTTTTTGATGGGGTTATTTGATTTTTTCTGGTCAATTTGTTTAAGTTCCTTGTAGATTCTGGATATTAGCCCTTTGTCAGATGGGTAGATAGCAAAAATTTTCTCCCATTCTGTAGATTGCCTGTTCACTCTGATGGTAGGTTTCTGGTTTTTTGTTTTTTGTTTTTGTTTTTGTTTTTTTTTTTTTGCTGTACAGAAGCTCTTTAGTTTAATTAGATTCCATTTGTCAATTTTGGCTTTTGTTGTCATTGCTTTTGGTGTTTTAGTCATGAAGTCCTTGCTCATGCCTATGTCCTGAATGGTATTGCCTAGGTTTTCTTCCAGGGTTTTTATGGTTTTAGGTCTAACATTTCAGTCTTTAATCCATCTTGAATTAATTTTTTATAAGGTGTAAGGAAGGGATTCAGTTTCAGCTTTCTACATATGGCTAGCCAGTTTTCCAAGCACCATTTATTAGATAGGAAATCCTTTCCCCATTTCTTGTTTTTGTCAGGTTTTTCAAAGATCAGATGGTTGTAGATATGTGGTGTTATTTCTGAGGCCTCTGTTCTCTTCCATTTGTCCTGATAATTTTATTAGAAAAAATTATCCGATCATAATTAATTATTTAGCAGCCACTTTATTTATTTATTTATTTTAACACAGGATCTTGCTCTGTCACTGAGGCTGCAGTGCAGTAGCACAATTACAGTTCGTTGTAGCCTCAGCCTCCCAGGCTCAAGAGAACCTCCCATCTCAGGCTACTGAGTAGCTGGGACTCTAGGTGGGTACCACCACACTTGGCTAATTTTTTAATTATCATTTTTTTATTGAGGCAGGGTTTTGCTATGCCCAGGCTAGTCTTTAACTCCTGGCCTCAAGGGATCCTCCTGCCTCAGCATCTCAGGGTGCTGGGATTATAGTTGTGAGCTATTATACTGGATCTTTAGCAGCCATCTTTAAAGTAATTACAACATTTACGTGTCAATAACAACCAAAACAACTACAACAACAAAAGCTAAGATTTATTAAAAATGTATTCTGTGCCAGTCAGTTTGGTAAGTACTAGACAAGCATTTTCTCATTTAGTCATCCTTGTTTGACTGATAAAATCTCATTGCTCCAGAGCACATACCTCTGATGTCCTATCACAGATGGTGACAATAAAAATGACTCTGCGTACACCACAAGTTAATTGTGAAATTTTTAACACGGACAAGGCACTGGAGTAGAAATGTGGAATACTTGTTATTAGTTCAAGCTAATTCTGTTATTAACTAGCTTGTATGACTTTGAGTAGTTATGTTAGATTTCTGTACATCAATTAATTTATTTTTAAATTAGAATTGAAATCAGGGTAGATTATTTTAATTTTCTGACAAGCTCTTACATGTGATTCTAATCTAAGTTGAATTTGTGTTTGCATCTATATACACATGGTGCTTAAATTTATATCATATGACACATGTAATTATACATATACAAATATACATATAATTATGTATCATATATATTTATGTGTATATACAGACACATATGTGATTTTAAAGTAAGTAATTTATATTATTAAAATACATTTAACAAGTGTATTTTTTCCAAATCAGGTAACTACTTTTCAGAGGATATTGGAGAGGAATACTAAAAATATCCAGCCTGCGCAGGCTTCAGGGTCAGAACATTCTGGGGCTTAGAGATGGTAGGAATCTAAGATAACCAAGGAGGTAGCTGCTTTGTTGATCTAGTTAAGTTAATTCTTCTACAACAAATGTTTTCCCCAAGGTGGGAAACAAATTAGTTTTAACCATTTGCTTAAGCACCAGAGGGACTCAACAAAAGGGTTAGCTAGAAAGTTTCAAAGGAAGATCAAGTGACTTGAATTTATTTACAGAAGAAAAGCAGAGTTTAAACTGGGCTATTCCCATAAAGTCTTACTTTCTGAGCAATAGTGTGACATAGCTCAGGCTGTTGTACCTGCCTTCTTTTTTTTTTTTTTTTTTTGAGATGGAGTCTGGCTCTGTTGCCCAGGCTGGAGTGCAGTGGTGGGATCTCGGCTCACTGCAAGCTCCGCCTCCTGGGTTCACACCATTCTCCTGCCTCAGCCTCCGGAGTAGGTGGGACTACAGACGCTCGCCACCTCGCCCGGCTAATTTTTTGTATTCTTTAGTAGAGACGGGATTTCACTGTGTTAGCCAGGATGGTCTTGATCTCCTGACCTCGTAATCCGCCCGCCTCGGCCTCCCAAAGTGCTGGGATTACAGGCGTGAACCCCCGGCCCGGCCTGTGCCTTCCTTCTATCTGAAAGCTTTACAAGTCCCATATTGGGACAGAGGCAAAATATCTAGCTAGAAATTTGGGTCCTCTCTGTGAGACTTCTAATGGAGTAAAAGAAAAGTAGAATTAATACCTAAAGAATGAAAATATTCCCAAACTAAATTTATTTCCTCTGACAAGTAGTCAAAAGTGTCCTGGAAATCAAGTTGTCCCCAGTCAGATATTTATTACTGAGATAGCCGTTTCATGGTTAGAAATGGAGAAAATAAGCAATTGAGGAAATAAGAAAGAATGTAAATAGCAGAAGGAAAAAGATGATGAGAAATCAGAGATATAGGTAGTTTTTACTGAGGGAGTAAATTGTATCTTATACAGAGGTTGAGGGAATAGTAGAGTATTGTGGAAAATTTTAAATAGAGAATGTAATAAGCATAGTCTCCCCAATTTCCCCTCCCCTGCTTCTGCAGGATTGAACAGGTCCCTTCATGTTTCTATTATACTGTGTTTATTTCTATGTACTGTGCATATCTCACATATGCCACATGACACATTGTATTTGCTTACCTGTAAGTTTCCTCTAGCAGGATATGAGTCCCTTGAGAGAGGATCATGTTTATTTTACTGCCACCTAGCCTGGGTCTTGGCCCATTGCATTCAGCCACAATTATCAACTGATTTAATGAAAATTTATACCCTATAATCTTTAAATTTTAGGATATACAATATTGATAGTGACCGTGACTTGATTTTGCCATCTACTCAAAAGGGCACTTTTATGTTGATTCTGCAGCTATCAGAATTGCAGGCCCTTTACATTTCATCCTCTTTCGAGGCTGAAGTAGCCACTCAACTCTTCTAAAAGGTAGCAGAAGCTTATAATAGTCTAGAGAATAGAATGACCAAAAACAGTATATATTTCAAGGTTTTACAAAAATATGATACACAAAAGTGGAGAGATTTAGCAAAGTCTCAGCAGGAGTGGTGTGAGGATTGGTTTTGAAGAGAAAGGTATAACACACAGATTCTACCTTGGAAATAGCGTAATGCTGTTCAACATGTTTCAGTGTTAAAAGTGGGTCACCAACTGTCTTTACCATTCCCACTGCTTTTTACTTGCCTTATGCATCAAGGCAAATGGAGATCGAAGGGAACTTCATACATAGTTAGAGAAGGATTTTTGTTGGCCTGGGTCATAGTGGTTCTTGTAGATCAAAAATAGTAAATCCACACCACAGGAAGATGGAGGAGAGCTAATCAAAAGAAAGGCAAAAAGCATTCCAGTTGAAAACTATCGTGGAAAAAAGAGAAATGTACAAGAGCAGAATAGTTAGGTCAAGAAAATGATTTTCTCATCTGGAGCTGAGAAAATACTTTCAAGTCTGAAAATCCCGTAAAGAGATCTGTACATTCACCAAACACCAGGGAGATGAATAACCAATTAAAATCAAAACTAAAATGATAGGCTGCAAGCTAGTATGGGGAGCTGTGATGAAATTTTAATTAGAAAAGAAGACAAACTCACTTGGAAATTTTTTTTGTTTATGTTTTTTAGAAGACAAGATTACGTATCCTTTATATAAGATTAAGCATTGTTTTGTGATAAATAAGACCTCTATCAGTGGTTATTAACTTCATCAGCAATAATTATTGCTTTTATTAATCTATTCCTTCATTAACCTTATATTTAAAAAAATGCCAGCTCAATTATATTTGTTATAAACAAACCATTTCTCATTAAATAGCATAGACAGTTGCCAACCAGGGCTTCTCAAGAGCATGAAATAAGAGGCAACACTAAACCAATTTATTTTGAAATCAACCAAAAACAAAGACAATTTAAATTCTATTTATCTTGTATGGTGTGGTTTTAGATAAGTGCACATTTTATTAGGCTTTTAAAAGTTATTGAAAATAGCTCAGAATATCCATTGCTTCCTTTTTGCAGGGTTTCTCAACAGTGGCAGTATTGACATTTGTAATTCTTTGTTGTGTGTGGCTGTCTTGTGCATTGTAGAATGTTAAAAGGCATCCCTGGCCTCTATCCTCTAGGTGCCAATAGTGCTCTCCTAGTTGTGACAATCAAAAATAACTCCAACCATCGCCAAATGTCCCTTGGAGATCAAAATTGACCCTAGGTGAGAGTTGATACAGAGAAGTCTTAGGTCCTTATTTGATAACCACTCACCTTAAGAAATCAAGCAGCCAGGAAAATAAATAATACATAAAAGCAAATAATGCTTTCAATGGGAGAATAACGGGGATTACTAGATGGAACTATCCATCTTTCACAGGAAGCCAACACTAGATATAATGAGAATTGCAAAGCCAGGCTTTGAACAGGAGTATATTCTTCTACAGAGCATCAAGTGACATAAATTCAAAGTAAGATCACAGACATAGGAAGGTGGAGAGGGATATCTTCTTGAAATCTTCCAAGCTCACCATTTAATTTGGAAAAAAAGAAGCACTTATAAAGAAAAAAATTAAGGGGCTATGGATTTGTCAATTCAGACTGTTTCTCATTTAGTTGAAACTGCTGCCTATCATAGTTTTGCAAAGTCTGAAGACTGAGTCGACAAACTTTTCAGGCTTGTTAGGAACAGACCTTAAATTACCTGATATGCTGTTCAACTTTTTAAAAAATGCCCCTGCAATAATGTGTATTGGGAATTTCCTTCTGTCTCATTATTCTATCACTTTCTAAATTTGGTAGTTGAATTTAATTAAAATCATTCCTTCCACATGGTTCCATTATCCAATATAGATATTGTTTACCAGTTTTTAAGAAGTTAGCTGCTATTGCAGTGGCTAGGCAGACTTAACAGTGGTCATCGATGTCCAGTTTTATTTATTTTTGTCACTGTTTTCTACAGATTTAAATGTTAAAGCTTGGTCTAAGAAAAGCTAGAATTAAAACTGAATTTGAAATACCACTCATAGTCAGTGACATTCTATCAGTTGAAGAGCGAATCACTGAAGAGTGTGACTCGCTGGCTTTGCACATGGATCAGCAGCACATCTATCACCAATGGAAGAACTGACTTGAGCAACACATTATCTGGGACAGAGTAACTAGAAGTGATGTCAGACTATGTGATTAAGTCATTAATTTTCAAGCTCAATTGTGGGAATCTGGGTATTATCTAAGAAAAATGAATAAAAAGCTCTAACACCATAATTTTTATAAACAAGAATGTGGAGGAAAAGAATATGGTTAGTTTAACTCCACTAAAGTTTCTTTTTATATAGTGAAAAGAGAGTGTATTCTAGTGTTACTAGCTAAATAGTTTCCTACTAATGTTGCTACTAACTCTTGTTACTATTAAACTGTTAAGGACAACAACGACAATAGCTTCAATGACTTTATGAGCATCTATTGTATGTCAGTGCTTGGCACTTAAAATCATTGTTTCAAATCCTCCCAATAACCTATAGTCATCTATTTTAGATTCCTAAAAATTGAGGAAATTGAATTTTGAAGAAGGTACTTTCCTCAGGTCAAACTATATTAAGTGGTGAAGCCTAGAATGACTAGGTTTGATTACTTCCAAATCCCATGTTTATTTACATTTGTACGATATTGTACAGAATCCAGAACCAAGTCCCTGTGATGAAACTAAGGAAAGAGGCAAGAATGGGGAAGAAGAACTAGCCTGCACACCTGTTATTTCATAGAGGACTTCTCACGCAGAAGTTCTCTAGTCTAGTCAGTATTCAGGAATCCTCTGATTCTCTAACCCTGCTAACCGGCTCAATATTTGGGAAGAGGAGTTATTTTCTTTGCTTTACTCATGTCTGCTTGCCATATGACCTCTCTTCTAAGACTGTTGACTCTTGGCAATGAGATCTTTTTTTGTTTTCTTTGAGATGGAGTCTTGCTCTGTCTCCCAGGCTGGAGTGCAGTGGCGCGATCTCGGCTCACTGCAACCTCCGCCTCCTGGGTTCATGCCATTCTCCTGCCTCAGCCTCCCAAGTCGCTGGGACTACAGGCACCTGCCACCACACCGGGCTAATTTTTTTGTATTTTTAGTAGAGATGTGTTTCACTGTATTAGCCAGGATGGTCTCAATCTCCTGACCTCGTGATCTGCCCGCCTACGCCTCCCAAAATGCTGAGATTACAGGCGTGAGTCACCGTGCCTGGTGGTGCAATGAGATCTTAATGTACACTTCAACTTTGTGGTGTTTTATTTAGATTTGAAAGACAAAATATCTGTTGTCCATTTTTCAGTTCCTATTTTTGCTCAGAGATCAATATTCCTGCATACATTAATTAGAAAGTTTGGGACTTTGAACGTGCTCTATCTAGTACTAAAAATAAAATTCAGAGTTGCATTGGAAAATGACAATTATCTTCAACCTCAGTAAGCACAAATTTCTATTTTTAAACATATTCTTTATCTCACTACACCATGGGGAGGGATTTCTCATTTTTAAGAGAATGAGAATCATAAACACCCCTTTTCTAACAAATTTGTTCCACTCTAAATCAGAAAGATCATCTAAATGATAACTCTGACTAGCTTAAGATTTTGGTGAAATTAGCCAAGAATAAAATCTGAGCTAGTTAACAGTAACCCTTTATTCCTTTTGCTTCTTTGTGTATTTGTACATTATTCTTCTCTGGCAATGTAGAAGCCAAAGCCAATTAATATTCATTTAAAAATATTTAAGCTTGTATTTACTTTTCATAAAGCTCAACGATTTTTATTGTGATATGTGTACAATTTTTCATACCATATATATTTTCATATTTGTGTTACTTATTTTTATCCATGATTAACATTAAAAAGCACCACATAGGCCAGGCATGGCAGTGCATGCCTGTAATCCCAGCTCTTAGAGAGGCCCAGGCAGGTGGATCACTTGAGCCCAGGAATTAGAAACCATAATGGGCAATATGAAGAAATCCTATCTCTATAAAAATACAAAAAAATTAGTTGGGCGTTGTGGTACACGCCTGTAGTCTCATCTACTCGGGAGGTGAGAGGGTCATTTGAACCTAGGAAGTTAAAGCTGCAGTAAGCCAAGATCATGCCACTATACGCCAACCTGGGCAACAGAGTGAGGCCCTGTCTCAAGAAAAAAAAAAAAAAAAAAAAAGGTACCATATAAAGGTGGCAAGGAGTAATATGCCTGTAAATGAATTATCATTTATTTAACAATGTCTAGGAAATCGTTACAAGATCCCCAGCTATGTGTGGTGGGTTCAGTGAGCAGCAAAAGCAACTGGATTCCTGTACTCATTGGACATAGGTTGGGGAAGGAAGGAGCATACATGTGCGTTTTTTGGAGATTTACTTTTTTTCTCTTCTGGTCTATTTGTGTTTCTCTAATACTCTGAAACAGAAGAGGGCTCAGAGTCTGACTAATTTGTGCGAATCCTGAACTTTCTCTGAACATCAACTTTTTCACTTTAAAAATGGAGTGATTATAACTTCTCGCCAGAGAAATTGTAGATTACATAAAATATTGTATGTAAAGAATTCAGTATAGTGCCGGAAAGAGATGCATCTAATATGAGTTTTTATTACCACCCTTGCCATTTCAGATGTCCACTTCTCTACCATTGCATACTATACTCTGTGGAATGTTTTTCAATGAGGTTTTAGGGGCATAAATACCTATGGGTTCTAGAACTATGAATTCTAGTACTGAGATTAAGAATTTTGGATTAGAAAACAGGGAGGCTTGGCTCAAAGGCCAGAAACAGTGAGATGAGAGCTCCCTATATCGGAGGATTGAGAGTCCTCAGTACTGTAAGGCATTTAGGTTCACCACCTTAGGGAGGCACAGTTTTCCATCTATGTTTTAAAGTTATTAAGTTAAAGTTATCATTAGGTGAAAGCACAGCTAATGGAAAGAGAAGAAAAAAAATCACTGGAGAAGAACAAACGGTTATGTGATTAAATATCTAGCTCTAGCTGAACCAAAAGCTTTTTATTCCCCCAAGTAGTTTTCTGAATGTTTTGGAAGATGTCGGAAAACTATATATACCTGGCACATAGTTGATGCTGACTGTGTATTTCTTGAACAAATGAACGAGAAAAATGAATGGGTAAGAAATTTTGCCCTGGATTATAAAATTGTGAAAAAGCCATCTAAAAATAGTAATTTACAAGGAATAGGAAAACAGTTTTAGATTGTATTGATATTGGTGAGGATTAGAAATGTGTGCTAGTTCTGTTAGCATTGAACCTTTTGGAAGATACATGTTGGTTTTCAGAGTTGTCTATCCAAAAGTACGTAGGCACAAGAGCAGTAACTTTTCTATCAGGAAAAAATTTAACTACTTTGCTCAATAAAACATTTTTAGAGATATACTGTCCAAATACAGTACAGAAGCTCTTTGATTTATAGTGAGGTTATATCACAATAAACCCAATGTAAGTTGAAAATATCATAAACTGAAAAGGCATTTAATACACCTAAATCTACCAAACGTCATAGTCTAACTCAAGTGTGTTCAGAATACTTAACATTAGCCTACAGTTGGGCAAATTCATTTAACACAAAACTATTTTATAATAAAGTGTTGACTATTTCATGTAACTTATCAAATACTGAAAGCGAAAAAACAGAATGGTTATATGAGTACTTACCATTAATGTACACAGCTGAAAGCACACTGGGCCTGAAGAATGAAGCATTGAACCAAGATTGATTGCTAGATGATGGAGATGCTACAGCATCAGGGTCATCAATTTATCTCTCTTCCAATGAGGCTTGAGACTAGCTGGTGGAAGCCGCTGGGGCATCAACATGTTTACAGTTTAGCAGGCATAGTGTTCTTCAGGAAGATGTCAAGTTTTGATTTCTTAGCTTGCTTCTTCTTTTCATTACATGTGTATTTACAGGAGGAAAGAACATCCTGTATGTACTTGTCAGCTCTTGAGAGTCTCTTGGAATTGATAACCATTTCTTCTAATGTCCATATGCCACTACCAACAGTAGCAAACACCTCCACCAGTTTCTTTGCTGGGAACTTTCTGGGTGCCTTGGATATAACTTCTTCCTCTGCCTTAACTTCTTTACTTCTTTCTTCCTCCAGTTTGATCAGCCCCTCAGCACCAATGCCAACGAACTCATGAATAGCCTCTTCATCAATGTCCAATTCTAGCTACTTCCCAAGCACTAAAATCTCATTCCTTACCATTTCATCAACAGCAGAATCTTTGTTAAAGCCTTTGAATGTGTTCACACATCTTCGAAATTTTCTTTCAAATGCCATTCATGTATTGCTGTGCGACATCCTCCCATGTGGCAACAATGTTCCAGATAGTATTTGGAATGTTAAAATCTTTCCAAAACTAGCTGCGTTTGGCCAGATTTAGTCACTTGAGCAGCCTGTGCAAACATTTGGTGTAGATAGTACGCTCTGAATACAGTATTGTGACTTTGTCCACTGGTTGAATGAGTGGAGTCATGTTAGACAGCAAATAACCATTTGTTACATCAGGATGCATATCACCAATGTGCTGTGGGTACTCTGGTGCATTGTCTAAGATCAGAAGAATCTTGAATGGGATATTGTTTTGCCTACAGTATTCTCTTGCATGTGGAATAAATAGTTCAAAAACCAGTCTTCAAGCAATGCTAATATCATCCAGGCTTTCTTGTTATGGTAATAATAAATAGGAAGAATACACTTACATTCTTGAATGCTCTAGGGTTCTGAGAATGATAGATTAGTAAAGGCTTTAATTTGACCCTACAACATTTCCAACCAAAAGTATCATTGCATGGTCTTTGGATGCCTCGAATCTTGGCATTGTCTTGGGCTGTTGATGAATATATATATGTCCTGGCATACGCTTCCACAACAAGCTTGTTTTATTCACACCAAATATTTGTTCTGGCAAATATTTCTTATCAAGTATCCTATGCAACTCTTCCTTAAAAACTTTGGTACCTTCATTATTGACATCTGCTTCCTCACCACTGACCTTCACATTATGAAAATTCTGATACCTTTTAAAGCCTTAGAACCACTCATGACTTGCTATCAACATTTGCAAGTAGACAGGATCATCAGCATGCTCTTTTAATGTATTGAAAAGATTTATTGACTTAGCCTGGACCGGCAGTAGACTAAGTGGTATTTGCTTCTGTATCTTGTCTTCCATCCACATGACAAGTAATTTTTCCGTATCATTAACTGACCCAGGTTTTTAATGGTGGTGACAGTGCATTTAACTGATGCTGATGATTTCACTGCATCACTGATTCACTTCTTATACTTTATGGTGGTTGAGATTGTGGATTATGAAAGTCCTAACTCACATGCAACAGCTATTACTGGCTTGCCACCTTGTTGAGCAATTATTTTTGAGTTCTCAAGAGTAATTGCCTTCCCCTTCTTCTCACTAGACACAAGAGACAGATTGGCCTTTTTTAGACATGATGGGATGTGAAAACATAAAACACAATATCCAAACAATGCTGGAAGTTCAATATACTGTGGAATATCAGTTGTTTATCCTCATGATCGCATGACTGATTGGGAACCGTGCATCACTGCAACTGCCCAGAATCGTAAGTATCATACTACATCTCATCATCCCAGGAAAACATCAAAAATGGTATTTAAAGTAAGATTTCTACTTAATGTGTATCACTTTTGCACTATTATAAAGTTGAAAAATAGTAAATCGAACCAGTATAAATTGGGAGCTGCCTGTATTCTAATTTACAATGACAATGTAATATCTGGGTAAACTAATAGTATTTCATTTAATTATCATGCAGTCAGCCCTGTTGTTGGAAACATTAAACAGAAAAATTTTGTGTTGTCTTACAAAAAGAAGCATTATGCATTAGCTTAGGGAGTTCTCCAGACACGATTAATTTTTCAAAGCTTTTAAAATATTATTTTGAGTTGTCATTCAGTTTGTGATATAAAGGTTCTTGTTGAATTTTATTCTGGTTAAAAGCCATTTTTCTCATGAAAGATAAATGTGAAACGGTCAATGGCTTCATGTCCCCTAATTGCATGATCTCATATTACCCTGAGGTTCAGTTGATGTTTAATTTAGTTGCAAAATGATTTAGAAAATGTGAAGCGTTTAAACAAACATATTTAAAATTATAGACCTCTAAGGAACCTACAGAACATCTCATCCAAACCTGCATTTCAGAAACCAAAAAATGGAGGAATAGGAAGAAAAAGTGTTTGGCCCGAGACAATTTACCTTGATTGGCAAACTGCTATTATTTCTATTAAATTCTGATGCTTTGTCTTCACGGGCAACTTCTCTTTCAGGTAAACAAGATTATGTAAGTTTACATGTATTCTTAACCTTTACTTAGTCATATTTGTATCTTTTCTATTTGGTGTACTTATTTTATTTTATTTTTTTTTAGTGAATTGGCTCCTGTGTTTTTTCCACGATCTTTTATTGTAACAACAAGGAATGTTTTAAGGAAGGAACTGTAAAATAGTGATAGTTATTTGGAAGAAGAGCCAATACTTGATATTCACGAGTTGATGGTAGTTAACCACACTGGACTATGCTTTATGCCTCCTCCAGTAACCATTTCCTTAGAGCATCCTCTGTTCTTCCCTAAAATACAGTACACGAATGTGATGATAATATAGTATTGTTTTTGTATACATTATTAAAATTATCCTAATATTTCATTTATACAAAACTGAGGTTTCACACTTTCCTTAGTAGCTATTGAATAGAAATACAAACTCTTTCCCTTCCATTGGTGTGTGTTTAAATATAGATGTCTGTATAATCTTCTATTTTATATGCAGCCCTTCTTTAAAGAAAGAGTAGGGTAAATTCAGGGTAGATAAAGTGTTGTATGTTTGATAATCAAAGAAGTCATGTAATGGGGAAATGCATAATATATTAGTTGCTCCTACCTTACTCAAAAATTGAGCCTATATTTCTCTCTGCAATGCCTGACAATTTTCCTCACAATGTTGATAGATAGGAACTTAGTTTATTTTTGTTAGAAAAAGTTATTTCTCTAAGTAGCATGTTTTATGGGAAAATTATGACAGAGCAATAAAAAAACTGGTGAAATGTTAAAATTGCTGCTTGTCATATACTGTGACAAACAATAAAATCCTACAATAATGTTTATCTTATTCCTTATCACTAAATCTAGAGAGGTCTTATTTTTGGAATTTTTTGTTTGGTTATTTAGGATTTTTTTGAAATGTATTTTTTTTCGTTTTAAAGAAAGGTATATGTAACATAGTGCCTGCCGTTTGAATACTATTGTGGGTTTCCTCATCCATGAAATTAGTGAGTTGATATTTAGATATTTCTCAGGTCACTTCCAGTTCTAAAAGTCAGATTCTATTATTTACTTCTCCCACATAAAACAGTTCTTCTCTGCTGAAATGAATATATTTGTATGTGTGCATTCAAAAGTCCTATTAACATTGTAATGATTTATTCATTCAAATTTTAGGAAGTGCATACTGCATGCCTGACACGTTGCATGTACTGTAGAACTGGTGTAAGTCAAGCATTGGTAAACTGGTTTCCTGGCTAAATGCAGCCTGCTGCCTATTTTTGCAAATAAAGATTTTTTTTTTTTTTTTGAAACGGAGTCTCACTCTGTTGCCAGGCTGGAGTGCAGTGAGTGGCACAATCTTGGCTCACTGCAACCTCTGCCTCCCAGGTTCAAGCAATCCTCCTGCCTCAGCCTCCCAAGTAGCTGGGACTACAGGCGCATGTCACCACGCCCAGCTAATTTTTTGTATTTTTAGTAGAGGCGTGGTTTCACCATGTTTGGCAGGATGGTCTTAATCTCTTGACCTTGTGATCCACCCACCTTGGCCTCCCAAACTGCTGGGATTACAGGTGTGAGCCACCAAGCCCGGCTGCAAATAAAGATTTTTAAAACATAGCTACATCCTTCTGGTTGGCTGTCTATGGCTGCTTTCACACCACAATACAGAGTTGACTAATTGTGAGAGAATGTATTGCCCAGAAAACCTAAAATATTTACTTTCTGGTCCTTTACAGAAAAAGCATGCAAAACAAAAATGCATTTTATTGAGATTGTTAGAGATTTTTATTAATTGCACTATAATAAGGATTTCTGTTGGTGGTGGTGGTCTTGGAAGTGTGTGTGTGTGTGTGTGTGTGCATGTGTGTGTTTTGGGTCTTAAAAGTGCACCTTTGTTTTGTTCATTTTTTAATCTGTTATTCTCTTTCATGCTAGCATTTCAATTGATTTTATGTTAAGTAAATAACCAGTAGCTGTTTGTATTTGTCAGAGTTCTTCAGAAAAACAGAACAAATAGGTTATAGATACATATAAGAGAAAATTTATTATGGGAATTGGCTCACCCTATTATGGTGACTGAGAGGTCCAGCAATCTGCCATCTGCAATCTGGAGAACAAGGAGAGCCAGTGGTGTAATTTAGTCTGAGCTTAAAGGCTTGAGAATCTCAGAGACTCCACTGGTACTAATCCTGGAGTCTGAAGGCACAAGACCCAGGAATTCTAGTGTCCAAGGATAAGAGAATATGGATGTTCCAACTCAAGGAGAGAGAGAGAATCTGCCTTTCTTCCATCTTTTGTACTATTCGGGCCCCCAACTGACTGGATGATGTGCACCCATAGTGGTGAGGGAGAATCTTCTTTACGAAGTGTCTATTTGAGATTCTGCAACAAAATACCATGAACTCTGTGGCCTAGAAACAACAGAAATCGATTTTTCACAGTTCTGGAGGCTGAAAATTCCAACATCAAGATGCTGGCAGATTTGATGTCTGGTGAGGGCCCACTGCTTGGTTCATAGAATGGCACCTTCTTGCTGTGTCCTCACATGGTGGAAGGAATTGAAAAGCTCCCTTGTACCTGTATAAGGGCACTAATCTCATTATGAAAGCCTTGCTCTCATGACCTAATCACCTCCTGAATAGCCCCACTTCTTAAAACAATCACCATGGGGGTTAGGATCTCATCATATCTTTTTTTTTTTTTTTTGTGGGGGTGACAAGCATTCAGACTGTAGTGTTCAGTATACTGACTCAAATGATATTGTCTTTAAGTAGACACAAAGGCTGGGCGCGGCGGCTCACACCTATAATCCCAGTACTTTGGGAGGCTGAGGCGGGCAGATCACAAGGTCAGGAGAGCAAGACCATCCTGGCTAACACGGTGAAACCCTGTCTCTACTAAAAATACAAAAAATTAGCCATGCATGGTGGCGGGCGCCTGTAGTCCCAGCCACTCGGGGGGCTGAGGCAGAAGAATGGCGTGAACCTGGGAGGCAGAAGTTGCAGTGAGTCAAGATTGTGCCACTGCACTCCAGCCTGGGCGACAGAGCGAGACTGTGTCTCAAAAAAAAAAAAAAAAAAAAAAAAAGAAAAAGAAAAAAAGGACAAGGACACAGATACATCCTGAAATAATGTTTTACTAGCTTTCTGGACATCCTTTAGACTAGTCAAGTTGATAGATAAAATTCACCATCCCACTAGTCATTTCACTTAAAATTATCAAGCCAGTAATGTATCAGTTTCAATTGTCTTGCTATTTAAGATGATTATCTTAAATAAAACTTGTAATTTTGTCTATAAAAACACTGTCAGTGAATTAAAGATTCATTTCCAAGTTCTCTGAAACCCTTATATGTTGCACTAGAATATTTTTCTGTGAAAATCAGAAGAGATTATGCTAATAACAATTTGTCATAGGTTATTATTATTATTAGTTTTTGAGATAGAGTCTAACTCTGTCACCCAGGCTGCAGTGCAGTGGCATGATCTCGGCTCACTGCAACTTTGGCCTCCCAGGTTCAAGAAATTCTCCTGCCTCAGCCTCGGAGTAGCTGAGATTACAGGTGTGCACCACCACGCCCAGCTAATTTTTGTATTTTTAGTAGAGACAGGTTTCACCATGTTGCCCATGCTGGTTTCGAACTTGTGGTCTCCAGGGATCTGCCTGCCTCAGCCTCCCAAAGTGCTGATTACGGAGGTGAGCCACCATGCCCTGCCTTGTCATAGGTTATGTTTTAAGTAATATTTATAGTGCTTTTGATAGACTGAAAGCAAATCCTGTTTGGTAAAAAGAATGTATTTGGACTGCTCTTTTCAGTCTAAAGTGGACTTTTCATTTAAGAGCCATTTTCAATTTTCCCCTTGCTTTTGTTCTTCCACAGAATGTGTGGTGGGGGAGGGGAAGGAGGGATGGAGATAAAATGAGGAAGTTGCAGGAACCCCAATAATACTCTGAGGAACATGAGGAAAGAGTTTTGCTGAAGTTAACATTTAGGTCTTACAGTTGCTTAAGTTTCACGGTTCCCTTCACCTTCTCAGGAAATTAGACTTAATACAGTTTTTATAGTTGACTCTATTATATCAGAGGATGATTAATGAGGATGACATTTACCCTGATTGTTGTGCTCTTTAAAAAGATATTCTCCATGAAGAGCTCGCATTTCTAGGCTTCAGATGGAGATGTCATTCTTTGGGGGAAGAAATACAGTTGTACTCTGTTTCACTAACCACATTTTCAGATACCAATTTCTTACCATGGTACTTCTTGTCAGACTCATCAAAAGAGCTATACTTTCTTGGAAGTACAGCACTCATTAGTTTCTGAGTATTAAATTACATAACTCCTTCCCTTTTTAAAAAGTTCATTGAAGATGGTAAAGTTCTATCTTAAATTAAACTGAATTGTTTGAAAAATTCCAGGAAACTTTTGCTGGAGAAACTTTAAAGGCTTCAATTGTGGCTTACAATGATAATTCAAGACACAAATATCTAAGAGCAGGGTTTATTTCCCACAAATTATCTTTCATGTCACACAAACAGGAGGACTAACTAGCTGTTCTGATCTTACAGGGACTCTAATATCCCTGTCCCTTAGAAATAGCTTTCAGCCATAGTTGTCAATTGACATTAGACATGTAAAATTTTAGATTTTTTTCTGGAGTTATTGGAAGCTAGAAATTGGTGTTACTCTACTTGCATGTAATTTTGTAGGCACAGAAGGCAACATTGATTCTGTATCAGATGCAAGGTAGTCTAGTAAAGGAGGAACTTGTGTGAATTTCTCCCGAGGACAAGCAGATACACTGGTTTTGGGGTCTGGACTAGAATATTTGTTAACTAATGTATTATAACTGAGTCCCTTATACATACCACTATGGTATTTGTTCTTATGGTGCTCAGAGTTCAACTGAGCTCAGAGGGCTGTGCTGTGCCTCAGGTCTGGGCAGAATAGATCCACAGGACTGATTTGAGGATCCCAGATAATGACATCCAATGTGACATAAAAGATACTTTTAAGGAAGCAAAAGTGAAAAGGAAATTTGAGGCAGATAGTTCAAATGAGGCATCTTTCCAAAGGGACAAGGTTGAGAGGCAGAGTCTAGATATGAGGCTATAGGATGTACCAGAGTTTCCAGCCAAACCTGAGAGCTTTTCGATTGGACCATAGAATGGAAGGAACTGGGAGAGGGCCCAGGAGGGAGCTGTTTGAGACACTGAGATGCCCAGGCAGAGCTTACCTTATTAATGCAAATAATCCAGGGGAAGAGGCTCCAAAATAAAGAATAGTCTCTAGGGTTTTTATGGTATTAGGTCTAACATTTAAGTCTCTAATCCATCTTGAATTAATTTTCATATAAGGAGTAAGGAAAGGATCCAGTTTCAGCTTTCTACTTATGGCTAGCCAATTTTCCCAGCACCATTTATTAAATAGGGAATCCTTTCCCCATTTCTTGTTTCTCTCAGGTTTGTCAAAGATCAGATGGCTGTAGATGTGTGGTATTATTTCTGAGGACTCTGTTCTGTTCCATTGGTCTACATCTCTGTTTTGGTACCAGTACCATGCTGTTTTGGTTACTGTAGCCTTGTAGTATAGTTTGAAGTCAGGTAGTGTGATGCCTCCAGCTTTGTTCTTTTGACTTAGGATTGTCTTGGAGATGTGGGCTCTTTTTTGGTTCCATATGAACTTTAAAGCAGTTTTTTCCAATTCTGTGAAGAAACTCATTGGTAGCTTGATGGGGATGGCATTAAATCTATAAATAACCTTGGGCAGTATGGCCATTTTCACGATATTGATTCTTCCTATCCATGAGCATGGTATGTTCTTCCATTTGTTTGTGTCCTCTTTTATTTCACTGAGCAGTGGTTTGTAGTTCTCCTTGAAGAGGTCCTTTACATCCCTTGTAAGTTGGATTCCTAGGTATTTTATTCTCTTTGAAGCAATTGTGAATGGAAGTTCATTCATGATTTGGTTCTCTGTTTGTCTGTTACTGGTGTATAAGAACCTAGGTAGTACCATTCAGGACATAGGCATGGGCAAAGACTTCATGTCTAAAATACCAAAAGCAACGGCAGCAAAAACCAAAATTGACAAAAGGGATCTCATTAAACTAAAGAGCTTCTGCACAGCAAAAGAAACTACCATCAGAGTGAACAGGCAACCTACAGAATGGGAGAATATTTTTGCAATCTACTCATCTGACAAAGGGCTAATATCCAGAACCTACAAAGAACTCAAACAAATTTACAAGAAAAAAACAAACAACCCCATCAAAAAGTGGGCAAAGGATATGAACAGACATTTCTCAAAAGAAGACATTCATACAGCCAACAGACACATGAAAAAATGCTCATCATCACTGGCCATCAGAGAAATGCAAATCAAAACCACAATGAGATACCATCTCACATCAGTTAGAATGGCGATCATTAAAAAGTCAGGAAACAACAGGTGCTGGAGAGGATGTGGAGAAATAGGAACACTTTTACACTGTTGGTGGGATTGTAAACTAGTTCAACCATTATGGAAAACAGTATGGCGATTCCTCAAGGATCTAGAACTAGATGTACCATATGACCCAGTCATCCCATTACTGGGTATATACCCAAAGGATTATAAATCATGCTGCTATAAAGACACATGCACATATATGTTTATTGCAGCACTATTCACAATAGCAAAGACTTGGAATTAACCCAAATGTCCATCAGTGACAGACTGGATTAAGAAAATGTGGCACATATACACCATGGAATACTATGCAGCCATAAAAAAGGATGAGTTTGTGTCCTTTGTAGGGACATGGATGCAGCTGGAAACCATCATTCTTAGCAAACTATCACAAGAACAGAAAACCAAACACCGCATGTTCTCACTCATAGGTGGGAACTGAACAATGAGATCACTTGGACTCGGGAAGGGGAACATCACACACTGGGGCCTATCATGGGGAAGGGGGAGCGGGGAAGGATTGCACTGGGAGTTATACCTGATGTAAATGACGAGTTGATGGGTGCTGACGAGTTGATGGGTGCAGCACAGCAACATGACACAAGTATACATATGTAACAAACCTGCACGTTATGCACATGTACCCTAGAACTTAAAGTATAATAATAATTTTTAAAAAAATAGTCTCAACCATAGAAAACTTTAAGAAAATTGTTTTGTTACTTTAAATCATTACTGTAATAACTTAATTTAGAACACCAAAGTAATGTCCAAGAGTGACACCTTAAAAATGGTTTTAATGAATAGATGCCGTGGATTGTAATTAAATGTAATATGTTTTCATATTTGTTATCACTTCTAATGTATTTAAAAATTTTCTTTGCTCACTTAGGTACAGCATTTTTCTTGCAATGATATTTGCACTATTACTTAGTTAAGTCTTTTCCTATGCATTGTAAAAATCAACTTTCTTTTAATGCTACAACTACAGGATCACAAATCTCAGGTTATCAGAGTTCCAAATGAGCTTTGAAACATCTCCATGTCACTCTAAGCTAGTAGAAATGATAACTTTTTCCTTTCCATTCTATTCATTGTTAGTTACCACCAGGATCTCATTTCATTGCAATGAAAACTTCATAGTCAGCAAAAACTTACATATCACAAAAAATTTAGAAAGGTCCTACTCTAAGTCTGTTGAGAATATAAAGGGATTGAAAAAGAAAACTTGTCTCTTAAGATGATAAGTGTATTTCTTCAAATGTATTTCGATATTTTAATATTTCTAGAATATGAATGAGTCTTTCATTATAAAATAATTTTGCCAGACACAGTTAAAATTTGTTTTATCCTTTAAAATTGTCATTTAATTGATAATATGCCTCATAATTGATGATGTTTGGGAAATAAGAAAACATTGTTTTTAAGATTTTTGACATTCCCAGGCCGAGGGCAGTGGCTCACGCCTGTAATCCCACCACTTTGGGAAGCTGAGGCGGGTGGATCACGAGGTCAGAAGGTTGAGACCATCCTGGCTAACATGGTGAAACCCTGTCTCTACTAAAAAAAAGCAAAAAAAATTAGGTGGATGTGGTGGCAGGTGCCTGTAGTCCCAGCTACTCGGGAGACTGAGGCAGGAGAATGGTGTGAACCCAGGAGGCAGAGCTTGCAGTGACCTGAGATCGCGACACTACACTCCAGCCTGGGGGTCAGAGTGAGACTCCATCTCAAAAAAAAAAAAAAAAAAAAAAAGATTTTTGACATTCCCATGATTCAGAGTTATCTGCCTTTTGGATCTAATTTCAACCAATAGGTCTGAGATAAACTTGATCTTCCTACTAAAGTGATTGACATCTATTAACCACTTCTTTTGGCTGTTTTAAGAACACCTTTGCTTAGCAACTTAATCCCCAGTCAATTCCTTTTCCTGTTTCTCATGGGAACCATCACCGTTTTATTTTCTTTCTTTTATTTTTATTTTTTTATTATACTTTATATTCTGGGATACACGTGCAGAACGTGCAGGTTTGTTACATAGGTATACACGTGACATGGTGGTTTGCTGCATCCATCAACTGGTCATCTACATTAGGTATTTCTCCTAATGCTATCCTTCCCCTCGCTCTCCACCCACTGGTAGGCCCCGGTGTGTGATGTTCCCCACACTGTGTCCATGTGTTCTCATAGTTCACCTCACACTTATGAGTGAGAACATGTGGTGTTTGATTTTCTGTTCCTGTGTTAGTTTGCTGAGAATGATGGTTTCCAGCTTTATCCATGTCCCTGCAAAGGACATGAACTCATCCTTTTTCATGGCTGCATAGCATTCCGTGGTGTATATGTGGCACATTTTCTTTATCCAGTCTGTCATTGGTGGGTATTTGGGTTGGTTCCGAGTCTTTGCTATTGTGAATAGTGCTGCATATGCCCGCATATATCTTTATAATAGAATTATTTATATTCCTTTGGGTATATACCCAGTAATAGGATTTCTGGGTCAAATGGTATTTCATTTCTGGTTTTAGGTCTTTGAGGAAACGCCACACTGTTTTCCACAATGGGTGAACTAATTTACACTGCCACCAAGAGTGTAAAAGTGTTCCTTTTTCTCCACAACCTTGTCAGCATCTGGGTTTTTTTTTTGCCTTTTTAACAACTGCCATTCTGACTGGCATGAGATGGTATCTCATTGTGGTTTTGATTTGCATTTATCTAATGATGTTGAACTTTTTAAATATATACCTATTGGCCCCTAAATGTCTTCTTTTGAGAAGTGTCTGTTCGTGTACTTTGCTCACTTTTTGATGGGTTTGTTTATTTTTTCTTGTAAATTTATTTAAGTTCTTTGTAGATTCTAGATATTACATCTTTGTCAGATGGGTAGATTGCAAAAATTTTCTCCCATTCTGTAGGTTGCCTGTTCACTGTGATGATAGTTTCTTTTGCTGTACAGAAACTCTTTAGTTTAATTAGATCTCATTTGTCAATGTTTGCTTTTGTTGCAATTGCTTTAGCAGATTTCATCATGAACGCTTTGCCCACACCTATGTCCTGAATTGTATTGCCTAAATTTTTTTCTAAGGTTTTTATGGTTTTGGGTTTTACATTTAAGTCTTTAATCCATCTTGAGTTAATTTTTGTATAAGGTGTAAGGAGAAGGTCTAGTTTCAGTTTTCTGCATTTGGATAGCCAGTTTTCCCAGCATCATTTATTAAATGGGAATCCTTTCCCCATTGCTTGTTTTTGTCTGGTTCTTTGAAGATCAGGTGATTGTAGATGTATGAACTTATTTCTCTGATCTCTATTCTGTTCCATTTGTCTATGTGTCTGTTTTTGTACCAGTACCATGCTCCTTTGGCTACTGTAGCCTTGTAGTGTAGTTTGAAGTCAGGTAGCATGATGCCTCCAGTTTTGTTCTTTTTGCTTAAGATTGTGTTGGCTATATGGGTTCTTTTTTGGTTCCGTATGAATTTTAAAGTAGTTTTTTCTAATTCTGTGAAGAATGTCAATGGAAGCTTGATGGGAATAGCATTGAATCTGTAAATTACTTTGGGCAGTATGGCCATTTTCATGATACTGATTCTTTCTATCCACAAGCATGGAACGTTTTATCATTTGCTTGGATTCTCTTTTATTTCTTTGAGCAGTGGTTTGTAGTTCTCCTTGAAGAGGTCCTTCACCTTCCTTGTTAGCTGAATTCCTAGGTATTTTATTCTTTTTGTAGCAACTGTGAATGGGAGTTCATTCATGATTTGGCTCTCTGCTTGTCTACTGTTGTTGTATAGGAATGCTTGTGATTTTTGCAAACTGATTTTCTGTTCTGAGACTTTGCTGAAGTTGCTTATCAGCTTAAGGAGCTACTGGACTGAGATGATGGGGTTTTCTAGATATAGGATCATATCATATGCAAACAGAGACAATTACCTTTTTTTCTCTTGCCTCATTGCGTTGGCCAGAAATTCCAATACTCTGTTGAATAGGAGTGGTGAAAGAGGGCTTCCTTGTCTCATGCCAGTTTTCAAAGGGAATACTTCAAGCTCTTGCCCTTTCTGTATGATATTAGCTGGGGATTTGTCATGAGATATGTTATGTCAGTATCTAGTTTATTGAGAGTTTTTAACATGAAGAGATGTTGAATTTTATTGAAGACCTTTTCTGTATCTGTTGGGATTATCATGTTTTTTTTTTTTTTTTATTAGTTCTGTTTATGTGATGAATTTCACTTATTGATTTGCGTATGTTGAACCAGCCTTGCATTGCCAGGGATGAAGCCAACTTGACCATGGTGGATAAGCTTTTGGATGTGCAGCTGAATTTTGTTTGCTGGTTTTGCATTGATGTTCATCAGGAATATTGGCCTGAAATTTTCTTTTTTTTGTTGTGTCTCTGCCAGGTTTTGGTATCAGGATGATCCTGGCCTCATAAAATGGGTTAGGGAGGAGTCCCTCTTTCTCAGTTGTTTGGAATAGTTTCAGAAAGAATGGTACCAGCCCCTCTTTGTACTTCTGGTAGAATTTGGCTGTGAATCTGTCTGGTCCTTGGCTTTTTGATTGGTAGGCTATTTATTACTGCTTCAGTTTTAGAACTTGTGATTGTTCTATTCAGGGATTTGACTTCCTGGTTTAGTCTTGGGAGGGTGTATGTGTCCAGGAATTTTTCCATTTCTTCTAGATTTTCTAGTTTATTTTCATAGAGACTTTTATAGTATTCTCTGACGGTAGTTTGTATTTCTGTGGGGTCAGAGATGATATCCCATTTATGATTTTTTTATTGTGTCTATTTGATTCTTCACTCTTTTCTTCTTTATTAGTCCAGCTAGTAGTCTATTTTATTAATCTTTTCATAAAACCAACTCCTGGATTCATTGATTTTTTTTGAAGGGTTTTTCATGTCTCTATCTCCTTCAGTTCCCCATTTTATTATTTATCTCTTCTTAGTTTGCAATTTAATTCACTGTAATGTCTTCCCATAATTTCTGATATGCTGATTGCTACTCAATACATATTTGCTTACTTTCTGGATATCATCACTGAGATGGGTATCTTAAACTCAGAGTGACCTACCTGACTTTCAAAACTGACTTCGTGCTCCACATCCAGGAACCAAATTAGATGCTGCTTATTATAATTAACTCTCCTACTCTGTTACTAACTCAATATATTAGAAAATAAGCTCTTCTAATTCTACCTTAGAAATATTTTTATTCAATCTCTGCCTTTCTTTCCATTCTTATTACCAAATCATAAGTTCAGTTTCTCATTGTCATAAAAAATTATTCCAACTTCTAAGTCTGTGTCAAAGCTGTTCAACTCTATTTCTAACTGACCTTTTCAGTGTATTCTCCTGCTGTTTTCCCCTCATTCTTGATACTGTGGGCCGTATATCATCTCCTGAATTGTAGTTTAAGGAAGAAAATGTTAGAAAGCCTATACTTTTATACTTTTGATCATTTTGTTTCCTTTTTTCTTTTCTTTTCTTTCTGTTTTATTTTATTTTATTATTACTTATTTATTTATTTGAGATGGAGTCTCCCCTGTCACCCAGGCTGGAGTGCAATGGTGTGATCTCATTTCACTGCAGCCTCTGCCTCCTGGGTTCCAATAATTCTCCTGCCTCAGCCTCCTGAGTAGCCGGGGTTACAGGTGACTGCCACCATGCTCAGGTAATTTTTGTATATTTAGTAGAGACAGGGTTTCACCATGTTGGCCAGGCTGGTCTCGAGCTCCTAACCTTGTGATCCGCCTGCCTTAGCATCCCAAAGTGCTGGGATTACAGGCATGAGCCACGTTTTCAGCATGCTATTGTTCTACTAATTACATAAACCCCAATGCAAGTGTTATGTTTTTAAAGGAAAATTTTCTTATGCTTATGACCAGGTAGAAATAATTTCTCCCTTCTCCATATCTCACTTGTGCCTTTTGTTGTTTGGAAGTAACAGGTAAAATCTTATTTGTATTGTTACATCTTGCTGAGTAACATATTAATCCAAACTGTGGGACTCAAAACAATACATGTTTATTATATCACAATCTCTATGGGCAAGCATCCTAGACATGGCTTAGCTGTGTCTTCTACTTCATAGCCTTACTGAAATAAAGATGTAAGCCAGGGTCTGCAGTATCATCTAAAGGCTTGACTAAAGAAAGATTCACTTCTAAGCTCAGTACCAACCCCTTAGTTTCATGAAAGTTGTTGGACTGAGGGTCTTAGTTTCTTGCTGGCTATTGGCTGGAGGGTACTTTCAGTTTGTTGCCATGCGGAATCCACAACGTGGAAGATTTCTTCATCAAAGCAAACAAGACAGAAAGCCTTATAACAAAAAAGAAGTTAAAATTTTTGTAACCTAATCATGAAAGTGTCATCCCATTACCTTTGTCAAACTCTGTTGGTTAGAAGCAAGTCACTAGGTTCAGCTCACATGCAAGTGAGATCTATACAGGAAGCAAAAATCATTTGGTACCATTTTAGAAGTCTGTCTACCACAGCATTCAATTCTCACAACAACCCTATGAGGTAGATGATACTATCATTGAGAGGTTTCAGTAGCTTGCTTGTGGTCACACAGCTAATTGGGAAAAGAACTCAGATTCAAACTGAGAAAGTCTATCTCAGTCATCTCTGTGCTTAATCACCATGAGTTCTCAGGAAAAGAATAAACTAGTGTAACTGTGGGAACGGCAGCAGTAACTCTGGGGAAGCAGCAGTAATGAAGGTAGTGTTTCACGCTAATATTTCACTAATAATATCAATCAGCTCCCACCTTTCTGTGTCTATGTCACTTGGCACCTATTCTTATAAGAAAGTTCCTATCTGCCTGCTAGTCAATGGGTAACCTCTTCTGGTCTGATTTCTTCGTTTGGCCCAGGTAATCATAGCCAAGAAGGCTGCAAAGAAGAAGAAAAGTAATTTCTTTCTCTAACTTATAAATTTGTTTTTTATGAAAAAGAACTATATCTCTTATATAGTACAATGAGGTTTCTGGATTTCTGGCAGAAAAGCATTTCACACAGATGTTGTTCATGGGCCAAGAAGAGAGGTCTTGGATCATGCCCTTAAAGCGGTATTCACCGTATCACACTGTTTCACAATGAGTTGCTAATACACCTGTCTTCCAAAGCTGTTTGTAGATGAGACTGACCATGCCTTACTTATCTCTCGATTCTCAAATGTCTAGTACAATGGAATTGAGCCTTCCTGAGATGTTTTGTGTCAGCTAACTTTATTCACAAATGCTTTTGATCTTCATGAAACTATCAACTGTAAGAGTGAAGCAATCTGAACAATTTTTTTTTCTTTGAGATGGAGTCTCGCTCTTGTCACCCAGGCTGAAGTACAGTGGGGGAATCTAGGCTCACTGCAACATCCTCCTCCTGTGTTCAAGCAATTCTCCTGCCTTAGCCTCCTGAGTAACCAGGATTACAGGTGCCCGCCAACATGCCTGGCTAATTTTTGTATTTTTCGTAGAAATGGGGTTTCACCATGTTGGCCAGGCCAGTCTTGAACTCCTGACCTCAGGTGATCCACCTGCTTCAGCCTCCCAAAGTGCTGGGATTATAGGCATGAGCCACCATGCCCAGTCAACAGTTTTCTTATATGACTCTTGTTGGTGACAAGGACTACAAATAAACTAAAAGAATGATGTTCTTCTGGGGTCTTTCACTAAATAAAATTTGGTTCTGTTGTCTTTGATATATATTTGTATAATTGGGGCTCAACATAAAGAGTTTTGTCCCAGTCTGTGATATGGGCAAGTGCTCAAAATGTGGGCAGTAGAACCATAGTGGTAATAGCAGCTCACACTGTTTCTCCACTTTGGAATATTTTTCCTTAAACACTTTTGTTTTTGAAAAATTTATATAGGCTACAAACCTACCTTCTCTTTGAAGCCTGCAGTGATAATTCAACAAATACTTTAAAATGTGTGTTGTGTATGAGCTAAAGGGCTGGATATTGATAGCACTATGAATACAATTATTTCTGCCCCTGAAAACTTTGTTCACTGGAAGAGATGTATTGGTAAATAGATATGAAATCATTGGTAAATTTATGGAATAATTATAGGAGGAACAGTCAGAAGTAAATTCCTTTTCCTTGAAGATCTATAGTATTTGCCTGTATTAGTTATAATATGCCTTAAAGTACTTGTTTTAGTTGTTTTTGTATTTGGTTTATTTCTTATATTAGTAGTAAATTTCTGAAGAGCATTGACTGAATCAGACTGTTTCTTTCAAATCTCAGCTCAAGAGTCCCTTTCTAAGTAAGCTTTCCTTGGCTCTTCCCTTCATATACTTCCTCCTCCCAAAGCATCCTGGCTATATCTCCATTTCTTTCTTTAGCTTGTAAACTTTTTTATGGGAAAGAATTACATCTGTAATATCTTAATCACAAAATTGCTGGCACAGTAATAGGTCCTGGCTAGTCGCAGTGTGATTCTTGGACTGACTACATTGGCACAACTTCTGAGCTTGTTAGAAATGAAGGATCTCAGGACCCACCTCAGACCCACTGAGTCAGAATCTGCTTTTTATCACCGTCTGTAGATGAGTGTGTGCATGTGAAATTTAATTAACACTATTTTAGTAGATATTGTGTATCATAGTAGAGGGTTTCTTCAAATGTACTTGAAGGACTATATAAGAATCCCTGCATTCAGAGTTGGCTGAGAGCTTGGGGATAGTGGTGGTGGTAGTTTATGGCTTTGTAAAAATTCATGTTTCTTAGCCCCACACCAGCACCTACCACAAAAGAATGACATTCATGCTTCTGTATTTTTAACAAGTTCACCAAGTGACTCTCATCCTCATAGAAGTTTAAGAATTGATGTAAAACTTTTGAATGGATTAATCTCTCATTTGTAAGAAATTCTGCACTCTGTACATTATTCCAATTAATGCCTTTTGGATGGGTTCCAACTTATATCTCTGACCTAGCTCTCTGCTTCAGCCAGGTCTCCTTCCTATTCCCTGAACACACCAAAAGAAAGTAACTAAATACTTGTTAAATTGACTAATTGGACATACAAATGCATAAATGATAAAAGGATGAATGGTGTATTGAATGAATGAAAGTGCTTTGACTTGTTTTTTCTTCAACTAAGTCTATGCCTGCAGAATTAAATTTGAATAGGATTAGAATAAAAAGCATCTGTTGGTATAAATAGTAAGATTGATAGAGATGGATAGCTTTATCTATTGGACTATGTGGTTTTTCCTCTAGATTCAGGTTCCTCTTTTATGAACCTGAGTCTCAATTTCTCATTCTGTAAAACAAACTTATTTAGTAAGTCAGCTCCTTTCCAAAAGAAACATTAGCCTGTATCAGTAATTGCTTGGTATCTTAGATTGAAACCTAAACTTATTTTATTTATTTTTAACTTTTAGGTTCAGGGGTATATGTGTGTGTTTGTTATATAGGTAAGCTGTGTGTCCTGGGAGTTTGGTATATAGATTACTTTGTCACCCAGGTAATAAGCATAGTACCCAATAGGTATTTTTTTTTAGATCCTTTCCCTCTTCCCACTTCTACCCTTGACTAGGCTTAATGTCTGTTGTTCCCCTCTTTGTGTCCATGAGTTCTTGTTTAGCTCTGACTTATAAGTGAGAACTTGCAGTATTTGGTTTTCTGTTCCTGAGTTAGTTTGCTTGGGATAATGACCTCCAGCTCCATCCATGTTGCTCCAAAGACATGATCTAATTCTTTTGTATGGATGCATAGTATTCCATTGTATATATTTACTGCACTTTCTTTATCCAGTCTACCATTAATGGGCATTTAGGTTGAATTCGTGCCTTTGCTATTGTGAATAATGTTGTGATAAACATACGTGTGTATGTGTCTTTATGGTTGTGTTAGTCCATTTTCACACTGCTATAAAGATAATACCTGAGACTGGGTAATTTATAAACAAAAACGATTTAGTTTACTCACAGTTCTGCATGGCTAAAGAGGCCTCAGGAAATTTTCAATCATGGCAGAAGGTGAAGGGGAAACAGGCACTTCTCCACAAGGCAACAGGAGAGACAGCATGCAAGGGAAACTGCCACATTTGAAACCATCACATCTCACGAGAACTCCCTCAGTGTCATGATAACAGCATGGGGGCAACCACCCCTATGATCCAATCACCTCTTACCAGGTTCCTCCCTTGACACATGGCAATTACAATTCGAGATGAGATTTGAGTGGGGACACAGAATCAAACCATATCAATGTTAGAATGGTTTACATTAATTTGGGTATAAAATCAATAATAGTTTTGCGGTGTTGATTGGTAATTCTGTTTTAAGATCTTTGAGGAATCGCCAAACTGTTTTCCACGATGGCTAAATGAATTTACAAATTCCTGAAAGTTGTATAAGTGTTACCTTTTCTCCACAACCTCACCAGCCATCTGTTATTATTTGGCATTTTAATAATAGCTATTCTGACTTGTGTGAGATGGTATCTTGTTTTCGTTTTGATTTGCATTTCTCTAGTGATTAGCGATGTTGAGAACTTTTTCATATGCTTGTTGGCCACATGTATAACTTTTGAAAAGTGTCTGTTCATGTACTTTGTCCACTTATTAATGGGGTTGTTTTTTGCTTTGATGAGAGTTTCTTTTGCTGTACAGAAGCTCTTTGGTTTAATTAGGTCCAGTTTGTCAATTTTTTGTTATTGTTACAATTGCTTTTGACATCTTCATCATGAAATTTTTGCCAGGGCTTATGTCCAGGATGGTATTTCCCAGGTTATCTTACAGGGTTTTATAGTATTAGATTTTATATTCAATTCTTTAATCCATCCTGAGTTGATTTTTGTATATGGTGTAATCTTCTGCATATACCTGCAAATAGCAAGGTATACCAGCACTATTTATTGAATAGGTAGTCCTTTCCCCATTGGTTGTTTTTGTTGTCTTTGTTGAAGATCAGATGGTTGTAAGTGTGCGGATTTATTTCTGAGCTTTCTATTCTGTTCCACTGGTCTATGTGTCTGTATTTGTACCCATACCATGCTGTTTTGGTTTCTATAGGCTTGTAGTATGGTTTGAAGTTGAGCAGTGTGATGCCTCCAGCTTTGATGATTTTGCTTAGGATTGCTTTGGCTATTCGGGCTCTTTCCCTATTTTAGTGCACCTGAAGGTAAAGGAATGTGCTTATTAAGGTCCACTGTTTTACTGGGGCCCATTGTATGAGGGTGTAGTTTGGCAGTTACCCAAGAGACTTTCCCTCCACCTCCCTCTGTGCCCGAGCTGTCTTATCTGTGTTTTACTGTCTGTTTCTTCTGGCTGCTTATAGTTAGATGAGAAGTGATTTCCTTGAAATGTATAAGGCCAGAAAGGGAGCTGAAACTTAAAGTGGCGGTGTTTTTCCAAGATGATGGTGCTCCTGCTCTGTCAGGTTTCATATGAATTTTAGAGTAGTTTTTTCTAATTCCATGAAAAATGTCATTGGTAGTTTGATAGGAATAGCATTAAATCTGTAAATTGCTTTGGGCATTATGGCCTTTTTAAGAATACTGATTCTTTATGTCCATGAGCATGAAATGTTTTTCTATCTGTGACTCCGATTTCTTTCAGCAGTGTTTTGTAATTCTTCTTGCAGAAATCTTTCAATTCCCTGGTTAGCTGTATTTCTACATATTTTATTTTTTAATTTTTGGCTATTGTAAATGGGATTGCATTCTTGATTTGGCTCTCAGCTTTGACAATTTCTGTGGATAAAAATGCTACTGATTCTGTATATTGATTTTGTGTCCTGAAACTTTACTGGAATTGTTTATCAGATCTAGAAGATTTGGGGCACATACTATGGGGTTTTCTAGGTATAAAATCATATTGTCTGCACAGAGATAGTTTGACTTCCTGTCTTCTTCTTTGGATGCACTTATTTGTTTCTCTTGCCTGATTGCTCTGATTAGGACTTCCAGTACTATGTTAAATAGAAGTGGTGGGAACTGGCATACTTGTCTTGTTTTGGTTCTCAAAGGAAATGCTTCCAGCTTTTTCCCATTCAGTATGATGTTAACTGTGGGTTTGTCATGGATGGCTTTTATTATTTTGAGGTGTGTAACTTTAATGACTACATTATTGAGGGTTTTTAACATGAAGGAATGTTGAATTTTACCAAAAGCCTTTTCTTCGTCCATTGAGATGATCATGTTTTTCTAGTTCCTCTAGGTGTAATATTAGGTTGTTAATTTGAGATCTTTCTAACTTTTTGATGTGAGCATTTAGCACTAAAAACTTTCCTCTTAATACTCCTTTTGCTGTGTCCCAGAGATTCTGGTAAGTTGTATCTCTATTTTCATTAATTTCAAAGAAGTTTTTGATTTTGGCCTAAATTTTGTTATTTACTCAAGAGTTATTCAGGAGCTGATTGTTTAATTTCCATGTAATTCTATGGTTTTGAGTGATCTTCTTACCTTTGAATTCTGTTTTTATTGCACTATGGTCCAAGAGATTGGTTGGTATGATTTTGTTTACTTTGAATATGCTGAGAATTATTTTATGGTCAATTGTGTGGTAGATTTAGAGTACATGCCATGTACAGATGAGAAGAATGTATATTTTGTTCTTTTTGGATAGAGAGTTTTGTATGTCTCTGTTAGGTCCATTTGGTCAATTGTTGAGTTCAGGTCCCAGATATCTTTGCTAGTTTTCTGCCTCAGTAATCTGTCTAAAGCTGTCAGTGGGGTGTTGAAGTCTCCCATTATTATTTTGTGGTTATCTAAGTATCTTCAAGGTCCATAAGACTGATTCATAAGTCTGTGTTCCTGTGTTGGGTGAACATATATTTAGGATAGTTAAGTCTTCTTGTTAAATTGAACCCTGTACCATTACATAATGCCTTCCCCCTTTTTTCTTTTGCTATTTTTGGTGGTTGTTGGTTTAAAGACTATTAATATGGTTTGGCTCCGTGTTCCTACCCAAATTGCAGGTTTAATTGTAATCCACAATGTTGGAGGTGGGGCCTAGTGAGAGGTGATTGGATCATGGGGGTGGGTTCTAACGCCGTCCCCCTAGTGCTCTCTTGTGATAGAGTTCTCATGAGGTGTGGTTGTTTAAAAGTGTGTAGCACCTCCACCTTTGCCCTCTTCTTCCTTCTCTGGCCTTGTAAGTGGTGCCTCTTTCTGCTTCTCCTTTCACCATGATTGTAAATTTCCTGAGGCCTCCCCAGCCATGCTTCCTATACAGCCTGTGGATCCATGAGCTGATTAAACCTCTTTTCTTTATAAATTACCCAGTTTCAGTTAGTTCTTTATAGCAGTGTAATAATGGACTAATACAGAAAATTAGTAACAAATTAGTGGGGCATAGCAATAAAGATACCCCAAGATGTGGAAGCGACTTTGGAGCTGGATAGTAGCCAGCTGGTGAAACAGCTTGGGGGGTGGGGGCCTCAGAAGAAGACAGCAAGATGACGGAAAGTTTGGACCTTCCCAGAGACTCATTAAATTGTTGTGACCAAAATGCTGATAGTGATATGGGCAATGAAGTCCATGCTGAGACGGTCTCAAACGGAGATGAGGAACTAATTGGGAACCAGAGTGAAGATTACTCTTGCTATGCTTTAGAATAGACTAGCAGCATTGTGACTCTGCTCCAGAGATCTATGGAACTTTGAACTTGAGAGAGATGATTTAGGATATCTGGTGGAAGAAAGTTCTAAGCAGCAAAACATTCGAGATGTGGCCTGACTGCTTTTTGTGGTGTTGTTGAGATGGAGTCTCTTTCTGTCACCTACTCTGGACTGCAGTAGCCCGATCTCAGCTCACTGTAACTTCTGCCTCCTGGGCTTAAGCAATTCTCCTGCCTCAGCCTCCTGAGTAGCTGGGATTACAGGTACGTGCCACCACACCCGGCTAATTTTTCTATTTTTAGTAGAGATGGGGTTTCACCATGTTGGTCAGGCTGGTCTCGAATTCCTGACCTTATGATCCACCCACCTCAGCCTCCCAGAGTGCTGGGATTACAGGCATGAGCCACCATGCCCAGCCAGTCCTGGCTGCTTTTTACTCATAAACTTATATTCATGAGCAAAGAGATGATCTGAAACTGGAACTTATATTTAAAAGGGAAGAAGAGCATAAAAGTTTGGAAAATTTGCAGCCTGACCATGTGGTAGAAAAGTAAAACCTATTTTCTGGGGAGGAATTCAAGCTGGCTGTAGAAATCTGCATAAGTAATGTTAATTTGGCATAAGCCAAATATTAATAACTAAGACAATGGGAAAAATGCTTTGAAGGCATTTTAGAGACCTTCACAGCAGCCCCTTCCATCACAGACCTGGAGGCCTAGGAGGAAAAATGGTTTTGTGGGCCAGGCTGAGGGCCTTGCTGCCCTCCACAACCCTGGGACACTGCTGTCTTCCTCCCAGCTGCTCCAGCTTCAGCTGTGGCTAAAATGGCCCCAGATACATCTTAGGCCACTGCTCCAGAGGGTACAAACCCAAAACTGCCAAGGCTCCTACATAGTGTTAAGCCTGTAGGTGCACATATGGTAAGAGTTGAGGCTTGGGAGCCTCTGTCTAGATTTCAGAGGATGTATGAAAAAGCCTGTATGTCCAGGCAGAAGTCTGCTGCAGGGGTGGAGACCTCATGGAGAACCTCTATTAGGACAGTGTGGAGGGGAAATGTGGAGTTAGAATCCCCTCACAGAACCCCCACTGGGAAACTGCCTAGTGGAGCTATGAGAAGAGAACCACCATCATCCAGATGTCAGAATGGTAGATTCACCGAGAGCTTGTACCATGCACCTGGAAAAGTCACAGGCACTCAACACCAGCCCATGAAAACAGCCACAGGTCAGGCTGTATCCTGACCCACATGGGTGGAGCTGCTCAAGGTCTTGGGAGCCCACCCCTTGTATCAGTGTTGCCAGAGACATGGAGTCAAAAGAGATTATTTTGGAGCTGTGATATTTAATGACTGCCCTGCTAGGTTTTGGATGTGCATGGGGCCTATAGCCTCTTTGTTTTGGCCAATTTCTCTATTTTGGAATGGGAGCATTTACCCAATGCCTGTACCTCCATTGTATCATGGAAGCAGCTAACTTGTTTTTCATTCCACAGGCTCATAGGCAGAAAGGACTTGGCCTTGTCTCTGGTGAGACTTTGTACTTGGATGTTTGAGTTAATGCTGGAATGAGTTAAGACTTTGGGGGTACTGTTAGAAAGGCAAATTGCATTTTGAAATGTGACAGGACATGGGATTTGGAAGGGGCCAGGGACAGAATAATGTGGTTTTGCTCTGTGTCCCCACCCAAATCTCATGTCAACTTATAAGCCCCAGTGCTGGAGGTGGGGACTGGTGGGAGGTTATTGGATCATGGGAGTGGTTTTTAATGGTTTAGCACCATTCCCTTGGTGTAGTATCGTGATAGACTTCTCATGAGATTTGGTTGTTTAAAAGTGTGTAGCACCTCCCACTTTGCTATCTTGCTTCTGTTCTGGCCATGTAAGACATGCTTCTTTCTTCTTCGCCTTCCACCATGATTGTAAGTTTCCTGAGGGCTTCCCAGCTATGCTTCCAATATAGCCTGTGGAACTGTGAGCTGATTAAACCTCTTTATAAATTACTCAGTTTCAGATAGTTATAGCAGTGTGGGAATAAACTAATACAACTATTTTGTCTGAAATTAGATTAGCGACCTCTGCTGCTTTTTGTTTTCCGTTTGGTTGGTAGATTTTTCCTTGTCCCCTTACTTTAAAACTATAAGCATCCTTGCATGTGAGATGGGTCTCTTGAAGACAGTGTATAGTTGGATCTTCTTTATTCAACTCGCCACTCTGTGCCTTTTAATTAGGGCATTTAGTCCATTTACATTGACAGGTAATACTGATATATGCAGATTTGATCTGGTCATTTTCTTTTTTAACTGGTTATTATACAGACTTGATAGTGTAATTGTTTTATAGTAGCAATGATTTATGTATTTAAGTGTGTATTTGTGGTGATTGGTAATGGTATTTCATTTCTACATCTAGCACTCCTTATGGACCTCTTATAAGGCAGGTCTGGTGGTAATAAATTTCCTTAGCACTTGCTTGTCTGAAAAAGATTTTATTTATCCTTTGCTTATGAAGCTTTGTTTGGCTACATATGAAATTTTTGGTTAGAATGTCTTTTCTTTAAGAATGCTGCATATGGGCCACCAATGTCTTATGGCTTGTAGAGTTTTTGCTGAAAGGTCTGCTGTAAGCCTTATGGTGTTCCCTTTGTAGATGACCTGCCTTTCTCTCTAGCTGCCTTTAATATTTTTTCTTTAATGCTGATGTTGGATAATCTGATAACTATGTGTCTTGGGGATAGTCATCTTGTATCTTTCAGGGGTGCTCTGCATTTTCTGAATTTGAATGTTGACCTCTCTAGTGAAGTTGGAGACATTTTCATGGACAGTATCTTCAAATATGTTTTGTAAATTGCTTGCTCTCTCTCCCTCACTTTCAGGGATATCAATGAGTTATAGATTTGATCTCTTTACATAATCTCATTTCTCTGAGGTTTTGTTCATTGTTTGTTTTCTTTTTTCTTTATTTTTATCTGACTGAGTTGATTCAAAAAACCTGTCTTTGAGCTCTCACATTCTTTCCTCACTTTGTTCTATTCTGCTGATAATATTCATGATTGTATTATGAAATTCTTGTAAATTTTTCAGGTCTATCAGTTCTGTTTGGTTCTTTCTAAAAGTAATTGTTTTGTTTTTCAGCTCCTGTATAATTTTATTGTATTTCTTTGGATTGGGTTTCAACTTTCTCTTGAATTTTGATGATACTAGTCCTTATCAGATTCTGAATTATATGTCTGTCATTTCAGCCTTGTTAAGAATCATTGTTGGGGAACTCGTATAGTTATTTGGAGGTAAAAAGGCACTGGCTTTTTAGTTACCAGAGATCTCATGCTGGTTCTTTCTCATCTGTATGGGCTGATGATCCTTTCATCTTTGAAGTTGCTTTACTTTGAATGTTTTTTTTTTTTTTCCTTTTTTTGCTTTTATATTCTTTGATGACCTTGAAGGTGTGATTGTAGTATAAGGTGGGTTCAGTTGACTAGCTTAATTTCTGGAGAATTTTAAGGGGCTGAGGCTCAGTTCAGCACTCTTGCATACTCTAATCTTAGAGGGCTGGTACTGGGCCCCTGACTTTGTTCTCTTGCCCACTATGGTTAGGAACCTGCTGCACTGGAGGGGATGAGGTGTTCCTGGTCTGCTGGCCACAACACTCCATGGAGGAGGAGGTTGGGGTGGTGGCAGTGGTATCTTTGCTCCTTGTTCATTGGCCACCAAGGTAGCATGGCATTGTTCATGTGCATTGGCCAGGACAGGTCACTTGTGTGAATGGGATGTTTTCATCTGCGCATGCACTTGTGCTGTTGGTAGTGGTGCCCTCATGTGTCAACATGGTCCTGGCACTAGTGGGAGTGGGGTGCTGGCATTCGTGTGCACCTACACACTCACATTGGTGGGAAGTGGGAGGGCAGTATGCACACACACATGCATGCTAATGGGGTAGGGAATGTGAGTTTTGCCTCGTCGTACATGCCAGCAAAATGCTGGTAGGAGGGTGTGGGCAGGTGTGCAGCAGCTCAGAGACAGGGGAGGAGGCTGTGGTGTGCAGAGGCTCTGGGTCAGTGGATGCACATTGACAGGGGCCAGTATGCTAGAGCTCTTCAAAGGTTGGGTGTGGCCTGACAGTGAACAAGCTATTATCATGGTCCTAAGGAAGCATTGCGTTTTTCCATCTAAGGCTGTGTTGCAAGAAGCTGTGGCCAGGATGGGGCTCTAGGGAAGGCTGGCAGACACGGGGAAGCTAGATCAATCTGACTCCATCCAATAGACAAGACTGCACTGCTCTGTCCAGGTCTGACGGTCACAAAAAGATAAAGCCACCTAGAGGAGCATGGCAAGCCTTGGGAGATAGGCTCCCTGGTCATGCTCTCCTGCAACTGTTCCCATTCCAAATGCTCTGGGCTCCATAGAGGCTGGAGTCCTCCCCGTGCCACCACTCCATGCAGTTTACATGTCCATGGGAGTTGAGGTCTTCCTCAGCCAGAATTCCAGAGGTCCATGGTGAGAGCATGCCATTCCTTGTATGTTCAACTCACTTCTTCCACAGATGCCACTGGGGGCCAGGAATGAGTCCCTTTGCTAAGCAGCCTCTTACAGGGTTCCCAGCTTCCTCCTGCTTCAGTCATGAGTAGATTATGCCATTTCCCCACTTCGTTTCTATTATTGGTTTTATTTAGAGACAATAAAACTGATAATCTAAATCTCTGTTTTAAGACAAAATGAATGCATTGAATATAGAAACTACCTTACTAAGATTTAGTATATGAAAATGGATTTTTTTTTTTGCTATTTTTGAAAGTAATTATAGTGAGGCATACGGGTTTTTTGTCATAATTTGTTGGTGTGAAATCTCAATGTGAATATAAAATCTAAGCAAAAAGAATAAAACAAGGAGACATTCAAAAGCTGCTCTGCTGGAATATATAGCCTTAGAAGTTGGCCTAGCCCTGGTGCAAAGGAATCTAATTCACATAAAAAATAACACTGAAATGAAATACACATCCTACAAAGCAATCAACCTGATTTTTAAATTTTCATATAGGTAAGGGCTGTTAGCTTGGGGAGAGATCTTAGACCTAAACTAAATTTTCCCTTTAGTTTATGAAAAAGGGATTCAGGTCAAAAAACATCGTAGACAATATACCTTGTCCACCCAAAGTCATGTATCTATTTAGGGTCTCAGATAGAACTAGAGAGGTGAATTCTTTATTCCATATCTTTACTACAATGCAATACCTCTTATGAAAATTAACTTCTGCCTAAATCTATCATATATCTTTATTCCTACATACATGAAGGAATTCCTCATGAAAGACCTCCCAACATTATTCACTTTGTTAGTTATCTATTGTGCAGAACATATTATCCCAAAATTTAGTTAAACAACAAATATTTATCCCCTCAAAGTTTCTGTGGGTTAGGCATACAGGCATGACTTCACAGAACTGTCTGGCTCAGAGTATAACAGAAGGCTGCATTCAAGGTATCATCCAGGGCTGTAGTCATCTCAAGGCTCAACTGGAAGGGGATCTGCTTTCAATCTTATTCATGTGGTTTCTGGCAGGATTTGTTTTTTCTCAGGCTAGGGAGCAGAGGCTGCCCCCTGTTTCTTGCCATGTTCCAGTTCCTTGCCTTGCCACAGGATAGCTGATAACATGGCAGCTTAGAGGGTGAACAAGAAGGGCCAGAGAGAGAGAGAAGCAAGAGAGAAGTCAGTGTCATTTATAACCTAACCTTACTGTATTCTATTCATTGGAAGCAGCTCATAGATCCAGCTCAGACACCAGAACATAATTCTAGAAGTTAGGGATGACTGGAGGCCATTTTAGGTGCTATGTACCACATTGACTAAATACTTCCTTTTGTAGGACTTCATGGTGGCAATATTACATGAGTGGAAAGACAGATTGAAGGGGAGGCAATAAGCAGTGGTCTTTCTATTGGTTTCATTTAATTGTAGACTGTGCTGGAATGTGACATCTTGAGATACGGGGGAGCTTGCTGAAACAGCCCAGGTTCTGTTCCAGTCACCACTAGAAACAGGATGTCTTTCATGCTTTAGCCCAGTGAATCATGTTGCCCTGGGGCATAAATCCCAGGGTGGGTTACTCTCTGGGGCTCCTTTGCTGTGGTACAAGGGAGTACAATCAATTCAATCTTTATCCACCTAGGAAAACTTTCCTGAGCCTTAGGGGTATGATTTGTGATGAATTCTAGGCTTTTGTCTCTTAAGAGTTGCCAATGTGTAACTAATACATTCACTTCATATAACATGAGTATGAATGTGTTCTGTCTCACCAGATTCAGATGAGTTGGTAACTAATGCACAGTTAGCCTGCTTTACAGTCAAATTCTTTGCTTGTCCTTCTAACCCTTGTCTCCCACCCACTCCCCTAACCCACACATACACATAGGCACACACTCATAACTATATCTCCAGGACCTCTCAGAGTGAGTGACACCAATATGAATATAATAAATAATTTATGAATCAATGATTAGATTGTCCTCAGAGAACACTAGCCTTGCATACAGGTCCCTGTTGCAGATAGAAATGTGTGTGTGGAATCAAAAGACAAAAGAAATAAAGGCAGTTCCATAGCCTGTTAGAGTTCTTTAGCACCTTGTTTCTTTACATTTGAGATACCCTATGCAGCGTATATTCACATGCTAAACATCATTGTAAACATAAAAGTTATGTTTAATGAGCAGACACTTGGGAGCAAGGCTGTAGTGTTATTTAATCACTTGTTCAACCACCAATCAATCAGTGCAGTGATTTTGGAGACATTATGTGTTTTGAGATTCAGTTAATGCTTTAAGTAGTCTATCGTTAAATATACAAAATGTTCTCTGTTGTGAAAGAACTTTATCTAATTAGTGAATTGAGACTAATATTTGAAAAGGCAATTAACTTTATGTTTATACTTTAAGTGCAAATAAATGAAAGGGACAAAGAGGTTAAAAGGGGAAGAGAATTTTCGATTGAACTAATCAGGAAGGCTTAACAGAGGGTTCTCTTAGCTCATCTATAGCTTAAGGATGGTTAGGACTTAGATGTCTTAAGGAATTCAAGGGAGAAAAAGCACTTTTGAAGAAAATACTGTGGACAGCTAAGGAACTAACAGAGAAGCTCAATAAATTTTAGAAAAAAAGGGAAAAAAACAATGCTTGAAGGAGAGGCAGTAGTATCAAGGTTTTTTTTTTTTTTTTTTTTTTTTTTTTTTTTTTTTATGAAGAAGTGTAACTCTTTATTAAGATAGAATTGTTCTTATTCAAGAAATAGATGAAAATGGTTAAGTACAATTAAATGGCTCCAAAAGTCTTACAATGAAAACAACAGTCCTGCCAGTTGTTCTTTCCAGAGGCAAACACTTTTCATTCTTAGTTTTTCCTTCTGTTAGTTACCTTCATGGGTTTTTCCAAATTGTTATCTTTTTAGTTTTTCAAGTGAATGCATATATTAATACATAAAATTTTAAAAAGCTTCTTCAGTTTATAATGCATCCTAACAGTCCCCTGTCCCATCTCTCCTAATTCTCCAGAGCAATGACTTTTAACTCTTCCAGCAATGTCTTCTGTTTTTTCCCTCACATAACTAGTCATTTCTTGATTATTTTGTACATTATATAGTGATTTCTGGATATGACAGGTGAGGATTTAGCTCTTACACCATCATTATCTTCACTTCCTCCCATATTGTCCCAAAGTGGTTACCATATTTAGGGGCTAAGCAGTCACCACATCATTATGACTGTGTATGTATTGCTCCTTGTTGAGAAAAACAGCGTATTATGCTCTTCCTATCCTGTACTTCTTTCTGCCCTAGAATTAATGATTGCCTAACCAACCCTTCCCCCTTATTTTTTTTGCTTTTGCTTTATCTTCAATGAACTTTCCAAATGCCCCAAATTTGGCAATAACTTATTATTTTTAAGAGAAGGGATCTCACTAAGGTAGCCAGGCTTGTCTGGAACTCTTGGGCTCAAGCCATCCTCTTGCTGAGCCTCCTGAGTAGCTGGGACTACAGGCATGGGCCATTCCACCCAGCTAACCTATTAATATTTTTACTGTTTCTTTTTAAGCCAGCTCCATAGCTGGAATATTGCCTGTGTTGGATCCTATTTGCTGGATCTATGTCATTCTCTGGTTTGTGTACTCCTTCACTTTGCTGGAGTATTTTCTCCAACAGCTTCTCAAAAAAGGGTACATGGAGGTAACCCCTGAGTCTTTGCTTGTCTAAGAATGTATTTTACCTTCACCCTTGATTATTTGGGTGAATATAGATTTATCAGTTGAAAATAACTTTCTAGAATTCTGAAGGCATGGTTCCATTGTTTTCAGATTCCTTTTCAAGACAAGGTCTCAGAATTCTGTCACCCAGGCTGGAGTGCAGTGGCACAATTACGACTCACTGCAGCCTTGGACTCATGGGCTCAATTGATCCTTCCATCTCAGCTCCCTGAGTAGACGGGAATACAGGTGTGCACCACAATGCCCAGCTAATTTTTGTGTTTTTTGTAGAGATGGGGCTTTGCCATGTTGCCCAAGCTGGTCTCAAGTGATCCACCTGCCTTGGCCTCCCAAAGTGCCAGGATTACAGGTGTGAGCCACTGGGCCCAGCTAGTTTTTCTTTTATTCTCTCTCTACTTCCTTCATTTCTCAAAGGCATCTCAAACTCAGTGGGCCCAAAACCAAAGTCAAACTCCATCAGAATATCCTGCTACTTACAACTTTAAAATATATCTTCAATCACAATTTCTTACTACATGCAACCCTTTGGTTCAAGCAACCATCAACCCTCACTTGAACTTAGAATTGGTTTTCCTGCTTCTGTATTTTTTTAAATTATAGAATATTTCAAATAAACCATGCGTGGTTTTATTCTTTTTACTACATAAAAAGAATGAAGATGTGCCAGGTGTGGTGGCTCATGCCTGTAATCCTGGCACTTTGGGAAGCTGAGGTGGGCGAATCACTTGAGGTCAGGAGTTTGAGACCAGCCTTACCAACATGGTGAAATCTCGTCTGTACTAAAAATAAAAAATAAAAAATTTATCTGGGCATGGTGGCGTGCACCTAGTCCTAGCTACTTGGGAGCCTGAGGCAGGAGAATTGCTTGAATTTGGGAAGGTGGAGGTTGTAGTGAGCTGAGATTGCACCACTGCACTCCAGCCTGGGCAACAAGAGCGAAACTGTCTTTAAAAAAAAAAAAAAATTGTATACACACACACACACACACACACATACACACACATATATGAAGCACTTACATACTTAAACATGAATTGCTTTAAGTGTTTGGCATTCGCTGTTCCCGTGCATGCCAGCAGCTTCTTACTGCAAACACCTGGGACTTACTATAGAGCAGCTGGAGTACATTCCGCCCACACACAGGACAGAGAGCTGACAACCAAGGAGAGAGGGGAATCAATACTCCAGTTTTCTCCCTTCCATTTCCCTGTATCTCAGCAGTATGGAGCTTGTTACCAGTGAGAACCTGCTTGCTGACTTTAAACTGGTTTTCTTACCTTCTCAGTTCAGTTTTTCCATACCTCAACTGACGGTTTCTGGTATGACCTAGCAAATAAACTGCTTTCACTGAAATTTCAGTCTTGGAATCTACTTTGGGTTTCCCAATTTAAGACAGAAACATGCTCATTTTCCCATCACTGGACTTCCAGGTTGTTTTCAATTTTTCACTGTTACAAACAAGGCTGCAACATTTATCTGCAAACCTCTGGATATACACGTAGGAAGCTTTTGGTATTTCCACTAGCGAAACTGCTCAGTTGAAGGGTATGTGGATCTTCACCTTTAATAAATATTGCCAACATTTGAAAAGCCCGACAATGTCAAGGACTGGCAAGAATGTCACATGTGATGGGTGTGGAAAGGCAGCTCACTGTAGCAGGTGCTGGGGACTCAGTTGGGGTCTTGGGGAAGCACTTATTTATAGCAAGAATGTTTCATAAATGGTATCTGATAGAGTCAAGAGTACTGGGGAATAAAAACAAGTGGCTTAGAAATAATTATAGATCTAAAGTCAACAAAATACTTTTTTCTAATGTAAAAATCCATACTTTTTTTAGAGGGAGGGGGAACAACTTAAACCAGAAAACACCTTCATATTAATCATTCTTCTCATATACTTCAAATTTGTACTTAATGCCTTTCTCCTCTTGGACATCAGAGAGAACACCTGGGTATTCTGGTAGAAGTTTATATTTCTCCAAATCAATTTCTGGAAGAAAGGTGTCACTTTCAAAGTCTTGCATGATCCTTGTCACAAATAGTTTAAGATGGCCTGGGTGATTCATGGCTTCCTTATAAACAGAATTGCCACCAACTATCCAAATCATGTCTACTTTATTTGCTAATTCTGGTTGTTCAGTAAGTTTTAAGGCATCATCCAGACTTCTGGCAAGAAAATGAGCTCCTTGTGGAGGTTCCTTGAGTTCTCTGCTGAGAACTAAATTAATTTTACCCTTTAAAGGTCGATTCTTCTCAGGAATGGAGAACCAAGTCTTCTTACCCATAATCACCAGATTCTGTTTACCTTCTACTGAAGAGGTTGTGGTCATTCTCTGGAAATATCTGAATTCACTCCTGAGCGGCGGCCAGGGCAGGTCCCCGTTCTTGCCGATGCCCATGTTCTGGGACACAGCGACGATGCAGTTTAGCGAACGAGCCATGACAGCAGCTGGAACACCTCCGAGCCCGCTCGTTAAAACAGAACGTGCCGTCAAGATTGGCGCGAAATTGTCAGTATCAAGGTTTTTATTCTTATTGGCTTCATTTTGAAAGGCAGGAACAGAAATATAATGGTCATTTTTTAAAAGACCTTGAACTCTGGCCCATTTCTAATATGCAGTTGGTAATAAGCCCAACTCTAGGTAAATTTTGGAAGAAGGGCCCATATTCCTAGTATGTTTCTGAATTCTTAATGCATTAAATTATTTCCCGTATCACCTCAATTAAACTCTTTTGCTTTAAGCTTGCTTTTACTGCATTTTCCTTCCTCTCATTTCTCAGGTTTTGACCAATCTCAGTTATTTGAGAAAGCAGACAAAACAAGGTATGAATGACTAATATCCCTGCAATCACTTTAAATTTAAAAACACTCCAGGAAGGGTGTTAATGCCATTTTTTCTTCAGGAAAATGAAAGCTTAATTATTATTTTGAAGGTTCAGGAGGAAGGCCCATCTGCATGCATTCACCTCTTTCAGATATTTAGTTTCTTCAAAGGAGCCCCACGGCTGTTCTGCCCAGTCCACTCATCACATTAGCTTCATTCAGCCGAAACCAATTATACTTTCTTCACTGAATGTTTTATTGGCCCCTATCCTGACCCAGAGCCAGGCCTAGAATAGTGTTTTTGTGTTTGTTTGTTTGTTTTTTTTTTTAAAGAGTTGGGATACAGTGTGTTAGATGATGTATTAGTTTGCCAGTGCTACCATAACAAAATACCATAGACTGGGTAGCTTCAACCACAGAAATTTACTTTTTTACTGTTCTAGAGGCTGGAAGTGCAAGATTAAGATGCCAGTAGGATTGGTTTCTCCTGAGACCTCTTTCCTTGTTGTAGATGGCTGCCTTCTTACTACATCCTGACAGAGCCTTTCTCATGCACACATATCCCTCAGGTCTCTTCCTCTTCTTATGAGGACACTGCTCATGTTGGATTACCACCCTTATGATCTCATTTAACCTTAATTAGCTCTTTACAGGTCGTTTCTGCAAGTAAAGTTACATTGGGAGTTAGAGCTTCAACATATGAATTTTGGCAGACACAATTCAGTCCTTAACCGATGGGAAACTTTCACTGGATAACTTCGAAAGAAATAGTCTTAAGGTTATGCTGTGTAGTAGCCTAGAGAAGTGCACAAACAAGACCCAAAGTATTCCAGTTTAATAAATATTTATTCAGCACTTATTTGGGACAAAGTTCTAGGCTAGACCTTAAACATGAAAGGCAGTTAAGATACTATCATACCCCTTGCTTCCTCAATCTGACAGATGAAACAGAAATACAAATACATAATTACAAGATGTAATGGTTAACTTTATGTATCAACTTGGTTGGGCCACGATGATGCCCAGATTTTTGGTCAAACTTGATTCTGGATGTTTCTGGGAGGGTTTTTTAGTGGATGAGATTAACATTTTATTTATTTATTTATTTATTTATTTATTTATTTATTTATTTATTGAGATGAAATCTCGCTCTTTTCCCCCAGGCTGGAGTGCAATGATGCGATCTTGGCTCACTGTGACCTCCGCCTCCCGGGTTCAAGCAATTTTCTTGCCTCAGCCTCCTGAGTAGCTGAGATTACAGGTACCTGCCACCACACCTGGCTAATTTTTGCAGTTTTAGTAGAGACGAGGTTTTGCCTTGTTGGCCAGGCTGGTCTCGAACTCCTGACCTCAGGTGAGCCGCCTGCCTCGGCCTCCCAAAGTGTTGGGATTACAGGCGTAAGTCACCGTGTCCAGCCGAGATTAACATTTTAAATTGATGGACTTTGATTAAAGCAGATTGCCCTTCATTTAGATAGTTGAGGTCTTCCTAGAGTAAGACTGACCCCCAGAGGAATTCCTCCAGCACAGGGCCTTCAAACTTGGATTGCAATACCAGCTTCTCCCTGGGTCTTCACAGTGTTGGCCCACTCTGCAGTGTTTGAACTTACTCATGTGAGCCCAGTCCTTAAAATAAATCTTTCCTCTATACACATCCTATTGGCTCTGTTTCTCTAACGATCCCTGACTAATACACAAGTAGACTTTAATAACAGGGTGTACCTTGCTCCTTCAGTCACCTGCCTTTCCTTCTGTGGGCTTTACCTGTTCAGAATATGTCTCCTTTGGGAAGTAGGAGCAGATGCAAGGAGCTAGAATGTTAGTTTAATTGAACTCTGTTCAAAGAATCAATAAGAACCAGCCCATGTGGCCTGGTTTTCATATTATGGGATTTGATTTTATGGTCAGTAATTCATAACTTTATGAAAATTAGAATAAATAGATGATCAGATTATTCTTTCTGATCTTAACTGGGCTGACTCTAGTGCAGAGATTTCTCTTTATGAGAGTCTGTTGAAAATTGTGCATATGGACGTGATACAGCACCATAGGGAGAGGGTATATATAATGCAGACTGGGCCAGGGCCTGTACAGTTCTTTGTGTAATTGTATTCTGAGGGTAGCATGAGGCTCCATATCGCCAGAGCATGTTTTTGGTAAGTCACTAATTTATAGTCTTTTCCAGTTAGCCTCCTAACCTTGCCTGAAGGGAATTGGTGATAAGCATTATTAACTCCTTAGTGGCATCTAGGGAAACTGAAATGCAAGGAGGAAGGTGACCTGCCATATTTCATGCTGCAGCCTTGGAGAGAATTTCACCGCACAAAACAATCTTCTCCTATGTTAATCCTTTGAAGCCACTGCTGGGGTCTGAAAGTTCAGTAATCACAGAAAACAATATGGCCCTTCTTCTGTTCTTTGGGAAATATTGTTTGTTGCAATCTTTTATGTAATGAAAGAGAAAGAGGAAAAAACTTCTCAATGAGTACATAAATAGATGTTATACTTTTCATTCCTGAAATGGCAAAGTCAACCAGTATAGGACTGTGTTGACTTGAAACAAAATAAAACAGGAAACTTTTAGAAAAAAAAAATAAATTTCGCAATGAGTACATCAATAGATGTTACATTTTTCTTTCCTGAAATGGCAAAGTCAACCAGTATAGGACTGTGTTGACTTGAAACAAAATAAAAGAGGGAACTTTAGCAGTTCACGTTATTGTGATATTTATTTCTCTACTCTGTTTGAATACAGTGCCACAGGATCCATGGGAGCTGGGAAAAAAAAAAAAAAAAAGATAATTGCCTTATCTAGAGATTGTTTATGGGGGGCAAGGTGCAGTCACCCATATTTTCACTCCTATAAATGAAATATGTAATTATTGCCTCTCAAAGTATTTTCTTTCACCTCACTAGAAGTAGGATAAACATACTGCATTTTAATATTTTAGCTTTTCACCATCTTTTCCAGCACAACTGCCTTCAAGAAAACTTGAAAATTGTTTTCTTTCCTTATATCCCATAATCCTAGCATCTTGCCAAATACTCATGAAGGTTAAATGACCAGCCATTTATTACACAGCTGTTTTAATTTTATTTTATTTTGAGTATGTATGTATGTGTGACTGGTAAGACTGCCTAATTTTCATTTCCAGCATAGTGAAAAGATTCCACATGCAAAAGCAAAATAATGTTTGCTGCCTTTTGTGTTACTTTCACTTAAACTTGGTCTGCCACAACTCTGTTAAATAAAAAGTAATTGGTAGAGCCTAGTATTGAAAGTGACTACTGTCCTGATTGAACTGATGGGTGCAATTGAATGCAAGCCAGTGGTTGGAATGGGAATTAGAGGGTATAAAGACTGGAGTGTGCTTTTCCTTTGTGAGTGTTCACTCATTACTGAGGGAGTAAAAATGACTCCCAAGCTTCCACACTGTCTTCTCAAACTATTGTGCAGTAGATAACAGCAAGAATTTTTGTGTCAAAACAAACCCAAGTTTTAGTTCTTGCTCTCCTATTTTCCTTCTATGTGAGTTTGGGAACGTGAATTAACTTTTGATGGTATGGTACCTACTTTATAGAGTATTACAGAGATTAAATGGTATAATGCGTGTAAAGTACTTCCATGGATAGCTTCTAGTTTTTATGATTTTTATTGTTATAATTATAAAGTTATCAATTTTCTCATTTGATCTCTTCTTATATAATTGTTTATTTCCTCTCTGTCTTTGTCATGAAACCTAAAATGCCTACTAGCAGACAGAACTGTTCCAGTCTATGCAAAAGCCAGGAGGTTGGGTATATCCCATGGAAGATGGAGGAGGCAAAATCCACATTGGTGAAATAAATTATTTCTGTTTACCTTCTTCCAGGTAAATGAAAATAATAGCATCACAAAACCACTTGCATTTATTAAGTACTAATTCTGTGCAATACTCACCATTAAGTATTTTGGATAAATTAGCTCATTTAGTCTCTATTATAAATACTATCAAATTGTTATTCTAATTTTTTGGATAAGAGAATTGAGGCTCAGAGGGTTAGGTGATTTGCTTATGGTAAATTAACTAGCTAGTTGCGGAGTCTGAATTCAAATCTGGGTGTGCCTGATTTTAGTACTTTAAATATCTTTAATCATTATATTGCAGTATTCTAGAATAAAAAGATGAGATTGGAAGTTTATAAAACTTAAATAATGACGTGCTCATTTGCATGAAAACCACATTCTTCTGAGTCTTTGCCATACAATTTTCATCTTTGCTCTACTGATAAGCTCAGGAAAACGTGTAATAACTTGTCAGCAGAAAAATAAGGATTTTTCGATAAGTGAAATGGAGACAAAATAAAATTAAAATTAAAAAGTGTCTATACCTTCCTTTAGAGAAAGAAAGGAAAATCTTTATGAGCCTAGAGAGAGAATTTCTAAAATAAAAACTGGCTAAAAAAAAAAAAAACTAATATTTTTAACTGATTAAAATGAAAACAACTGTTATATGAAGTGAAACTGTAAGTAAAATAATAACAAAAGTCACAGGAGAAGTTTTTGTAGCACACATGTAGCCAACAGTTTTATATGCAAAGCATGTAAAACATTCTTACAAATGAATAAGAAAATGACAAAAACCTAAAAATAACCTGAAAAATAGACAGAATTACTTTTGGTTACCTGTGCCAAAAAGTCTGAAAATGGTCAAGAGAAATTATTTTTTTCCTCACATAAAGGAGTAACAAGATAATCAGTCAAGATCATCAGTAAGTAGTTCAAAGGCTTGTTGATAATTTCACTGTCATTTCACTATCATAACTGATAATGATTCTGTCATCGGTGATTCTTTTAACCTATTGCTCTGCCATCTTCCACTTGTGACTTCCACCCAGTGGTCCAAGATGGCTAGTCCTACTCCAGGAATCATATCCATATTTAAAACCATAAGAAGGGGAAAAGGAGAAGAGATGGGCAAGTCCTCTCACTTTGTGGACATTTGTTAATATTCACACACCATATTTTCTGCTTATATCTCATTGGCAAGAACTGTGGTGCATAACCACACCTAACTTCCAAAAAGACTCAGAAATAAAGTCTTTATTTTGGGTGACGATGTATTTAACTACAAATAGAAAGTCCTGTTTCTCAAGAAAATAGCTATTGAGTGTCCAGTAGTAGGCTTTGCTGAAGACATAAAAAAGAAATTCACCAAAGTAGAAACACAAAGTGTAATACGTATTTTAAAAGGTGATCAACCTCTTCAAAAATCCGGAAATGGAAGTGAAAAAAATTGACATATAATTCACACACATTAGATAGGGAAAAATTTAAAAGCCTGAAGTGACAGCAGATAGAACAATAGAAATTTTTTTATTTTATTTATTTTATTTATTTTTATTATTATTTGTTTTTTAAAATTTATTTATTAGTATTGTACTTTTAAAGCGTAGGTGCTACGCATAACGCAGGTTTGTTACATATGTATACTTGTGCCATGAAGTTGGTCTGCTGCACCAACAACTCACCATTTACATCAGGTATAACTTCCCAATGCAATCCTCCCCCTTCCCTCTCCCCCATGATAGCCCCGTGATGTTCCCCTTCCTGAGTCCAAGTGATTCATTGTTCAGTTCCCACCCAGTGAGTGAGAAAGAAGTGGCTCATTGCCTGCATAGTTTGCTAAGAATAGATGGTTTCCAGCTGCATCCATGTCCCTACAAAGCAGACTTAAACTCATCCTTTATGGCTGCATAGTATTCCATGGTGTATATGTGCCATACTTTCTCCTTGAACCAGTCTGCCACTGATGGGACATCAAGCTGACTCCAAGTCTTTGCTATTGTGAATAGTGCTGCAACAACATAATGCGGCATGTCTTTACAGTATAATTTATAATCTTGGGTATACCCAAAGCATGGGATGGCTAATATGGTACATCTAGTTCTAGATCCTTGAGGAATTACTGCACTGTTTTCCATATAATGGCTGAACTAGTTTCACAATCCCGGCACCAACAGTGTAAAAGTATTCCTATTTCTCCACATCCCTCCCAGCACCTGTTGTTTCCTGAATTTTAGAATTAATTCTATCTCAACTGGTGTGAGATGTGGTATCTCATCAGGTTTTGATTTATTTCGATGGTCAGTGATGATGGTTTTCATGCCTGTTGGCTGTATGAATGTTCTCTTTTCGAGAAATGTCTGTCTATATCCTTTGCCCACTTTTTGATGGTAATGTTTGTTTTTCTTTGTAAATTTGTTTTGAGTTCTTGTAGGTTCTTATATTTAGCCCTTTGTCAGATGAGTAGATTGCAAAAATGTTCTCCCATTCTGTAGGTTGCCTGTTCACTCTGATGGTAGTTTCTTTTCTACAGCAGAAGCTCTTAGTTTAATTAGATCCCATTTGTCAATTTCAGCTTTTGGTTAAGAAAGAGCCATGCCTTTAGGATTATAGTCTTTAGTCGGTGTTTGCGGTCCCAGAATGGTACTACCTAGGTTTTCTCTGACGGTATTAGTCTAAATGATGGTGCCCTAATCCATCTTGAATTAATTTTCAGAGGTTGAGTAAGGAAAGGATCCAGTTTCAGTTTTCACTTATGATGTTTCGAATTTCTCTAGCATCCATTTATTAAATAGAATCCTTTCCCCATTTCTGTTTCTAGGTTTGTCAAAGATCTGTATACGTAGATGTGGTATTATTTCTGGAGGTCTCTGATCTGTTCTATTGGTCTATCTCTGTTTTGGTACAGTACCATGCTGTTTTGGTTACTGTAGCCTTGTAGTATAGTTTGAAGTCAGGTAGCGTGGATGCCTCCAGCTTTGTTCTTTTTGACTTAGGATTGTCTTTGAGATGCTGGCCTTTGGTTCCATATGAACTTTTAAAGCAGTTTTTTCAATTCTGTGAAGAAACCTATTGGTAGCTTGATGGGGATGGCATTGAATCTATAAATTACCTTTGGGCAGTATGGCCATTTTCACGATATTGATTCTTCCTATCCATGGAGCATGTATGTTCTTTCCATTTGTTTGTGTCCTTTATTTCCACTGAGCAGTGGTTTCAGTTCTCTTGGAAGAGGTCCATCCCTTGTAAGTTGGATCTCTAGGTATTTGATTCTCTTTAGCTAAATTGTGAACAGTTCATTCATGATTTGGCTCAGGTTTGTCTGTTATTGGTGTATAAGAATGCTTGTGATTTTTGCATACACTTTGTATCCTGAGATTCTGTTGCTTTGCTTATCAGCTTAAGGAGATTCTGCCGAGACAATGGGGTTTTCTAACATACAATCATGTCATCTGCAAACAGGGACAATTTGATTCTCTTTTCCTAACTGAATACCCCTGATTTCTTTCAGTTTCAATTGCCCTTAGCCAGAACTTCCCAACACTATGTTGAATAGAGTGGTAGAGAGAGGGCATCCCTGTCTTGTGCCAGTTTTCAAAGGAATTTTTCCAGTTTTGCCTATTCAGTATGATATTGTGGTTTGTCATAACAGTTTTATTATTTTGAGGCCCATCAATAATCAATTTATTGAGCCGCTTAGCATGAAGGGCTGCTGAATTTTGTCGTTTTTCGCATCTATTGAGATAATCATGTGGTTTTTTGTCTTTGGCTCTGTTTTATATGTTGGATTATGTTTGCTGATTTGCTTAATGTTGAACCAGCCCCTGCGTCCCAGTGGATGAAGCTCACTTGATCATGGTGGATAAGCTTTTTGATGTGTTGTTGAACTGGTTTCGCCCTACATTTTATTGAGATTTTGCATCAATGTTCATCAGGGATATTGGTCTAGCAATTTCTTTTTGTTGTGTTCACAGGCTTTGGTATCAGGATGATGTTGGCCTCATAAATGAGCTAGGAGGATTCCTCTTTTTCTATTGATTGGAATAGTTTCAGAAGGAATGGTACCAACTCCCTCCTTATACCTCTGGTAGAATTCAGCTGTGAATCCATCTGGTCCTGACTTTTTGGTTGGTAGGCTATTAATTATTGCCTCAATTTCAGAGCCTACTATTGGTCTATTCAGGGATTCCACTCTTCCTGGTTTAGTCTGAAGAGTGGTGTCCAGGAAATTATCCATTTTCAGGTTTTCCAGTTTATTTTGCGTAGAGGTGTTTATAGTATTCTCTCTGATGGTAGTTTGTATTTCTGTGGGGTCGGTGGTGATATCCCTTTATCATTTTAATCAAGGGGCCGATTTGATTCTTTCTTTTCTTTTCTTTATTAGTCTTGCTATGGTCTGTCAATTTTGTTGATCTTTTTCAAAAACCAACTCCCTGATTCATTGATTTTGGAGGTTTTTTGTGTTCTATCTCCTTCAGTTCTGCTCTGATCTAGTTATTTCTGCCTTCTGCTAGCTTTGGAATGTAGGTTTGCTCTGGTTCTTAGTTCTGTTAATTATGCATGTTAGATGTCAATTTTTGTCTTTCCTGCTTTCTCTTGTGGGCATTTAGTGCTATAAATTCTCTTACATACTGCTTTTAAATGTGTCCCAGAGATTCTGGTATGTTGTATCTTTTGTTCTCATTGGTTTCAAAGAACATCTTTATTTCTTGCCTTCATTTATGTACCCAGTAGTCATTCAGGAGCAGGTTGTTCAGTTTCCATGTAGTTGAGCTGTTTTGATTGAGTTTAGTCCTGAGTTCTAGTTTGATTGCACTTGTGGTCTGAGAGACAGTTTGTTATAAATTTCTGTTCTTGTACATTTGCTGAGGAGTGCTTTACTCCAATTATAATTTTGAGTAAGTACCATGTGGTGCTGAGAAGAATGTATTTTCATGACGGGGTGAGAGTTCTATAGATGTTCATTAGGTCTGCTTGCTGCAGAGATGAGTTCAATTCCTGGATATCCTTGTTAACTTTCTGTCTTGTTGATCTGTCTAATGTTGACAGTGAGTGCTGAAGCCCCCATTATTATTGTATGGGAGTCTGGCCCTTTTGTAAGTCTCTATGACTTGTTTTATGAATCTGGGTGCTCCTGTATTGGGTGCATATATATTTAGGATAGTTAGCTCTTCCGTATAAGGAATTTATCCCTTTACCATTATGTGTTGGCCTTTTGTCTCTTTTGATCTTGATGGTTTAAAGTCTGTTTTATCAGAGACTAGATTGCAACCCTGCTTTTTCCATTTGCTTGGTAAATCTTCTTCCATCCCTTTTTTATTTTTGAGCCTATGTATGTCTCTGCGTAGAGATGGGTCTTCCTGAATACAGCAGACTGATGGGTCTCCGACTCTTTATCCAGTTTGCCAGTCTGTGTCTTTTTTAATTGGAGCATTTAGTCCATTTACATTTAGCGTTAAGATTGCTATGTGTGAACTTGATCCCGCTATGATATTAACTGGTTATTTGCTCGTTAGTTGATGCAGCTTCTTCCTAGCCCTCGATGGTTCTATATTTTGCGCTGTTTTTGAGATGGTTGGTACCTCCAAGCCAAACCTTTCCATGTTTATGCAAGCTCCTTCAGGGTCTCTTGTAAGGCAGGCCTGGTGGTGACAAATCTCTACATTTGTGTTTATCTGTAAAGGATTTTATTTCTCCTTCACTGATGAAACTAGTTTGGCTGATATGAAATTCTGTAGTTTAAAATTCTTCTTTTAAGAATGCTGAATATTGGCCCCCACTCTCTTCTGGCTTGGAGTTTCACAGACATCTGCCAGAGTCTGATGGGTTTCCCCTTTGTGGGTAACCCACCTTTTCTCTGGCTGCCCTAAGATTTTTCCTTCATTTCAACTTCAGTAACCAGCAATTATGTGTCTTGAGTTGCTCTTCTCGGTGAGTATCTTTTGTGGCGTTTCTGTATTTCCTGATTTGAATGTTGGCCTGCCCTACTAGGTTGGGGAAGTTCTGATGATATCCTGAAGAGTGCTTTTCCAACTTGGTTCCCATTTTTCCCTCACTTTCTGTGGCACTTAATCAGATCGACGCACTTTTTGGCATAATCCCATACTTCCTCTTGCAGGCTTTGAGCCCATTTTTCTTTTTTTCTTTGTTTCTTCTGCCGCTTCATTCATTTGATCCTCAATCGCTGATACTCTTTCTTCCAGTTGGATCGAAGCCGGTTTCGCTGTGTATTTGTCACGATTTCTCGTAGTCGCGAGCCGTTCCTTTCATTTCGCTTTATGACCTTTCTCTGCATTACTCACTTCAGTCATTGACTCCTTCCACTTTTTCAAGATTTTGTTTCTTTGCGCTTGCACGCATCCTCCTTAGCTCTGGAGAAATTTGATGACCAGCCTTCTCTCTCTCATCTCGCTGCTTGCTCTCCATCCAGCTTTGATCCATTGCTGGCGGCGAGCTGGCGCCCTTTGTTGGGAGATGTGCTCTTATTTTTGAATTTCCAGCTTTTCTCTGCCCTGCTTTTTCCCCCATCTTGTGGTTTTATCTGCCTCTGGTCTTTGATGATGGTGATGTACTGATGGTTTTGGGTGTAGGTGTCCTTCCTGTTTGATAGTTTTCCTTCTAGCAGTCAGAACTTCAGCTGCAGGTCTGCTGGAGATTGCTGAGGTCCACTCCAGACCCTGCTTGCCTGTACCAGCAGAGGCTGCAGAAGATAGAATATTTCCTAACAATGAAAGTGTACCTGTCTGATTCTTGCTTTGGAAGCTTTCCTCTCAGGTGTACTCCACCCCTGTGAGTGTGTGTGCCAGACTCCCTAGTATTCCAGGGTTACTCAGGGTCAGGGGACCCACTTACAGGCAGTGTCCTTCTCAGATCTCAACCCCCTCCGCATAAGATCTACTGCTCTCTTTCAAAAGCTGTCAGATGAGTCGCTTATGCCTGCAGAGGTTTCTGCTGCTTTTGTTAAGTTGTTGTTGTTGTTGCTAGTAGCTGTACCGTCCCCAGAGGTGTGGAGTCTACAGACAGGAAGGTTTTGAGCTGCTGTGAGCTCCACCCAGCTGAGCCTCCTACAGCTTTGTTTCATCTACTAAAGCTCATAATGTGCATGAAGCGCTTCTCCCCAGCCTGCCTTGCCGGTAGATCACAGACTGCTGTGTTAGCAATGAGGGAGGTCTGCGGGTGGGACCTCCCGCCAGGTGTGGGCGATCTCCAGGTGCCTGTTTGCTTAAAGCTGCCAATATTGGGGTGGAGTTAATTCACTTTCCAGGTGTTGTGTGTCTCAGTTCCCCGGCTAGAAAAGGGATTCCCTCCCCAGCTTCCCAGGTGAAAGGATGTCAGCCTCTGCTTCAGCTCTCTTAGTCGGGCTGCAGCAGCTGACCAGCACCGACAACCGGGCACTCCCCAGTGAGATGAACCCAGTACCTCAGTTGAAAATGCAGAAATCAACGGTCTTCTGTAAAGTCGCCATTGGGAGTTGGAGACTGGAGCTGTTCCTATTCGCCATCCTGTTCGGCCTCTAGAAATTCTTATAGCACTGCTTTCACGAAGTGTAAGCAGAAAACAATGACAGTATTTATAATAGCTAAAGATACATATACCCTTCAACCAAGTATTTGTCTTTTAAGAGGATAACCAGTGATCCATGGCATAATAAAAACATAAGAAAATACCCACTTGTGAAATATTATACACATATGTTTGTGTAAAAGGTAGAGAGATGTATATGCATATACACTATCACATATTGCATATTACAATGGCATTCTTAAGCATGTTTTATATATATAAATGCATATATAATATATATATGAAATACATATGTAATGGAGACTAAATAGAAATAATCTAAATTTCATTGTCAGGAGAACGAATATATTTGTTGTGGTGTATTTATAAAATAGAATATAAGTGTAATATTGAAAATAAATTAACTAGAGCTAAATGTACTAATGAACATATTTCCCAAACAATGTTGAGTGGAAAAGGTAGCTGTAAAAAAATGCATATATTGTGATAAAACTCATATTAAGTATAAAAACATATGAAAATGCCAGCTGTTATTTACAGATATACACACAGATGTAATGAAACTATTTTAAAATGCATGAGAATGATGAACACCAAATTTCATAGTTACCACTACTCAGAGCAGGAGACGAAGGGGACTGAAGAAGAGGATATGACCACTTCAATTTTATTTGTAATGTTTTATTTACTAAATTGAGTAGTGGGTACATAATAATTCATTATATTTTCCTTATATTTCTGTGTGATTGAACTATTTTGTAATAAGAAATACACCAAAACTAGGTAACTTCAATCATTAGGAGAATAATGGATAATGAAAGGGGAAAAGAATAGCCCAACACCCACCTGGCAAGACATCTTCTACTTGTTTAGAAGATATTAGAGGATTAGTCAAGAGGTAAATTTAAAGAGAGAAAAATATCTGGCTCTTTTTCCTTTTTGTCCTTAAAGTAGCCAGCAAAGTGGTGTTTATTGCAGTATCTAATACCATTTAGAAGAGGTTTTTGACATATTGTGTTTCTTCAAAGCAATTTCTAGTAGTTAACTTGGTTACCATACACGATACCTGCAGTTCCTACTTGAAGGGTGATGGTTGTAAATGTGTAGGGTTGTTGTTTGTCCTATTGAGGAAGGAATAATACCATCATTTGGTAGACAAGTACCAGGGAAGCTCCATGTACTGTGCATACAGCCCAGTACTGCACAAAATGCCAAAAGCTCCTCTAGTGGTCTGAGATGGGGTGGCAGTACTGGTAGAACTACCTTTAATCTCAAGGTGAGTGTTGTGTGTGTGTGTGTGTGTGTGTGTGTGTGTGTGAATGTGTGAATTACAAGAAATTTATCTCCTTACAATTTTATTTCCTATCAGAATGACAGGTATGTAAAGAAAAAAAAGACCCTCCATAACTTCAAGGAAATTATTACATTCCCTTCTACACTAAAGATGTGTACAACTAAACTTTGTAGATTAGTTTCACAAAGGGTTTGTTCACCCTAACTTCTTCTTCCATCCTTATAAACTTGAAGTTTCTACATAGCTATTTTTTGAACACTTCTTCCTGTTCAGAATAAAATATAATGACAATAGAAAAAATCAAGGAAGAATATCCACATGAATCATAATTAACTGAAACCAGATAGATCTGATTTTGTGTCTCAACCCATCAATAACTCTTTATATTAACTATCATTCTAGTTTTTATGCAACAAGTGATCCTGTGGTATTAACATTGTTTAAAAGCCTTGTTTGGGAAAAGCAAGTAATACTTAATATGAAAACTTTATCTCCTAAGTGTTGCCTGGAAGTGAGTTCTGTATTGTCTAAGCGTCTATTACTGATGTCAGAGAACTTTACATCTGCAGATAGAGCAATTTACATTCACTGTGGCTGCTGCTAAAGAGGCTGATTCTTAAATTATTTATGCAAAGAAACGAATTGTTCTCTTCTTTATCTGAAATTATGCCAATTGCAAACTTAAGGCTAAACTTTTCACTGAAAATTCAGCTTCATTTACAAGGTTGTATTTTTTATCTTTTCACAAACTGTTCACACTTATGAAGATGGATCATGATCACAAGCACAATGCTTTGCCCAGGCTCTTCAGAGGATAACAAGCCATGATAGCAGATTCCACAAGCAAAAAGTAACAGGTTTTACTCCCGTCGACAGGCTATTAATGCTTCCTGAAGTTATTCTGCTGAACAAACAAGTTTTGAGCATTATTATTTTTGCTCAGCATAATGTATTTTTAGTCAAAAAATTGGAGATTAAAAGACTGTCATTCAAAATCCATTTGCTATAAAGCTAATGAGCTTCATGTGCCAAAGAAAACTCAGATATATCAGAGAAGGGATTTAGTTTACTAAAGAAGTTGAAAAGAACACAGCCCAAGTGATTTATAAGAAATATAACATTTTAGCAAATCAAAATTAGTTTGGACATTAGTCAATAAACCCAAAGCAAAACAACACATTGGACATTCATATTTGCTTGATATTATGCCCAATACTTTTTGTATAAATGGTCTCGTGTAGTTTGCAATCCTCTGTGTAATACACATATTTATCTAGACTCTGACAGGGAAAATTGCTTAGTCACAGCCAACAATTAGTAGATTACAGAGTAGAACTGGAGCTCTGAAGTTTGATTTTTCACAGTGGGCTTCTGACACATTACTTGAAAATTTGTCATTTTCTAGGTTTTCTGCAGTACAAGCAAGAAGTTTAATATCTTCCTTTGTATTTCTATGAATCATTAAAAGAATATGAATTGATCCTAACAGATCTTTTTCTTTGGATACCTAAATGGAACGTGGTTAGCTCTTTGTCATAAACTACATGACCTCTTAACAACATAACTTTGCCTAAGCTCACAACAAGAACAAAATTATTTGGAGACAAAATAAACCAAAATTATCCTCTTTAAGTACGATTGAACAAACCTAGCTTCGTTTTGGTTCTTGCTCCATTGGTCTATCTACTTTTCTCTTTCTAGGCAGTACCAAACTGTTTTCATTTCAGTGGCTTTAGAGTACCTTCAAATTATATTTAGAGGTAAAGCTGCTATTTCTTCCTTTCCTCTGTTCTCTTTTTTCTCTTTGAACATTCTTGGTAATTTTTGCATGGAGTTTTTAATTGAAATAGCATTACTTTAATATTAATTGGAAATTAATATTAAATTGGAAATTAAAATTACTTTTTAAAAATTGCAGTCCTTCTCATCCAAGATTTCTAATTGTTCAATGTATATGACTTTATAGATATTTTTTACCCCTGCAAATTAGATATCTAATATTATTTCCATTTCTTATTGGTTACTGCCCCTAGGACAGTATTTTGATAATGTATACACTATCACCTTTATTTTCTTACTAAATACAGTAGTTTTAATAGTGACTCATAGGACTATAGAAGAAAGAAGGATTTACTGAGGAAGTTCACCTAGGCATTGCAATATGACAAATGAAAGAGAGTACTTTAATAAAGAGATTTTGGTCAAGTGTGTCACGTATTTTCAACAAGTGAAGGAAACTGAAGATTAAGAAAACCAGAATAGGATAGTACAACTAAAGTGTAGTTTTATAATTTATGTTAGAAACATAATATGATACCATCCTCTTGATTAGTCCAAAAATGTAAATTACCTGACTACAATTTTTAACTAGAATATTTGAATTGGAAAACACATCAGTAATATGTACACTAAAGTCTTACATCATTTTGTTGATTATCTCTTGACCTTTCAAACTGACTTCAATGATGTTTTTAAATAAAAGAATTTTATGCAGGTAATTATTTTTCACATACAGCTTGCTAAATAATACTTTAATCATTTTTTTTTTTGAGGTGGAGTTTTGCTCTTGTTGCCCACGCTGGAGTGCAATGGTGCGATCTTGGCTCACTGCAACCTCTGCCTCCCAGGTTCAAGCAATTCTCCTGCCTCAGTCTCCTGAGTATCTGGGATTACAGGCATGTGCCACCACACCCAGCTAATTTTGTATTTTCAGTAGAGATGGGGTTTCTCCATGTTGGTCAGGCTGGTCTTGAACTCCTGACCTCAGGTGATCCACCCGCCTCGGCCTCCAAAAGTGCTGGGATTACAGACGTGAGCCATTGCGCCTGGCCATATTTTTCATGTTTAATAAATTGTTTTAATATCACATAGGATGTTTCATGTCAACTTTAGGCCATCATCTGAACTTAAATGGGCTTTTCCATGTGCCAAGCATTGTTCTGGTGCTTTCGCTTGTCCTATCTCATTTAAATTTCATACCAACACTATGAGGAAGATAACATTACTATCCTTGTTTTACAGATCGAGAAACTGAAACACAGAAAAGTTAAGGAACATGCCCAAGATTCTACAGCTAGTAAGTAGCAGAGCTGGCATATGAATTGCTTGAGTCTGGCTCCAGCGAATGTACTTTTAACCGATACACTTACTGCCTCATGTTAAATCCTAACATGTTTGCATATAACAAAAGAGAAAATATTCATGATAAAATGGGATAAACATGTTTGGAATTTTGTGGAAGATTGGAACATTTTTATTAAATATAGCCATAGTGCACAAGTACCTGTCCAGTTTGTGGGTTTTTTTTTTTTTCTGGTAGAAAGTTTTTTGGTTTGCAATGATCTACTTTATATATACATATTTTATGTACATAAATTTGGTATGTAAACTTAAATTTGGTATTGAAAATGTATGTTTACAAAAACTCAATACAACATTGCAACACAACAATGCATGGCCATTCACTAGGATGATCCTATATTACAATTTTTCTCTCTGTAGTGTTCCATCTCTGTGGTGTCCCTATTGTGAGAGAGGATTTTATGTCCCAGCACTACTGAACTCCATGAGTAATCATGAGACTTGCTCTAGCCAAAGAAAGATGGGTGGAGATGACTTGCATAAATTATAAGTAGAAACCTCAAGGGCCTGTGTATGGTTCTCCATGTTTTGTTTGTCTCTGCCAAAGACCATCAATATTTCAGATAGAGAACTTCATCTTGGAAAGAATACAACATGGAGCTAAGTCTTAACCACCCTTGACACATACATAGCTTCAGTGAAAATTAACTGTTGTCATAACTCACTGAGATTTTGTGTCACTTGTTATCTAGCACATTTTAGCAAATTCTGACTAATAAAGAGTAACAACTTCTTGATGATATTGCTATGGTTTTGCATTAAAATTACATTTTGTGTCATTACTGAAGATAGTTTTGGAAGTATCTCAGACTTAGTAACCCAGTTTCTGAGTACATTGAGTTTTAATCAGGCCATTAAACAGCTTTTAAATTCATAACCAATAATATCAAGATGATGAAATATCATAAAGGGGTATGTTTATTTTTGTGTCTGTATGTGTGTGTTTGTGTTTTATTATTTTAATTTCTGGTGTCTTTTAACCTTACTCTGCCAATGAGACTTCAATTTGGTCTACTTCATTTCTGTATTTATTTCTGGTGTGAGATAAAATTCACAGTTGATAAAGTTCTCCATAAAAACATACATCAATTCACAGATATTGTTTTATTTTCTATCTCAATAACATAATTTGACCCACTTTATTTGCAAACATTTTTGGTTAATGAATAAACTAGAACCAGTGAGTTTAGGTATGAACTTGGATTTTCTCTAGGCAATTAGTATTTGATGACCAGCTGTCTACTCATTGCTTAGAGAAATATCCGTAATTGTTTGAGTGTAAAAAATTCTGTTGCTATTCACCTTTGAGCAGCTAGCTCCCTATTTGAGAAGTCATTTGGTGGCAAGGCACTCTCAATTTTAAATGTCTACTTTTATAATTTTGACTTGGAGCTTAAATTTTAAACTATCTTGTTTTCTCTGACTTAAAATGTGTGAAATGTATATAGTCATTATCAATTAATATGTGCCTCTCTTGACATATTTAAGTTCCCTGAAAGAGAATGGCCTTTTTGAGGTGACTACTAACATGGACATCCTAAAAGAATTTTGCATATGAAAAAAAAATTACCTTTTAGAGCCCAATTCACCAACTTCTGTTAAAAAAAAAAGTTGTTTTTTTGTTTTGTTTTGTTTTTGTTTTTTGTTTTTTTGTCTTTAGGAACTAGCATGAGCTTACTAAAAATAAGCCAGGTCAAAACAAACTCTTGACCAGGTGCAGTGGCTCATACCTGTAATCCCAGCACATTAGGAGAGGTTGGATGATTTGCTTGAAGCCAGGAGTCTGAGACCACCCTCGGCAATATAGCAAGATCCTGTCTCTACTTTTTTTTTTTTTTAATTTTTTTTAATACTTTCAGTTCTGGGATACATATGTAGAACATGCAGGTTTGTTGCATAGGTATACACGTGCCATGGTGGTTTACTGCACCCATCAACCCTTCATCTACATTAGGTATTTCTCCTAATGCTATCCCTCCCCTGGGCCCCCACATCCTGACAGGCCACAGTGTGTGGTGTTCCCTGCCCTGTGTCCATGTGTTCTCATTATTCAGCTCCCACTTATGAGTGAGAACATGCAGCGTTTGGTTTTCTGTTCCTGTGTTAGTTTGCTGAGAATGAAGGTTTCCAGCTTCATCCATATCCTTGCAAAGACATGAATTCATCTTTTTTTATAGCTGCATAGTATTCCATGGTGTATCTGTGCCACATTTTCTATATCCAGTCTATCACTGATGAGCATTTGGGTTGGTTCCAAGTCTTTGCTATTGTGAATAGTGCTGCAATAAACATACGTGTGCATGTGTCTTTATTGTAGAATGATTTCTAATCCTTTGTGTATATACCCCATACATGTGCATGTGTCTTTATGATAGAATGATTTCTGATCCTTTGCGTATATACCCAGTAATGGGACTGCTGGGTCAAATGAGAGTTCTGGTTTTAGATCCTTGAGGAATTGCCACACTGTCTTCCACAATGGTTGAACTAATTTACACTCCCACCAACAGTTTAAAAGCATTCCTATTTCTCCACATCCTCTCCAGCATCTGTTGTTTCCTGACTTTTTAATGATCGCCATTCTAACTGGTGTGAGATGGTATTTCATTGTGATTTTGATTTTCATTTCTGTAATGAACAGTTATGATGAGCTTCTTTTCATATGTTTGTTGGCCTCATAAATGTCTTCTTTTGAGAAATGTCTGTTCATCTCCTCTGCCCATTTTTGATGGGGTTGTTTGTTTTTCTCTTGTAAATTTGTTTAAGTTCTTTGTAGATTCTGGATATTAGCCCTTTGTCAGATGGATAGATTGCATAAATTTTCTCCCATTCTTTAGGTTGCCTGTTCACTCTGATGATAGTTTCTTTTGCTCTGCAGAAGCTCTTTAGTTTAATTAGATCCTATTTGTTTATTTTGGCTTTTGTTGAAATTGCTTTTGGTGTTTTAGTCATGTAGTCTTTGCCCAGGCCTATGTCCTGAATGGTATTGCCTAGATTTTCCTCTAGGGATTTTATGGTTTTAGGTCTTATGTTTAAGAAGTCTTTAATCCATCTTGAGTTAATTTTTGTATAAAGTTTTAGGAGGGGGTCCAGTTTCAGTTTTCTGCATATGGCTAGTCAGTTTTCCCAACACCATTTACTAAATGGGGAATCCTTTCCCCAATTCTTGTTTTTGGTTTTTTTTTTTTCAGGTTTGTCAAAGATCAGATAGTTGTAGACTTGTGGTGCTATTTCTGAGGCCTCTGTTCTGTTCCATTGGTCTATATATCTGTTTTGGTACCAGTACCATGCTGTTTTGGTTACTATAGCCTTGTAGTATACTTTGAAGTCAGGTAGCATGATGCCTCCAATTTTTTTTTAGATGGAGTCTTGCTCTGTCACCTGGCAGGAGTGCAGTGGCATGATCTTGGCTCACTACAAACTCCGCTTCCTGGGTTCAAGCAATTCCCCTGCCTCAGCCTCCGGAGTAGCTGGGACTACAAGCATGCACCATGCCCAGCTAATTTTTTGTATTTTTGTAGAGACGACATTTATCATGTTGTCCAGGATGGTCTCGATCTCCTGACCTCATGATCTGCCTGCCTCGGCCTCCCAAATTGCTGGGATTACAGGTGTGAGCCACTGTGCCAGGCCTGATAAATTATTTTTGTTGTTGTGTATAAAGAATAACAATCAAGACATAATTTTCGTTTATTAATGATTTCATGTAGAGATAGGAAGGTTGGTAGGTAGGTAGATGATTGATCAATAGATTGATCGGTAGTAAATAGTTAATAATGGTATTTATTTCAGATGAATGTACTATGTTGCCTTGTGAAAGTTTGCAATTAGGACCATCAATTTAGAGCTGCTTTGAATATTTATCTTGGTTTATACTTTAGACAAAATAATAATGCAAACTTATAATTGACAGAGTGGCAGAAAAAGTTTTAAATCAGAGGGACATAGTTTTACCAATGACATCCTACATTTTAACTAATGTAGAATCTATTTTGTTTATTATTCTTATTTGCAGATTAGTAAATAACATTTATATTCTCTAAACAGTTTTATTTTGTACAATTATAAAATGTTAAAGCTAGAAGGGTTGGTAATTTTATGGTTGAATCTCTCTTCTTTGTAAGTTAGAAAACAGATGCAGTGAGTGACTTGTTAAATGTCTCGTAGTTAATTCAGAAGAGACTGGGAGATTGGACTCTTAGTCCACTCTCTTTCCCCTTTGTTATTAAACTGTGCCTCTGTATGGCTGAACAATTTGTAGATTATAGATTTTCTATAATTTATAGAGTGATTAATTTATAAATAATGAATTGTTACTTGCAATTGAATAGTCACTGCAGGAGAAGTTTTGAAGGAAAGTAAAATATGAAGGGAAATAAAGTGAGGAAATTTGGTATTGCATCTGACTTTCAATGAGAAAAGCAACTTAGTAGAGGGATGTGAAAAATCATCTCATATATATGTAGATCTTATATGTGAGGGACAGAGTCAAGAGTGACAAGTCTGGCCTCTTGGCTTTTAAGAAACCCAGAGTTACTCTGTTTTTTCATTTGTGGTTTTTTTTGTTTGTTTGTTTGCTTTTTGGAGATGGAGTCTCGCTCTGACGCCCAGGCTGGAGTGGAATGGCATAATCTCGGCTCACTGCAACCTCCACTTCCCAGGTTCAAGCCATTCTCCTGCCTCAGCCTCCCGAATAGTTGGGACTACAGGCACGTGCCACCATGCCTGGCTAATTTTTTGTATTTTTTAAGTAGAGATGGGGTTTCACCGTGTTGCCCAGGCTGGTCTCAAACTCCTGAGTTCAGGCAATCTGCCCATCTAGGCCTCCCAAAGTGCTAGGATTACAGATGTGAGTCACCATGCCCGACCCACAGTGACTCTTAAAAAAACTGCATAAACTGGTATTATGTACTGAGTTGGCTTTTCCCAAAAGGTGGGATTCTTTCCTGTTAAAAACATGTATCTTGAAGCCAATACATGAAATCAAAAGTAAACATGAAGCAGTGCAAGCTTTATTCCATGGCCATTGAATTGAGAAGTGGGAACATAGCTCACAAATCAACTTCTCAGCTCCTGAGAGCTGTGAAGCCACCCGCTTAGGACATCTGTAATGAAAGGGTTGGGCATTAAAAGCAAGGGAGGAATATTCATGTCTTTTTTGAAAATGACTGGAGAACTTCTTGAAATCAGAGTGCCACTTTCCTTTTTTGTCTTTTTGTCATTTCTTCATGTTGATGTCATGGTGATTGTCAACTGTCATGGTGCTGACGGGAATGTCATTTAGCATGGAAATTAGATTATAACGAAGTTCAAGGTTCTTCAAAGATCAAGTCAGCTGTCCTCTTGGATCTCACCAGGTTGTGATAGTTTGGTCATGAGGGGGAACTTCTGATCTCAGACGTCTTGTTTCTTAAAGGTAAGCAGAGTTCAGGTGGGGTAGAAACTCACTTTGGACACATAGCCATTGCACTGGGTAACACTGGCATGCAAATACCTATGTTTAGCAAGAATCTTTCCCCAAATATCAGTATATATACAGGTTAGAAAGAAAAAAAGTCAAGATAGGTTTTTCAGATCTTACCAGAAAGAGTAAAAGGCTAGCCAGTTTGATTAGTACCTCTAGACCAGTAAGGTATATTACACTTTTAAAGACAGGATACAAAATCATAGGAATTCTTGCATTTATTTGGAAAGAATCTAGATATATAGTGCAGTGACATTTTTCTTATCTGAAGACTAAGTGACCCCTTCTAGACAGTTATAAGCTGGGATGTTTCTCATCCTCTAACAGTGAAATAAAATATATACACTTTACGTACTTTCCAGGGCCCTTGGGAGGTCAGGATGAGCTAATATCTGAGGTGGTTTTAACAAGGTAAAAAGCATGCAAATGTTAAGTCAGTGTTTTGTAAATCACTGAGTTTGGAGTAGTTTATTGTTTCTGTAAAGTACACTCAGTTGCTCTACCAGGAGGAGAATGCAACACTGGCAGTAATTTATAGTTTAGGTCAATAAAGGTAATTTTTGTGCACTGCACAACCCTTCACTATAATAGTAAAAGCTATCTCTGACATATGCTATGAGTTTTTTTATTACACATTTTACATAAGTTTGCAAATAAAATATTTCAATGTGATATGACCATGAGCTAAAGTCTCAGTAGTTAAGCTTAATAAATAAGCAATTCTTATTAATCTGTAGCCTCACTGAGTGCATACAAAAGAGAAGAAGGTTTAAAATAGCAATTGGTGCCTATTTAGGAGTGAGACGTGGAGATTACATTTGCATCCAGTTTTATAAATTGATGGTAATGAACATTGCTTTTGGATGTAACCTCACATTCAAATGCTGCTTTTAGTTTGGTGTTTAATTACTTTTTTTTTTGATTGTTAATAGCCTCATTCATTTGGAACATGTTTGTTTTTTATAACTCTGTGTATCAATATCATCTATTATGTTGTTAGAAAAATATTTGGGTAAAATTCCATAAACTTTTAAAAAAATTCTTTAAGTTCTGGGATACATGTGCAGAATGTGCAGGTTTGTTACGTAGGTATACATGTGACATGGTGGTTTGCTGCACCCATCAACCTGTCATCTACATTAGGTATTTCCCCTAATGCTGTACCTGCCTGTACCCCCCACTCCCCAACAAGCTCTGATGTGTGATGTTCTCCTCCCTGTGTCCATGTGTTCTCATTGTTCAACTCCCACTTATAAGTGAGAACATGTGTTGTTTGGTTTTCCGTTCCTGTGTTACTTACCTGAGAATGATGGTTTCCAGCTTCATCCATGTCCCTGCAAAGGACATGAAGTTATCCTTTTTAATACCTGCGTAGTATTCCATGGTATATATGTGCCACATTTTAATCCAGTCTATCCTTGATGGGCATTTGGGTTGGTTCCAAATCTTTGCTATTGTGAACAGTGCCACAATAAACATACATGTGCATGTGTCTTTATAGTAGAATGACTTATAATTCTTTCTGTATATACCAAGTAATGGGATTGCTGGGTCAAATGGTATTTCTAGTTCTGGATCCTTGAGGAATCACAAACTGTCTTCCACAATGGTTCAACTAATTTACACTCCCACCAACAGTATAAAAGAATACCTATTTCTCCACATCCTCTCCAACATCTGTCCTTTCCTGACTTTTTAATGATCGCCATTCTAACTGGTGTGTGATGGTATCTCATTGTGGTTTTGATTTGCATTTCTCTAATGACCAGTGATGATGAGCTTCTTTCATATGTTTGTTGGCTGCATAAATGTCTTCTTTTGAGAAGTGTCTGTTAATATCCTTTGCCCTCTTTTTGATGGGTGTTTTTCCTTGTAAATTTGTTTGAGTTCTTTGCAGATTCTGAATATTAGTCTTTTGTCAGATAAATAGAATGCAAATTTTTTTTTCCAATTTTGTAGGTTGCCTGTTCACTGTGATGATAGTTTCCTCTGCTGTGCAGAAGCTCTTTAGTTTAATTAGATTCCATTTGTTAATTTTGGCTTTTGTTGCAATTGCTTTGGTGTTTTAGTTTTAAAGTCTTTGCCCATGCCCATGTCCTGAATGGTATTACCTAAGTTTTCCTCTAGGGTTTTTATGGCTTTAGTTCTTACATTTAAGTCTTAAATCCATCTTGAGTTAATTTTTGTATAAGGTTTAATGAAAGGATCAAGTTTCAGCTTTCTGCATATAGTTAGCCAGTTTTCCCAACACCATTTATTAAATAGGGAATCCTTTCCCCATTGCTTGTTTTTGTCAGGTTTGTCAAAGATCAGATGGTTGTAGATGTGTGGTGTTATTTCTGAGCCCTCTGTTCTGTTCCATTATTCTATATATCTGTTTTGGTACCAGTACCATGCTGTTTTAGTTACTGTAGCCTTTTAGTATAGTTTGAAGTCAGATAGTGTGATGCCTCCAGCTTTGCTATCTTTGCTTAGGATTATCTTGGCTATGTGGGCTCTTTTTTGGTTCCATATAAAATTTAAAGTAGTTTTTTCCAAATCTGTGAAGAAAGTCAATGGTAGCTTGATGGGGATAGCATTGAATATTGGCTGTGGGTTTGTCATAAATAGCTCTTATTATTTTGAGATATTTTCTGTTAATACCTAGTTTATTGAGAGTTTTCAGCGTGAAAGGCTGTTGAATTTTGTTGAAGGCCTTTTTTGCATCTATTGAGATAATCATGTGGTTTTTGTCATTGATTCTGTTTATGTGATGGATTACGCTTATTGATTTGCATATGTCGAACCAGCAATGCATCCCAGGGGTGAAGCTGGCTTGATCATGGTGGATAGGCTTTTTAATGTGCTTCTGGATTTGGTTTTACCGGTATTTTATTGAGGATTTTCACATTGATGTTCATCAGGAATGTTGGCCTGCATTTTTGTTGTTGTTGTTGTTGTTGTGTCTCTGTCAGGTTTTGGTATCAGGATGATGTTGGCCTTATAAAATGAGTTAGGGAGGATTTGCTCTTTTTCTATTGTTTGGAATAGTTTCAGAAGGAATGGTACCAGCTCTTTTTTGTACCTCTGGTAGAATTCGGCTGTGAATCTTTTTGGTCCTGATTTTTTTTGTTTGTTTGTTTTTGGTTGGTAGGCTATTCATTACTGCCTAATTTCCAGAACTTGTTATTGGCCTATTCAGGGATTCAACTTCTTCCTGGTTTAGTCCTGGGAGGTTGTACGTGTCCGGGAATTTATCCATTTCTTCAATATTTTCTAGTTTATTTGCATAGAGGTTTTTATAGTATTCTCTGATGGTGGTTTGTATTTCTATGGGCTCAGTGGTGACATCCCCTTTACCATTTTTTATTGCATCTATTTAATTCTTCTCTATTTTCTTCTTTACTATCCTGAGCTAGTGGTCTATCTAATTTGTGGATCTTCTCAAAAAACCAGCTTCTAGATACGTTGGGTTTTTTTTGTGTCTCTATCTCCTTCAGTTCTGCTCTGATCGTAGTTATTTCTTGTCTTCTGCTAGATTTTGAATTCGTTTGCTCTTCTTTCTCTAGTTCTTTTAATTGTGATGTTAGGGTGTCAGTTTTAGTCATTCAGGAGCAGGTTGTTCAGTTTTCATGTAGTTGTGCAGTTTTGAGTGAGTTTGTTAGTCCTGAGTTCTCATTTGGTTGCACTGTGGTGTGAGAGACTGTTTGTTATGATTTCTGTTCTTTTGCATTTGCTGAGGAGTGTTTTACTTCCAGTTATGTGGTCAATTTTAGAATAAGTGTGATGTGGTGCTGAGAAGAATGTATATTCTGTTGATTTGGGATGGAGAATTCTGTAGATGTCTATTAGGTCTGCTTAGTTCAGAGCTGAGTTCAAGTCCTGGATATACTTGTTAATTTACTGTCTCGTTGATCTGTCTAATATTGATGATGGGGTGTTAAAGTCTCCCACTATTATTGTGTGGGAGTCTAAGTCTCTTTGTGGGTCTTTTAGAACTTGCTTTATGAATCTGGGTGCTCCTGTATTGGGTGCATATATATTTAGGGTAGTTAGCTCTTCTTGTTGCATTGATCCCTTTACCATTATGTAATACCCTTCTTTGTCTGTTTTGATCTTTATTGGTTTAAAGCCAGTTTTATCAGAGACTAGGTTGGCAACCCCTGCTTTTTTTGCTTTCCATTTGCTTGGTAAATATTCCTCCATCCCTTTATTTTGAGCCTATGTGTGTCCTTGCATGTGAAATGGGTCTCCTGAATACAGCACACTGATGGGTCTTGACTCTTTATCCAATTTGTCAGTCTGGGTCTTTTAATTGGGACATTTAGCCCATTTACATTTAAGGTTAATATTGTTATGTGTGAACTTGATCCTGCCATTATGATGCTAGCTGGTATTTTGTCCATTAGTTGACGCAGTTTCCTCATAGCATCAATGGTCTTTAGAATTTGGTATGTTTTTGCAGTGGCTGGTGCTGGTTGTTTCTTTCTGTGTTTAGTGCTTCCTTCAGGAGCTCTTGTATGGCAGACCTAGTGGTTACAAAATCTCTCAGCATTTGCTTGTCTGTAAAGGGTTTTATTTCTCCTTCATTTATGAAGCTTAGTTTGGCTGGATTCTGGGTTAAAAATTCTTTTATTTAAGAATGTTGAATATTGTCCCCCACTCTCTTCTGGCTTGTAGAGTTTCTTCCGAGAGATCCACTGTTAGTCTGATGGGCTTCCTCTTTGTGGGTAACCCGACCTTTCTCTCTGGCTGCCCTTAACATTTTTTCCTTCATTTCAACCTTGGTCAATCTGATGATTATGTGTCTTGGAGTTGCTCTTCTCGAGGAGTATCTTTGTGGTGTTCTCTGTATTTCCTGAATTTGATTGACCTGTCTTGCTAGGTTGGGGAAGTTCTCCTGGATAATATCTGGAATAGTATTTTCCAGCTACTTTCCATTCTCCCCATCACATTCAGTTAGACCAATTAAACACAGATTTGGTCTTTTCACATAGTCCCATATTTCTTGGAGGCTTTGTTCATTTCTTTTCACTCTTTTGTCTCTAATCTTGTCTTCTCACTTCGTTTCGTTGAGTTGATCTTCAATCTCTGATATCCTTTCTTCTGTTTGATCAGTTCAGCTATTGATACTTGTGTATGCTTCATGAAGTTCTTGTGCTATGTTTTTCTGCTCCATCAGGTCATTTATGTTCTTCTCTAAACTGGTTATTTCAGTTAGCAATTCATATAACCTCTTTTTTCAGATTCTTAGCTTCCTTGCATTGGGTTAGAACATGCTCCTTTAGCTCAGAGGAGTTTGTTATTACCCACCTTCTGAAGCCTACTTTTGTCAATTCATCAAACTGATTCTCCTTCCAGTTTTGTTCCCTTGTTGGCGAGGAGTTGTGATCCTTTGGAGGAGAAGAGATGTTCTAGTGTTTTGGAATTTTCAGCCTTTTTGCACTGGTTTCTCCCTATCTTCCTGGATTTATCTACCTTTGATCTTTGATTATGGTGATGTTGATACTATTCCTTTCTGTTTGTTAGTTTTTCTTCTACCAGTCAGGCCCCGCTGCTGCAGGTCTGCTGGAGTTAGCTGGAGGTCCACTCCAGACCCCGTTTGCCTGGTTATCATCAGAGGAGGCTGCAGAACAGCAAACATTGCTGCCTGTTCCTACCTCTGGAAGGTTCGTCCCAGAGGGACACCCGCTAGATGCCAGCCAGAGTGCTTCTGTATGAGGTGTTTGTCAGCCTTTACTAGGAGATGTTTCCCAGTCTGGATACATGGGGGTTCAGGGACCCACTTGAGGAGGTAGTCTGTCCCTTATCAGAGCTCCAGCACTGTGCTGGGAGAACCCAAAATTCCATAAACTTTTATAATATTCTTTGGAGATACATTCATGAGAGAAATACAATTTGATAGCAACCTTAGTGATGTGAAAAATGTAAATTCTGCCAGTTATGTGGCTATAAAACAAACACTAACAGACTATTATTTTTTCTATTTCTCTGAGATACTGAATCATGTGAGTACAAATTTACATATATCTTAGACTTTGCATTTTGAAAGAAATTTTTAAAAATTGGTATTTTTTGTATAGAATAGTTGCAAATTGTAGACAAAAATTGTTGACCATACCAAAAAGTTATACAATAAAACATGAGAGAAAATAGCTGACTATATAATATTTATAATGGGTGTATATAATATATAAAAGGGACCATTTTTAGTAGTGCATTCCATGTTATAGTTTTTAATTATAGCTATCAATAATATATGCATTACATATATCCATTTTTCTCTCTGTGTGCACATACATATAAACACACACGGATAACATTAAATATTGTAAGAAAAAATTACTGTCATTGAATGTTTATTCATCTATCTATTCATTCAAGCATGAATTTTTCTCTTCATTCAATGTGTATTTATTAAACGTAAATATTTGCTCTTCAATTTCTAAATTTCACTCACTTTGTTTACTGAATTTTTGAGTTAAAAATTGTATTCTCTCTCCATATATTCATGTCTGCATCATTTTCCAAATCATTTAATATATGTAAATTCTAATCTCTAATGAATTTTCATTAAGAGAACCTATTAACTCTTGCTTGGCATAGTTCTTCCCTGGTAGGATTACGACAAATCAGAGCTTTCTATGGGTGATCTTTTGGGGGGAGAATCAAACCCAATGACATATTTGGATATTTTTCCAGAGAGAAAAAAAAATAAATCTCAAGATGTATGATATTCATCTACTGTGCTATATGGCAGTTTTTTAATGACTCGTACTACCATGTAGTCATTTCACAATTTAACCTGGTATAAAAGTCTTTCATGAAAATATATATTTTAAAGATATGTGCATGTATGTAGTAGTCCCTGAAACACAGCCTATGTATATTTCACCTTTTCTTACAGATTTTGGTTTGAAATTTGATGCTTACATCCTTTATAATTCCCTAAGAACTTTTATTGATAAATTAGTCTGCCATTAAATTCATTCTCTGTAGGTCACTTCCTTCCTCCCCATTTTTTTGAAGGTTTTTTATAAAGCATGTATTTTGTAAGTAATACTCATTGAGTAGATTCTTCTTTCAATAGGCAGTAAATTCCAGCCACACATCTACTCTGAAAATAGACTCACTGAGATAACTGTGAAAGTATCCATGAAAAATTCAGCTTTTAAACACTGAAGTATCTGAAGATTTCTAAGAGATAGGCCAAGAAAGGACTGAGAGAATCCTGGAATTTAAAAGGCATGATTAACTGAAATTCTAGTAACAGTCAGTGAGGCTGGGTGTCATTCATTACACTGATTTGACATGAGGAATATGGGATTTCAAGGTTAGGCAAGGTTAGGTGAGAATTTCATGGGAGCAGTGCTTTTCTTCATTCTCTTCTGAATGAAGATTGTCAACCCATAATAATCAAAAACAACAGAAAGCCCTTAGAGAGACTAAACTTTATGACACTAAATTCTGTCTTTGGTTTATGTTTCAAATTTATTCTTATTCTTATTCTACATAAAAGATTTTTGAACTTTAAAGCATAGGTAGAGAAAACAAGATAAGACAAAATCATTGCTCAAATACCATAAAGTCATGCTACTTTCGTAAGAGGATGCAGGTAAATACTTATTGATCAAGCTGTCTTACCGTGTAGCGAATTACAAGAAAAATTGATACGTTTGTTGGCAGGTTGGTAAGTCAAGGTATAACATCAGTCTCTCTCTGCTTGTATTTGAAAGCACCTAAGAAACAGTTGTGTGAATGGTGTCTCAAAACTGTATTTGGAAAAGTGTGGCTCAGCCTGTAGCATAGAAGGCCTGTCATTACTTGATGTTTGCATTTAGCTTACAATGTAGTCACAGGCATTTCTAAAAGCCACTCACCTCCCCTCTGGATACCTGAATGTGTAACATTTAGGGCAAGTTGTGGGGGACAGAGATTATGTGCTTCCTGTGGGCAGCTGCCTCTCACAAAGAGAAAGGAGAGAATAGGGGCATGCTGACTCTTTCTTCCAAATTCACCAATCAGATGAATGATTAGTCTTCCCTGCAGAAGACTGATTAAGGGTGCATGTGGATAAAGGCCAGAATTTTACTTCAGGGAAGTCCCTCTGCATGGAATTCTGAAGAGTGGAGAATGTGAGTACCCCTTTGCTAGTGGAGAATGTTTGTACTGCTTTATGTCTTGCAGATCTGGAGTGATCCAAACCCATTAAACAATTAAATAATGTATCATATTATGTTAGTTAGAGTCACAAGAAAGTTTGTTAATTTAATTTCTGTTGCAAGAGACCTAGAAGTTACTTCCATTGATTAATATAAAAGTTTTAGCAAAGTTTCAAAAAGGTGATATTTGCTCTTTCTCAGTGCAAATAAAATATTTTCTTTACTAATTCTTAGCTTAGAAGAAAAATAAACCAAAAATTTCACAAACATTTTAAAAGCATATTTAATCCAAGTATCTAATATGGTGTTTGGCTATGAGTATATCTATCTACCACTTAAGGCAGGTTCAATGAAGACTTTTCTTGCAATGTTTTGTTAGACAAACTAGCTATACTATATAACAGTAAAAAAATCTCCTTCTTTAAAAGTACCCTATAATCCAGATTTAACTTAATTAACAGTAAGTCCAACTGATCGTATGGATCAATTTATTTTACTCCTCAAGTATACTTCCCGTGTATTCATGTGTTCAAGATAATGTGTTGGCTACCTTTTGGAGTATCAACAAGATTTCTTCATGTCTCCCTTTATGGTGGGTGACTTTCTATTACCTAAGAAAGACTTGCATTTTTAAAACAAGTGTTCCTGTAGCTTCATTTAAAATGTTGACCACTTTGTTTAAGGTGATTTTTGTTTTTTACTTTTTTTTAAGCTAATTTATTTATTGAATAAGTAATGCACACAGATTGTAAAATTTTCAGAAGTTCCAAAGTGAAAAAATTTGTTTTCCTCACTCTAAGGCCCCCAGTTATTCTCTCCAGGGGGTAAAATTCAGTGGTCTCTTATGTATCTTTCCAAATACGTCCTATCTTTATAAAATATTATTCCCCTCCCTAGAAAAATACTAGTCTATTTTCACCATTGTGACCTATAAAGGTAAATCCTGGTCTATCAGAAGAAAAGCATCAAGAGAACTTTTAATTAACTGTCTACTGGTAAATGATACTGTAAAATAAATGCAATAGAACATTAATTTCTTGAGGATAAGCATTGCTGGGGATAGTGATGGTCAAGATAGAAGGGTGTGCCCACAAAGAGTGAACAAATACTTCAGTGGGGAGTATTTGCTTGCATACATAAGCAAAATTATACCCTAAAGAGAGTCCATTGTGGAAGACAGTGTGGCAATTCCTCAAGCATCTAGAACTGGAAGTACCATTTGACCCAGCAATCCCACTACTGCACATATACCCAAAGGGTTATAAATCATTCTACGATAAAAACACATGGACATGTATGTTTATTGCGGTACTGTTCACAATAGCAAAGACTTGGAACCAACCCAAATGTCCATCAATGATAGACTGGATTAAGAAAAGTGGCCCATATACACCATGGAATACAATGCAGCCATAAAAAAGGATGAGTTCATGACCTTTGCAGGGAAATGGATGAAGCTGGAAACCATCATTCTCAGCAAACTATCACAAGATCAGAAAACCAAACAATGCATGTTCTCACTCATAAGTGGGAGCTGAACAATGAGAACACATGAACACAGGGAGGGGAACATCACACACTGGGGCCTGCTGGGGGCTGGGAGACTAGGGGACAGTAGGATTAGGAGAAATACCTAATGTAGATGACGGGTTGATGGGTGCAGCAAACCACCACTGCATGTGTATACCTATGTAACAAACCTGCATGTTCTGCACATGTAACACAGAACTTAAAATATAATAGTAAAAGTGAGTCTTACAAAATATTTGGGAGCAGATTAAATTGCAAAACACATGTTATGCTTATAATCATTAATGTTAATCCTTTCCCTTGTATAGTAATCATGGGTCCTATTAGGTAAAAACTTCCATTTACTCTGTGTGTAATTCTCCTCTGCAGAGAACATTATTTTTACTACTATCTGTGGCAGGTTTTGACAAAGTGTTGCTTCAGCATTTTACATCAATAAAAACAGAAGTTTACACTGTCTATTAAATACTAGACTGTCTACAAAGTCAGTGATTTCATCATATTCTAAAAACTTTTTGGCTACTTGTGAGTCCACAACTAAGGAATGTCTTGCAATAAAGGTGATAAGTCATCTTGGCAACAGTTTTATTTTATAGAGGAAAATACAGTAAAAATAGTGTGTTTCTAGGAAATCTTGAAAATCTTGCTCCATTTTTGTTGCAAAGTAGTTAAAGAAATACTAGTTTGAAATCATGATATCTCAGTGGTTTAATATGATTTAACTGTATTTCTTACTCTTATGAATTCCAAAATGGGTGTTGTATCAGTTAGGGTTCTCTAGATGAGGAAAACTAATAGGATGTGTATGTAAAGGGAGTTTATTAAGTAGTATTAACTCATAAAATCACAAGGTCCCACAATAGGCCATCTGCAAGCTGAGAAGCAAGGAGAACCAGTCTGAGTCCTAAAGCTGAAGAACCTGGAGTCAATGTTCAAGGGCAGGAAGCATCCAGCACAGGAGAAAGATGTAGGCTGGGAGGCTAGACCAGTCTAGCCTTTTCACGTTTTTCTGCCTGCCTTATATTCTGGAGCCTTGCTAACAGCTGATTAGGTGGTGCCCACCCAGATTAAGGGTGGGTCTGCCTTTCCCAGCCCACTGACTCAAATGTTAATCTCCTTTGGCTACAGCCTTACAGACACACCCAGGATCAGTATTTTGCATCCTTCAATCCAATCAAGTTGACACTTTGTATTAACCATGACAAGTTCACTCATTGTCAACTTGAACTCATACACATCTCCTAAGATGATACATAATCTTCAAATAAAGACAATAATAAGGTCATAATTATGCCCAACATAATATAACTATCCTTTGCACAACCAGAAACACACCAATTCTCAATCAAAATGCTATTTCATGAAGTTAACAATCCTTCAATGCTGATATGAAGTCAATAAATTTTATGTCACATGATAAAGGAGAAAGGAAATACAATGAAGGTATTTTCTTAGTACAAGTGTATATATACACAAACATGTTTTTAACAAAAGAAGGAAGAAATACTTATAACAATTACGGTCCTCATTTCTGCAACTAGTATGTGGTCATAGCTGGTATTGATGACTACCTTCTTCTACTACCCATTCTGTATTCCCTTTGCCTTCAGCAAGCACCTCTGCAGGTCATGTGTTTTTTTTTTTTTTTTTTTTTTTTCCTGGTGGAGTGACCCAAACCTTTATTCCTGAAGGGTCTGGGCCATTTGTAGTCCTGCCTGGATTAAGCTCTTGTAGTTTCTTGTTGATGTTAATCACAGGGCATGATAATGCTAAGAGATGCTCTAATGGATCTCCTGTATTCCATGCATGCTCTTACTTAGCTCTGTTGTGAAGTAGTAGACTGATTTCATCGTGACAGTCTGGGTCAATCACCCCAGCCAACACTGTAACTCGCTTCTTAGCCTGTTGACTTAAAGTCAGGAAGAGCCCAAAGTGTCCAGGCATCAATCCTAACTTCCAGTTTAATGGAAACGTTGTTGTGTCTCCTGGTGGCTGTGTTACTCCCTCTGGAAATAAAACATCTGGGCCAGCAGAACATAATGTCATAGGACCAGAAAGCAAAATGTTTGCTAGTGGATCACTAGGGGTGATGGTGAGTGGTGCCACTTCCACTTCCACCCCTTGATTCCTGGATCCTTGAATCCTGGCTATGGAAGAAAAAGTACCTTATATTGGATGCTGATTCAGGGCATACATGGCCTTCTGGAGAACTCTGCCCCAGTCCTGCAAAGTATTGTCACCTAGTTGGCATTGTAATTGTGACATCAAAAGGCCATTCCATCGCTCTATCAATCCAGCTGCTTCAGGATGATGGGGAAAATGGTAAGACCAGTGATTTCCTTGGGCATGAGCCCACTGCTGCTCATTAGATGTAGAGTGAGTGCCTTGGTCAGAAGCAATGCTGTGTAGAATACCACGATGTTGGATGAGCCATTCCATGAGTCCACAGATAATAGTCTTGTTGGAAGCATCACGTGCACAATAGGCAAACCCATATCTGGAGTAAGTGTCTATTCCAGTGAGGACAAACCTCTGTCCTTTCCATGATGGAAGAGGTACAATATAATCAACCTGCCACCAAATAGCTGGCTGATCAACCCAAGGAATGGTGCCATATCAGGGGCTCAGTGTTGGCCTCTGCTGCTGACAAATTTGGCACTCAGCAGTGGTCGTAGCCAGGTCAGCCTTGGTGAGTGGAAGCCCATGTTGCTGAACCCATGAGTAACCTCCATGCCTGCCATTTTGTTCGTGGGCCCACCGGGTGATGACAGGGGTGACTGAGAAAGAGGCTGAGTGATGTCCACAGAACAGGTCATCATATCCACTTGATTATTAAAATCCTCCTCTGCTGAGGTCACCTATTAGTGAGCACTCACATGGGATACAAATATCTTCACAGTTTTTGACCACTCAGAGAGGTTCATCCACATCCCTCTTTCCCATATTTCTTTGTCACCAATTTTCCAATCATGCTTCTTCCAAGTCCCTGACCATCCAGCCAAACCATTGGACAGCCCATGAATCAGTATATAATTGCACATCTAGCGATTTCTCCTTCCATACAAAGTTCACAACCAGGTGCACTGCTCAAAGTTCTGCCCACTGGGAAGATTTCCTTTCACCACTGTCCTTCAGGGTTGTCCTGGAAAGGGACTATAGTGCTGCAGCTGTCCACTTTTGGGTGGTGTCTGTGTATCATGCAGAAGTATCTGTCAGACAGGCCCTCGTCTTCTCTTCCTCTGTCAACTGATCAACCTGCCACCAGGTAGCTGGCTGATAACCCCGTGGAATGGTGCCATATCAGGGTCTCAATGTTGGCCTCTGCTGCTGACAAATTGGGCACTCAGCAGTGGCTGTAGCCAGATCAGCCTTGGTGAGTGGAAGTCCATGTTGCTGAGCCCATGCATAACTTCATCCCTGCCACCATGAGGGATCTGCCACCATGATCATAGGGATCTCCCCATGAGGCCATTGGTGCAGGCTGGGGGAGAAAAGGCAGGGTGGCAAGAGTGCAGACCATGGGCATTTGAGCCACTTCCTCATGTAACTTACTTGTGCCTTCAGAACCAGTTCGAGCTTGATCACGTATATACCACTTCCATTTGATGATGGAATGCTGCTGTGCATGACCTACTTTATGGCTAGATGGTTCAGAAAGCACCCAGTTCATGATAGGCAGTTCAGGTTGCATGGTGACTTGATGACCCGTAGTCAAACGTTGAGTTTCCACCAAAGCCTAGTAACAGGCCAAGAGCTGTCTTTTGAAAGGAGAGAAATTATCTGTAGAAGATGGCCGGGCCTTGCTCTAAAATCCTGGAGGCCTCCACTGTGATTTGCCTATGGGGGCCTGCCAGAGGGTCCAAACAGCATCCATATTTGCCATTGATACCTCAAGCACCATTGGATCTGCTGGGTCATATGGCCCAAGTGGCAGAGCAGCTTGCATAGCAGCCTGTAACTGTTGCAGAGCCTTCTCCTGTTCTGTACCCCACTCAAAACTGGCAGTTCACTCGATAAATCAGCCAGAGCAACACACACACATACATCAGGAATGCAGGAATGTACTGCCTCAAAAATCCAAATAGGCCTACTATATGTCGTGCCTCTTTCTTGGCTGTAGGAATGGCCAAAGGCAGCAACTTATCCTTCACCTTAGAAGGAATATCTTGATTGACCCCATACCACTGGACCCCTAGAAATTTCACTGAGGTAGAAGTTCACTGAATTTTAGTTGAATTTACTTCCCATTCTCTGGCACACAATCTTTTATCAATAGTCCATTTTGTTTGCTACTTCTTGGTCACTAGATCTAATCAGCATAATGTTATCAATGTAGTGAACCAGCACAATATCTTGTGGGAACAAAAAGGGATCAAGGTCTCTTCGAATAGGATTATGACACTGGTATGATTTGGCTATGTCTCCACTCAAATCTCTACTTGCATTGTATCTCTTAGAATTCTCATGTGTTGTGGAAGGGATCTAGAAGGAGGTAATTTTATCATGGGGGCCAGTCTTTCCTGTGCTATTCTTGTGACAGTGAATAAGTCTCATGAGATCTGATGGGTTTATCAGAGGTTTATGCTTTTGCTTCTACCTCAATTTTCTATTGCTGTTGTCATGTAAGAAGTGTCTTTTGCATTCCGCCATGATTCTGAGGCCTCCCTAGCCTTGTGGAACTGCAAGTCCAATTAAACCTCTTTTTCTTCCCAGTCTCAGTTATGTCTTTAACAGCAGTATGAAAAGAGACCAACACAGTTAATTAGTACCAGTAGAATGGGGTATTACTGAAAAGATACCCAAAAATGCAGAAGTGACTTTGGAACTGGGTAACAGGCAGAGATTGGAACAGTTTGAAGGGCTCAGAAGAAGACAGAAAAATGTGGGAAAGTTTGAAACTTCCTAGAGCCTTGTTGAATGGCTTGGCCTAAAATGCTGATAGCGATATGGACAATAAAATCCAGACTGAGGTGGTCTCAGCTAGAGATGAGGAACTTGTTGGGAACTGGTGCAAAGGTGACTCTTGTTGTATTTTAGCAAAGAAACTGGTGGCATTTTGCCCCATCCTAGAGACTTGGGGAACTTTGAACTTGAGAAAGATGATTTAGGGTATCTGGTGGAAGAAATTTCTAAGTAGTAAAGTATTCAAGAAGTGACTTGGGTACTGTTAAAGGCATTCAATTTTGTAAGAGAAGCAGAGCATAAAAGTTTGGAAAATTTGCAGCCTGGCTATATGATAGAAAAGAAAAACTCATTTTCTGGGGAGAAATTCAGGCTGACTGCAGAAATTTGCATAAGTAGCAAGGAGTCTAGTGTTAATTCCCAAGATCGTGTGGAAAATATCTCCAAGCCATGTTAGAGACCTTCATTGCAGTCCCTCCCATCACAGGCCCGGAGGCCCAGGAGAAAAAAGTGGTTTCGTGGGCTGGGCCCAGGGTCTCCCTGCTGTCTGCAGTCTAGGGACTTGGTGCCCTGTGTCCCAGCTGCTCTAGCCATGGCTGAAAGGGGCCAGGATCTGCATAAAATATTGGAAATTGCAGGACAACAAAATTACGACTTGAAATTATATAAAATCAGCCAGTGAATAACATACAAGAAACTTTCTCATATAGCTTCCTTTCAACAAGATTGAAGAGTTTGCTTCACGCACAACTAGATATGAGTACTTCTGAAATTCAGGTGCTGCAATTTCACCAACGCTGGTCTTTCTAAGCCTTATTTACTATTAAGCTTTATTTCTATAAAAATTGGACTGATCTTTCAAATTGGACTGATCTTGTTGTGAGGACACCTATTAGATTAAATGTTACTTGCTTTGTTTATCCTTAAATACCAGAAAAAGTCCCTGCCTCCAAGTTTCTTACATTTTGGTAGAAAGGACACAAAGAAAGGACACAAACAAATACATCATGAATCAAGTAGCAAAGAGTGTTGTGAGGAAAATTAAACCTGGCTACAAGGCTAGATGTTGACAGAGGAGGCTAAATTAGGTTGTCAGATCTTATACGTCCTCTCCGAGGTAGTGTTTTAGAGATAAGACTTGAGTAAAGCCATATGAACATCTTTGTAGAGGAGCACTGTAGGCTAAGGAACGAACGAGTGTCAGATATACTGGGTGCGTCCAAAACACAGAGCAAGCCCATGTGGCGGGGATGGGATGAGAAAATAAACCAGAAGGTAATTATGATAGATAGTATCCAGGGTCTAGATTAGAAATAGCATCATAAGAACTTTGGATTTTAAGTACAGTGAGAAGGTATTAGAATATTTCGAGCTCCAATTATCTGATTTAAATTTAGAGGTATTACTCTGGCTGCTACATTGAGACTAACTTTTTGGAGGGTAAGGGAGCAAGCAGGAAGAAAATTCATTCAAAATATTTATGTAGTGCTTATTATATTTCGACTTTAGCAGCTGAAGATACATCAGTGAATAAAATGGGAAAAGTCCCTGCTTTCATGATGCTTACATGAAAATGAATATATGGTGTATAAAATGATGCCATGTGGAGAAATAACACCGGATAAAGGCATGGAAAGTGGTAGTGGAGATGTATGGGTTATTTTATATAAAGGTGATATTTGAACAAACACTTGAAAAAATTGAGGATATTTCAGGGAAGAAAGCTTAACAAGAGGAAACGGCAAGTGCAAAGGGCCTGGTGAAGCATGTCTCTGGGATGGGGTTGGATTGGAGTAGATAAAAGGGAAGTGGTTAAATGAAGGGACAGTGAAAGAACAAATGATGTAGTATCTTCTAGGCCATGGATTTTATGTTGAGTGATATGAGAAACTATTGAAGGCTTTTGAGCAGAGGAATGACATGATCTGACTTACATTTTAAAAATAAAATCTAGCTGCCACATGTAGGATAGATGGTAGAGGAATAAGAAGAGATGGTAGAGGAAAAAGATTTTCTGGCAGAGAAAGACTTGTATCACTTCAATCCCCTTGAAGAAGGGACTCACTTTCCCAGATGTGAAAAGTGTAGTTAGCTGACTGCCTCCAGTTGTTAGCTTCATGAGGGTTCTACCTTAGTTTTTCAGGTGTAGTCAAACACTTCTTAAAGTGGCTCCAGTCACTTTAAGTGGCTGAGTCAGTCACTGAGCAAGTAGAGGTACAATGGGCTAGCCATTTCCATCAAATGTGGGATTTTCCAATGGGAAGTCTTTGCTTCAGAGACTCCTGTTGGCCTGGCAGACACTGTGTCAGGTTGGCATCACTGTCTAACAGCAACCTCTGCCCAATCTGGCTTTCTTTTCAAGATCTTACTCCCCAATAAACTTTTCTCACTTTCTACGCCATGTTAATATCTGCTTCCTGGAGAACCCAACAATAATAGATGGGAAGAGAGAGATGAATTAAGATGCTAATTCAGGTGAGAGGCGATGGTGCCTTGACTAGGTTAGTGAGAGTAGAGATCTTGGGAAAAAGATTGCAGTTATACTCTGAAGGTAGAATCAATAGTATTTGTTAGGAAATTTAATGCGGAAGGTTGACTTCACATTTTGGTCTTGAACATTTGGAACCATGGAGTTGCTTCTCTTTACCAAAATGAAGAAAATGGTCAAAGGGATAGGCTAGGAGGATCTTAGAAAAAATTGAGTTCAATGGTAGCATATTAATATTGTCATGTTAAGTTGGATTTTCCAGTCTGGATTTTGGGGGAGTGGTCACTGATGAATGCATACATTTGGAAGTTACCAGCCTATTGTAGTATTTAAGCCACACACATGGAAACTCACGTAGGAAATGCAAGTAGATAGAGAAGTATTGCACTTTATGACACTTCAAAGTTTAGAAGTCAGTTAAAAAAACGAGGAGAAGCCAGTTAAAAGAGAAGGCATAACTACTGAGTTAGTAAAAGAGGCAAGAGAGCTTGTACCAGGCAATAACTGAAGGAAGTATTTCAAAAAGTAAGGAAAGATCATTTGATTCAAATGTTACTGAAAGATACAGGACAATGAAAACTGAGAAATCACTACTGGATTGAAAGCATGGAATTGGTGACCTTGATAAGGTTGTTTAATTGAGGTGGTGAAGAATGAAGTCTGAGTGATGTGTGTTCAAGAGCAAATGTTAGATACGAAAGTGTACAAATGCAAGCACATAGCACCACTCTTTAGATAAATTGGGCAAGAGATACAGATAGGTCTAATGCTAAAACAGGGTGTGTTAGGCCACTCTTGCATTGCTTTAAAGAAATACCTGAGAGTTGGTCATTTATACAGAAATGTTTAATTGACTCACAGTTCTGCAGGCTGTAAGAAGCATAGCAGCATCTGCTTCTAGGAAGGACTTAGGAAGCTTACAATCATGGTGGAAGGCAAAGGGAGAGTAAGCACATCACATGGTGAAAGCAAGAACGAGAAAGAGAGAGAGCAGGGAGATTTCACACTTTTTTTTTTTTTTGAGATGGAGTCTCGTTCTGTCACTCAGGCTGGAGTGCAGTGGGGCGATCTAGGCTCACTGTAACCTCCACCTCCCAGGTTCATACCATTCTCCTGCCTCAGTCTCCCGAGTAGCTGGTACTACAGGCACCTGCCACCACGCCCGGCTAATTTTTTGTATTTTTAGAAGAGATGGGTTTCACCGTGTTGGCCAGGATGGTCTTAATCTCCTGACTTCGTGATCCACCCACCTCTGCCTCCCAAAGTGCTGGGATTACAGGCATGGGCCAGTGCGCCTGGCCGTTTCACACACTTTTAAATGATCAGATCTTGATAGAACTCATTATCACAAGGAGTACCAAGGAGATAGTATTAAACCATTCATGAGAAATCTGCTCTATGATCCTGTCACTTCCTACCAGGTCCCACCTCCAACACTGGGGATTAGAATTCAACATGAGATTTGGGTGGGGACACACATCCAAATCATATCACAGGGACTTATCTAGGTGATTGCTACAGTTGACGCTTGTACAACATAGGTTTGAACTGCGTGGGTTCACTTATGCATGAATTTTTCTTCTATCTCTCCCACTCCTGAGAAAACAAGAACAACCCCTCTCGTTTGTTCTCTTCAGCCTACTCAAAGTAAAGATGACAAGAATGAAGACCTTTATGATGATTTGCTTCCACTTAATAGTAATTATATTTTCTCTTTCTTATAATGTTTGAAATTGTATTTTCTTTTCTGTAGCTTATTTGATGGTAAGAATGTAGTATATAACATAACTAATATGCAAAATACATATTAATCCACAGTTTATGTTTTTGGTAAAGCCTCCAGTCAACAACAAGCTCTTAGTAGTTAAATTTTAGGGGAGTCGAAAGTTATACATGGATTTTCAACTCTGTGCTCCTTGTCTTCACATTGTTCCAGGGTCAACTCTATTATCTTAATAAACATGTATATATCAGTTACAGTGTCCCAGACATTTTTAATGTACACTAGGACATAATTGATTTAATATTCATAACTACTCTAGGAGGGATGGACTCCTATTTTAGTTGGGAATTTGAGGAAAGAGATATTAAGTAATGTACGTTGCCTAAGGTCACACAGCTAGTAACATGTGAAGATGGTAATTGAATCTATATAATCAGAATGAAAATATTCTCAATAATCAATTATTCTAACTATAAACCCTATGGCACAGGTAGTTTTTTATATTGGAGTTTAAATACTAATTTGAATATGATTATAAGGAAAATGTGATGATGTGAGAGACTGGAAAAAATTATAGGAAAAAATACTTGGGTATTCAGAAGGTACATAAATGCAGTGCATAAATGGAGGATTTGGCTTTAGATAGAAGCAGGAATATCTCATTTATTGTGATTGGTGAGAAGGCTAAATACTTGAGTGCATACACATCCATTTTTATTTTTGGTTTTGAGAGAATGAGAAAGTTCTCTATTGATTGTTTCTATGTTCTACCTAAATGTGAAGGGAAAGAAGAAGGTGTGAAATAGTGCTATTTTTGGGATGGGAGAATAAAACAGCTTGGAGAATATGAAAGGATTGCCTTGGATCGGTTACAGCCTACTTGGTATTTGTGGTCCTAAAAGTCAAGTGATTCATTCAGCACATTTATCATGGCGTTTTTCTATAGATTTGGGTGGGGGCACACATCCAAATCATATCACAGGGACTTATCTAGGCGATTGCTATAGTTGATACTTGTACAACATAGGTTTGAACTGCGTGGGTTCGCTTATGCATGAATTTTTCTTCTATCTTTGCCACTCCTATCTCTGCCGTATCATAAGCATAGTGATATGCTTATGCATATCAATAAAATAGGTGAAGAATTTTATTTAACCAGATTTGAAGTTTTGCCATATGAGTGTTATAAAGGGAGACAAGGATGAGGGATTTGAGGTTTTATGAAACAGACCTGGAGTTTTTGTTTCTTGAGTGAAGAAGGAAGGATGTGGGATGAGGAAGCTGATAATGACAAGCATGAAAGGCGCTAGATTACAGGTCCTAGTGCTGAAAAATAATTGATGGAAATGGAAGTATTAGAAGGAGTGAACTGGGCTTGAAGGTGGTAACATTAAGATTGACAAAAGGCAGACTCACTCTACTTATAAAAGTCAAAAGTAACTTCTAAGTTTATTAGAAATTTCTTTATGTGAAATGCAGTTATTCAATCTCAATGAATAGCTATTCTACTAGAGTAAATTACTGTAGTTTCATAAGAATGCTTCTCTGTGTGTTTAAAATATACATTGATTCTACTAAATGAGTATTTGTTACTTAGTAGTGCTGATGGTGTAACAGGCAAAGTCACCATTTGTCTATATTGGTGTGTGAAATTTAAACATTTAAGAGTAATAAAAATTAAGATTTTAGGTAATACTAAGTGCTTTACTATGCACTATCACAGTACTGTGCTTAATAATGTTACATATGCTTCTCTGAACGATTGTTGGTACCAGTGGGATGGAATTCACTGGTAGCTAGACCTAGGTCTGGAGGGGGTGGTAACAGTCCAATGTCAATTTTATGAGCTGAGTTGAAAAGGGATTGCCTCTTAAATGAAATTTGTGATGTCCTTATTACAAAAAGGGGAGCTGAATGTGAGGAAGGCCCAAACCAAAAAATCTATTATTATTATTGACCTTCTTTAGTAATCTCATAAGATCACTTGTAGGTTTTCAGGTCATCTAAAGCAGCCTAATGAAGGACCACTGAATATTCGTCAAGACAAGGAGAGTCAGCACTATTTATATTCTTACTGGTAGATGATTGGTACCATTTGAACTAAATTATCAAAATTTTGACTTGTTCTTCCTAACACTTTTTAGTTAAATCCTAAACGTTTGCCAATATGCAAGGTTTTGCTCAGTATGCTTTACCAAATTGTGCTCCATTTTTGTTTTATTTATTTATTTATCAAGATGGAGTTGTTTTGTTGTCCAGGCTGTAGTGCAATGGTGTCATCTTGGTTCACCACAACCTCTGCCTCCTGGGTTCAAGCAATTTTCCTGTCTCAGCCTCCTGAGTAGCTGGGATTACAGACATGTGCCACCACGCCTATCTAATTTTCGTATTTTTAGTAGAAACGGGGTTTCTCCATGTTGGTCAGGCTGGTCTCGAACTCCCGACTTCAGGTGATCCACTCGCCTTGGCCTCCCAAAGTGCTGGGATTACAAGCGTGAGCCACCGCATCCAGCCATACTTTGGTTTTATTTAACTACAGCTTGCACTTATATAATGATACCACTTAAGGAAAAATTTTTAATGGTGCTTGGAATAAATAATAACTGTAATTTCACACACAGGGAGTCTGTTCTGAAAGACTAAATAATTCATTCCAAGATTCACACTGATTGAGATAGAAATCAATACTCAGCTTTGACTTTTCATTTTACTTATTCTTACCTATTCTCATTTTTCCTTCAGTGGTTACTTTTTCTCTAGGAAAATGATGAAATTTGATCCACCAATATGAGTGACTGGGATGCCAATAGAAAACTAAAATGGAGGACTAAATACCTGAATCTGTTTGACTCTAGGCAGAGCCTTTAACAGCAATATATATCTGAGAAACATTATAATATGGAATTGTCTCCATCTCATTTTATACTTATGCAAAATTTTGGAATACAATTAATGTGTATTTTCATATATATATAAATTCAGATTATAGTATAATAAACTGTAATTTACATATCATCCAGCTTCAAAAATTGTTAACTCATGGCCATTTCTATCTTTCATGTCGTAATCAAATTTGCATTTTATAAGTAACACTTTTTTGGTGATATTAACACTGGTGGAAATGGTTTGAAACATAGTGAAGCTCATGTCAGAAAACCATTTAGGTAGCTATGGTGTTAATCCCGGTGAGAATCTGAATTTAAGTCAACAAGAAATTGGGGTTATACATATACCTAAACACGCACACACTCACACACACGTATATATATGATATCCAATTCCTATATATATAAAAAGATACAGGATCTGGAGAGGGAGTGGAGCAAGATGGGTGAAGAGAGGCCACCACTGATCATTCTCCCTGTAAGAACACCATATTTAACAACTATCTACGCAACAAAGCATCTTCATAAGAACCAAAAACCAGGTGAGCAATCAGAGTACCTGGTTTTAACTTTATATCACTGAAGGAGGCACTGAAGAGGGCAGGAAAAACAGTTGTGAATTGCAGACATTACCCCTTCTCCACCCCCTGGCAGTGGCTGTGCAGCACAGAAACTCTGCCCTTGGGCAAGGGAGAGTGCAGTCATTGTGGGGCTTTGCACTGGAACTCAGCACTGCCCTGTCACAACAAAAAGCAGCACTGAGCATGACTCAGTCAGTGCCCATGGAAGGAGCATATAGATCAACTGAGCCAGAGGGGAATAATCTATCCCAGTAGTCAGAACTTGAAGTCCAGCAAGTCTCGCTCCCATGGACTAAAGTGCTCTGGGGTTCTAAACAAACTTAAAACGCAGGCTAGGCCGCAAGAACTGCAATCCCTGGGAAGAGTAAAGACGACTTTATCTTGCAACTTGGATACCAGTTCAGCCACAGTAGAATAGGTCATCAGGCAGAGTCCTGAGCCCTCCATTCCAGGCCCCGACTCCCAGATAATATCTCCAGGCATACCCTGGACCAGAAGGGAATCTACTACCTTGAAGGGAAGGACCAAATCCTAGCAGGATTCATCGCCTTCTGACTAAAGAGCCCTTAAGTCCTGAGTCATCAGCAGCAATGAGCAGGTAGTACATGCTGTGGGCCTTGGGTGACACTTTCAGATATGCTGGCTTCAGGTGTGACCCAGCACATTCCTAGCTGTGTTGGACACAGGGAGAGACTCCTGTTGGAGAAAAGGAGAGGGAAGAATAAAGGGAGCTTTGTCTTGCAGCTTATGTACCAGCTCAGCCACAGTGGAGTAGAGCAGCAAGCAAACTCTTGGGGTGTTTGATTCCAGGCCTTGGCTCCTGGATGGAATTTTGGACTGTCCCCGGGTCAGAGGGGAACCCACTGCCCTCCTAAGCCTGTCAGCATTTACTGTAAGCTTACCGAAGAGCCCTTAGGCCTTGAGTGAACATCAGGCAACACTTGCCACGGGCCTAGGGTGGTGGTGGCCACAGGAAGAGACTCCTCTGCTTGTGTAAAGGGGAGGGAAGAGTAGGAAGAACTTCATCTTGTGTTTTTAGTGACAGCTCAGCCATAGTAGAATGGAACACCAGATGGATTCCCAAGGTTTAAGAATCTAGGCCCTGGCTCCCTGATAGAAACTCTGGATCCACGTGGGGCTGAGGGGAAACTTGCTACTCTGAAGGAAATCACACAAGCCTGGATGGCTTCACCACCTGCTGATTATAGAGTCCTAGAGCCTTCAGCAAACATAGATGGTAGCCAGGCAGTGGAATTTGGGTGAGATCAATGCTATGTTGGCTTCATGTTTGACCCAGAACAGTCCTAGTGGTGGTGGCCACAGGGATGCTTGTGTCACCCCTTCTTCAGGTCCAGGCAGCTCAGGATGGAAAGAGAGAGACCCCATTTATTTGGGACAAAGTAGGGGAAGAGAACAAGATATTCTGCCTGGTGATCCAGAGAATTCTTCTGGGTCTTATCCAAGACCACAAAAGCAGTACCTCTATGAGTCTGTAAGTGCCATAGTGTTACTGGGTTTGGGGTCCCCTCTAATGCAGATTTGGCTGCAGTGACCAAAAACTTAGATCAAAACACTTAAGTCCTTTTGAATACCTGGAAATACTTCCCAAGAAGGATGTGTACAAACAAGCCCAGATGTGAAGACTACAATAAATACCTAACTCTTCAATACCTAGACACCGGTGAACAGCCAAGTGTTAGGCCATTCTCACATTAATATAAGGAAACACCTGAGACTGGGTAATTTATAAAGAAAAGATGTTTAATTGGCTTATGATTCTGCAGGCTGTCCAGGATAAACAATGTTGGCATCTGCTCGGCTTCTGAAGAGGCCTCAGGGAGCTTTTATTCATGGCAGAAGGCAAAGAAGGAATAAGCATGTCACATGGCAAAAGAAGGTGTGAGAGAGAGAGAGTAGGAAAGTGCCACAAACTTTTAAATGACAGAATCTTGTGAGAACTCACTCATTATGGTGAGGACAGTACCAAGGGGGTGATACTAAATAATTCGTGAAAAACTGCCCCTATGATTTAATCACCTCTCACCATGCCCCACCTCCAATGTTGGGGATTATATTTTGACATGAGATTTGGGAAGGGACACACATCAAACTATATCAATCCACAAGCACCAAGACCATACAGGAAAACACTACCTCATCAAACAAAGTAAATAAGGCACCAAGGACCAATGCCAGAGAGAGAGAGATATGTGAGCTTTGAGACAGTGAATTCAAAATAGCTCTTTTGAGGAAAGTCAAGAAAACTCAAGATAACACAGAAAAAAATTCAGAATCCTATTGGATACATTTAATAAAGAAATCAAAATTATTAAAAAGAAACAAGCAGTGGTTCTGGAGTTGAAAATGTGATGGACATACTGAAGAGTGCATTGGAATCTCTTAATGGCAGAATCAATCAAGCAGAAGAGAGAATTCATGAGTTTGAAAACAGGCTATTTGAAAATATGCACAAGTAATAAAAAACAAGAAAAAAATGAAGCATGCTTACAAGATCTGGAAAATAGCCTCAAAGTGGCAAATCTAAGAGTTACTGGACATAAAGAGGAGGTAAAGAGGGAGATAAAGGTAGAAGACTTCAATGTATGAAACTATTGAAAGAAAACATTGGGCAAAAATTTCGTGAGTAATATTCCACAAGCACAGGCAACCAAAGCAAAAGTGAACAAGTGAGATCACATCAAGTTAAAATGCTTCTGCACAGCAAAAGAAACAACCAACAAAGTGAAAAGTCAACCAAAAGAATGAGAGAAAATATTTGCAACTATCCATCTGACAAGGAATTAATAGCTAGAATATGTAAAGAGCTCAAACAACTCTGTAGGAAAAATCTAATAATCTGATTAAAAATGGGCAAAAGATTTGAGTAGACGTTTCTCAAAAGAAGACATACAAATGGCAAACAGACATATGAAACGGCACTCAACATCATTGATTATCAGAGAAATGCAAACTAAATTACAATGAGACATCATCTCACCACAGTTAAAATGGCTTATATCCCAAAGATAGGCAATAATAAATGTTGGAAAGGATGTGGAGAAAAGGGAACCCTTGTATAGTGTTGTGGGAATGTACGTTAGTACAACCACTGTGGAGAACAGTTTGCAGGTTCCTCAGAAAACTAAAAATAGAGGTACTATGCTATCCAGCAATCCCACTGCTGGGTATATAACCACAAGAAAGGAAGTCAGTATATCAAAGAGATACCTGCACTCCCATGTTAGTTGCAGTACTGTTCACAATAGCCAAGATTTGCAAGCAACGTAAGTCTCCATTAACAGATAAAAGGATATAGTACTCCTATACACAATGCAGTACTATTCAGCCATGAAAAGGATGAGATTCAGTCAGTTGTAACAACATGGATGGAACTGGATTTCATTATATTAAGTGAATGAAAGAAGCCAGTCATAGAAAGACAAACTTTTTATGTTCTCACTTATTTGTGGGAGCTAAAAATTAAACCAGTTCAACTCCTGGAGATAGAGAGTAGAATGATGGTTAATGGAGGCTTGGAAGGGTAGTAGGTAGGGAAAGTGACACTTGTTAGTGGGTACAAAAAATAGTTAGATATAATGAGTAAGAGCTTGTACTTGATAGCACAACAGGGACTATAGTCAATAATATATTGTACATTCAAAAGTAACTAATGGAATATAGTTGGATTGTTTGTAACGCAAAGGCTCAATGCTTGAGTTGATGGACACCTCATTTACCCTGATGTAATTATTATGCATTGTATGTCTATATCAAAATATCTCATGTACCCCATAATAAAGAAAATATCTGTATGTACCCACAAATATTTTCTTTTAAACAGAGGCAGAATCTACCTGGCCACTGGTTAAAGGAGCTATGCTGTAAAACATTCTGACAAGGGAACTCTTGGTGTCATTTGATTATTTTCCTCTTCAGTTTAAACATTACCAGTATGCTATTAACTATTTATAATACTGTAAAACTTTCTTTTGCAGTCTTAAAAATAACAATAATATCTTTGTTTGATTTTCTGGTTAAAGTTTACAATCAGATTAAGATTTGTTATGAAATTTCATTGAATGTAAAAATTATTTTTTGTTTGATCTCCTTGTTTTTGAGAAGTAGAATTAATAGAAATGTACTTGACACAAAACAGAGGCTTAATTAGTGTGTTTCTGAGACCCAGTAAGTATATTGTCCATAAATACTTCAGAAATGGTTATTTTATTAAACTAAAACAAATACTCACCAACTTCTAGAAATCACCTAGATATGTTTATAGTCAGAATACGATAGAATGACACTATTAAAGTAAAACTTAGAGAAGGAAAACTAAGTTATATAAAGAGTAATAAACTAGTAGATAATTCGTTGGCTGGTTTAGTTATGTTCCTGCTGAGAGTAAGAGGGTTGGGCTGATTCTATTATTGTACAATGCTATAAGTACACTTTATTTTTTTAAAATTAAATGCAATGTGTGTATGTGTATGTGCGTATGTGTGTATATGAGTATTTAACGACACTGGATAACTTACCACATATTTGGTTTAACACTTAAATATCACAAACAGAAAAAAAAAAAACATGACTTTGATTTGCAAAATTTTATAGGAGACCATATTGTCATTTCAAATACAACAAGCCATCAAAAATGACCCCACTTCTACTGTAACTTCACCACTTGTAACAACAGTGGAGAGGAAGAGAGAAATCCTGCACTTTGATCATTAATATGTAGTGTCTATATAAATTGAGATCTTACATGATGACATATGGGAGCTGATACTTGCAAAAACACACTGGGATAGATAAAGTGCAACCTTATCTTTTCATCTTGAAAATTTCATAATTCCCACTTCAAGAAAAGTTCTTCCTACTCATCCTCCTCTGTCTTTCCCACCACCACTAACCTGTTCAAAAAATGTAGAACATTCAGTAACACGTTTACATATATCCAAACTGCTGGAAGTTGGAGTGCAATATTGTTTATGTACAAATCTGATTAGTATTCTTTGGAGAGTATGTACTTCATTGGTTCTACTTTGTCTGAGAGCAGATGGAGCCCTAAAGTGAGACTATTATTATTTTTCAGAAGCTTAACCTATTCTGGAAGTGTTCTCTTTTTAATGAAGTGAGCCATCAGAAATGGAGAAGAATTTCTTACTTAGCTTATGACTAATATGCATGGATAATTGATTTCCTGGTGTGAAATACATAACCTACTTTGGAAATCATGTTTTTCTCCAAAGCTGTGGACAAGATTTATTTTAAAATTGAAAATATCATCTGGATTGTCTCCTTTTTAATTATACTAGGATTTTTTGAGTCCTTTCAGAAGCACTCTGCTGTTTGATTGTTTTGTATGCTTTTTGGCATCTAAGGAAAAGGCAACTTGGGGAAATCATGGAAGAGGTCCTTTCCATACCATCCAACGTAAAAATCCTTTTCCAATTCCAATAAATCAGCAAAACTTTGAGATTTCCTGTATTCTTAAAACCTTTCAAAAGTCACAAGAACAATGGGCTGATAGCAATGTAATTTCTCACTTGTATTTGCAAACATTAATAAAATTAGCCATATGATTACTGCCTTTCAGTTTGGTTAACTAAACTATTCTAATTAGGAAATAGGAGCTCTGGGAGAAACATGAGCATTTACTTGTTCACTCCTTCAATATTTAATTCAATAAATATTTATTATCAATAGTATGTTGCATCCTGTGTTAAGATGAAAAAAACTAACATTTTGGATGAGATACACTTGTACTTTATACCATCTACTTATCATAATGAAGTCTAAAATATGACTCAGTTTGATGGCCACCAAGAATTTGGTTTTGTGCTTTAAGTAGAACTCCCCCAAAGTAGAAGCCAACTGACTTTGTGAAACACTGTGCCAATAAAATGTATGTAGTAATTTTATAAAAGTAGTAAGTGCTAGTATAGCTTTTTTGAGATGGAGTCTTATTCTTGCTTGCTCCAGGGATGGGAGTGTAGTTGTGCAACTTTGGCTCATCGTACTTCTGCCCCCCTGGGTTCCAGCGATTCTCCTGCCTCAGCCTCCTGGGTAGCTGGGATTACAGGTGCATACCACCACACTTGGCTAATTTTTGTATTTTTAGTAGAGACGGGGTTTTGCCATGTTGGCAAGACTGGTCTTGAACTCCTGACCTCGGGTGATCTGCCTGCCTTGGATCACTAGTTTATGTTGTCAGGCATTTTTCCATCTTACCTCCCAAAGTGCTGGGATTATAGGCATGAGCCACAGCGCCCGACCGTAGTATAAGCATGTTGAACTCAGAAAGAACTTACAGCAGTCCCAAATTAATACCATACTTAGCTATTGAGAAGATGTTCTTATCACATTCCACTTTCTGTATGTATTTTTTGCAATAGTTTTAGAACTTAAAACAGAGACTGACAAGTAATAAATATTAAGTGAGTGAATGAAGCAGTAAATTACCAGTATCTCAGCTGTAGATACCCACTGGAAAATTTGTCATTAGATAGCATTTTTGTTTTGGATAGATGGTCTCTCTTGCCTCAAATTAAAGAAACAAGTTGACAAGCAACCGATTAAATGCATAAATAAAGCTTTCTGCTTTAAAATTCAGAATCAATGATATAGTGTCAGGAATACAACATGATCTAGAACATTAAATTATTTTATCAACTGAATTTTAATAGTTGTGTGGTCTTTTCCCACTTAATATATAGATTTGTTTTGGTTTGTAGTTATATAGAGTTTCTATAACGCATTTATAAGTACCTATGGTTGTTAAATATTGTTCTCCTTGAAGGAATGGGAAAACTAACCTGTCTAGACTCACTTTTGAAGGTCACTGCAGATGGTAAAGGTCAAACAGTGACATTTATTGTGAGTGCATGAATGGAGTGGCATAGCCTTTAGAGGCACGAATGAGGATGGAGAAAACTCAGTAAACCATATTGCTGTTTGCGTGGTCTGCCTCTGCTTCCTGAAGAGCACTGGAACATTTCTTTTTTACTTTTCAGAGATTGCATAAACTGAGAGCAGAAGGGAGCATTTTTCTTTATTGTTCTGCTATGATTAGAAATAATCAATTTAGAAACGGAGATTGAAAGCATTAAAAAATCATAGTTTAAAGGCAGAAGTATTCATAATAAAAATGCAGTAATCCAGAGTATTTTTGAGCACCAAATGTGAGCCTGCTACTGTTGTAGGCACTTGGATATGGCAGTGTAGACAACAACCTCCCTGACCCTATGGATTGATATTTCTTTCTACCTGAAGAAAGAGAGAAGGGAGGAAAGAATGCTCAAATGATAATTTGGAATTGTGCCCCCCTCTGATGCTAATTAGCTTTTGACATTGTCAGGCATTTTACCTTTGCTTATGCATTCATAGAATGTTTTGAAGTTGTACTTTTTATTTGGAAATAATTTCAAAGTTATAGACAAGTTATAAGAACAGTGCAGAGCATTTGCTGGCAAGATGGCCAAACAGGAACAGCTCTGATCTGCAGCTCCCAGTGAGAGCGACGCAGAAGGTGGGTGATTTCTGCATTTCCAGCTGAGGTACTCAATTCATCTCATTGGGACTGGTTGGACAGTGGGTGCAGCCCATGGAGGGTGAACCGAAGCAGGGTGGGGCATCGCCTCAGCCAGGAAGTGCAAGGGGTTGAGGGATTTCACCCCTCTAGCCAAGGGAAGCCGTGAGGGAATGTTCCCTGAGGAATGGTGGACTCTGGCCCAGATACTGCGCTTTTTCCATGGTCTTCGCAACCTGCAGACCAGGAGATTCCCTCTGGTGTCTATGCCATCAGGGCCCAGGGTTTCAAGCACAAAACTGGGCAGCCCTTTGGGCAGACGCAGAGCTAGCTGTAGAAGATTATTTTCATACCCCTGTGGCACCAGGAACACTGGGAGAGAGAACCGTTCACTCCCCTAGAGAGGGGGCTGAAGCCAGAGAGCCAAGTAGTCTGGTTTGGTGGGTCCCACCCCCACGGAGCCCAGCAAGCTAAGATCCCCTGGCTTGAAATTCTCATTGCCAACACAGCAGTCTGAGGTTGACCTGGGATACTTGAGCTTGGTGGGAGGAGGGGCGTCTGCCATTACTGAAGCTTGAGTAGGCGGTTTTACCCTCACAGTGTAAACAAACCCTTTGGGAAGTTCGAACCTGGTGGAGCCCACTGCAGCTCAGCAAGGCAGCTGTGCCCAGACTGCCTCTCTAGAGTCCTCCTCTCTGAGCAGGGCATCTCTGAAAAAAAGGCAGCAGCCCCAGTCAGGGGCTTATAGATAAAACACCCAACTCCCTGGGATAGAGCACCTGGGGCAAAGGGTGGCTGTGACTGCAGCTTCAGCAGACTTAAATGTTCCTGCCTGCTGGCTCTGAAGAGAGCAGTGGATCTCCCAGCATAGCGTTCGAGCTCTGCTAAGTGTCAGACTGCCCCCTCAAGCGGGTCCCTGACTCCCATATGTCCTGACTGGGAGACATCACCCACTAGGGGCCGACAAACACCTCATACAGGAGAGCTCTGGCTCTGGCTGGCATCTGATGGGTGCCCCACTGGGATGAAGCTTCCAGAGGAAGGAACAGGCAGCAATGTTTGCTGTTCTGCAGCCTCCACTGGTGATACCCAGGCCAATAGGGTCTGGAGTGGACCTCCAGCAAACTGTATCACACCTGCAACAGAGGGCCTGACTGGTAGAAGGAAAACTAATGAAGAGAATGAGATAGCATCAACATCAACCAAAAGGACACCCACTCAGAGAACCCATCTGAAGATCACCACCGTCAAAGACCAAAGGTAGATAAGTCCACAAAGATGGTTAGAAACCAGCACAAAAGGCTGAAACTTCCAAAAAACCAGAACGTCTCTTCTCCTCCAAAGGATCACAACTCTTCACCAACAAGGGGACAAAACTGGGTGGAGAATGAGTTTGACAAATTGATAGAAGTAGGCTTCAGAAGATGGGTAATAACAAACTCCTCTGAGCTAAAGGAGCATGTTCTAACCCAATGCAAGGAAGCTAAGAATCTGGAAAAAAGGTTAGATGAGTTGCTGACTAGAATAACCAGTTTAGAGGAGAATATAAATGACCTGATGGAGTTGCAAAACACAGCACGAGAACTTCGTGAAGCATACACAAGTATCAATAGCCAAATCGATCAAGCAGAAGAAAGGATATCAGAGATTGAAGATCAACTTACTGAAAGAAAGTGAGAAGACACGAGTAGAGAAAAAAGAATGAAAAGAAATGAACAAAGCCTCCAAGAAATATGGGACTATGTGAAAAGACCAAATCTATGTTTGATTGGTGTACTAGAAAGTGACGGGGAGAATGGGATCAAGTTGGAAAACATTCTTCAGGATATCATCCAGGAAAACTTCCCCAACCTAGCAAGAGAGGCCAACATTCAAATTCAGAAAATACAGAGAACACCACAAGGTACTCCTTGAAAAGAGCAACCCAAGACATACTTGTCAGATTCACCAAAGTTGAAATGAAGGAAAAAATGTTAAGGGCACCCAGAGAGAAAGGTCGGGTTATCCACAAAGCCGTTTAGACTAACAGTGGATCTCTCAGAAGAAACCCTACAAGTCAGAAGAGAGTGGAGGCCAATATTTAACATTCTTAAATAAAAGAATTTTCAACTCAGAATTTCCATATCCAGCCAAACTAAGCTTCATAAGCGAAGGAGAAATGAAATCCTTTACAGACAAGCAAATGCTGAGAGATTGTGTAACCACCAAGCCTGCCTTACAAGAGTTCCTGAAGGAAACACTAAACATAGAAAGGAACAACTGACACCAGCCACTGCAAAAACATACCACATTGTAAAGGCCGTCAACACTATGAAGACATTGCATCAACTAATGGGCAAAATAATCAGCTAGCGTCATAATGACAGGATCAAATTCACACATGACAATATTAACCTTAAATGTAAATGGGCTAAATGCCCCAATTAAAAGACATAGACTGGCAAATTGGATAAAGAGTCAAGACCCATCGGTGTGCTGGAGACCCATCTCACATGCAAAGACACACATAGGCTCAAAATAAAGGGATGGAAGAATATTTACTAAACCAATGGAAAGAAAAAAAAAAAAAGGAGGAGTTGCAATCCTAGTCTCTGATAAAACACACTTTAAACTAACAAAGATCAAAAAGACAAAAAACGGCATTACATAATGGTAAAGGAATCAATGCAACAAGAGGAGCTAAATATCCTGTGTATATGCAACCATACATTAGAACTCAGATTCATAAAGCAAGTCCTTAGACATCTACAAAGAGGCTTAGGCTCCCATACAATAATAGTGGGAGACTTTAACACTCCACTGTCAATATTAGACCAACAAGACAGAAAATTAACAAGGATATTCAGGACTTGAACTGAGCTCTGGACCAAGCAGACCTAATATATGCAGAACTCTCCACCCGAAATCAACAGAATACAAATCCTTCTCAGTATCACATCACACTTATTCTAAAATTGACCACATAATTGGAAGTAAAACACTCCTCAGGAAATGCAAAAGAATGCAATTCGTAACAAACAGTATCTCAGACCACAGTGCAATCAAACTAGAACTCAGGATTAAGAAACTCACTCAAAACCACTCAACTACATGGAAACTGAACAACCTGCTCCTGAATGACTATTGGGTACATAACAAAATGAAGGCAGAAATAAAGATGTCTTTGAAACCAATGAGAACAACGACTCAATGTACCAGAATCTCTGGGACACATTTAAAGCAGTGTATAGAGGGAAATTTATAGCACTAAATGCCCACAAGAGAAAGCAGAAAAGATATAAAATCGACACCCTAACATTACAATTAAAAGACCTAGAGAAGGATGGGCAAACAAATTCAAAAGCTAGCAGAAGACAAGAAATAACTAAGATCAAAGCAGAACTGAAGGAGGTAGAGACACAAAAAACCCTTTAAAAAATCAATGAATCCAGGAGCTGGTTGTTTGAAAAGATCAACAAAATAGATGGCTAGCCAGACTGATGAAGAAGAAAATAGAGAAGAAGCAAATAGATGCAATAAAAAATTAGAAAGGGGATATCACCACTGATCCCACAGAAATACAAACTACCATCAGAGAATCCTATAAACCCCTCTAGGCAAATAAACTAGAAAATCTAGAAGAAATGGATAAATTCCTGGACACATACACTCTACCAAGTCTAAACCACGAAGAAGTCGAATCCCTGAATATACTAATAACAAGTTCTGAAATTGAGGCAGTAATTAATAACCTACCAACCAAAAAAAGTTCAGGACCAGAAGGATTCACAGCCAAATTCTTCCAGAGGTACAAACAGGAGCTGGTACCATTCCTTCTGAAACTATTCCAAACAATAGAAGAGGGAATCGTCTGTGACTCATTTTATGAGGCCAGTATCATCCTGATACCAAAACCTGGCAGAGACACAAGAAAAAAAGAAAATTTCAGGCGAATATTCCTGAAAACGTTGATGTGAAAATCCTCAGTAAAATACTGGCAAACCGAACCCAGCAGCACAGCAAAAAGCTTATCCACCACAATCAAGTGGGCTTCTCTCCTGGGATGCAAAGCTGGTTCATCATATGCAAATCAATAAACATAATCCGTCACATAAACAGAACCAATGACAAAAACCACATGATTATCTCAATAGATACTAGAAAAGGCCTTCGACAAAATTCAACACTCATTCATGCTAAAAAAATCTCAATAAACCAGGTATTGATGGAACATTCCTCAAAATAATAAGACCTATTTATGGCAAACCCACAGCCAATATCATACTGAATGGGTAAAAACTGGAAGCATTCCCTTTGAAAATCGGCATAATAGAAGGATGCCCTCTGTCACCACTCCTGTTGGAGTATTGGAAGTTCTGGCCAGGGCAGTCAGGCAAGAGTAAGAAATAAAGGTATTCAATTAGCAAAAGAGGAAGTCAAAGTGTCTCTGTTTGTAGATGACATGATTGCATATTTAGAAAACCCCATCATCGCAGCCTCAAATCTCCTTAAGCTGATAAGCAACTTCAGCAAAGTCTCAGGATACAAAATCAATGTGCAAAAATCACAAGCATTCCTATACACCAAGAACAGACAGCCAAATCCTGAATGAACTCCCATTCACAATTGCCACAAAGTGAATAAAATACATAGGAATCCAACTTACAAGGGATGTGAAGGTCCTCTTCAAGGAGAACTACAAACAATTGCTCAACAAAATAAGAGACGACAAAAAAAAAAAAAAAAAAAAAAAAAAATGGAAGAACATTCCATGCTCATGGATGGGAAGAATCAATATCATGAAAATGACCATACCTCCCAAAGTAATTTATAGATTCAATGCTATTCTCATCAAGCTACCACTGACTTTCTTCACAGAATTGGAAGAAACTACTTTAAAATTCATATGGAACCAAAAAAGAGCCCGCATTTCCAAGGCAATCCTAAGCCAAAAGAACAAAGCTGGAGGCATCATGCTACCTGAGTTCAAACTATAGTACATGGTTCCAGTAATCAGAACAGCATGGTACTGGTGCAAAAACCGATATATAGATCAATGAAACAGAACAGAGGGCTCAGAAATAACACCACACATCTACAACCATCTGATCTTTGACAAACCTGACAAAAACAAGCAATGGGGAAATGATTCCCTATTTAATAAATTCTGTTGGGAAAACAGGCTAGCCATATGCAGAAAACTGAAACTGGACCCTTTCTTTATACCTTACACAAAAGTTAACTCAAGATGAACTAAAGACTTAAATATATAAGTCCTAAAACCATAAAAACCCCGGAAGAAAACCTAGGCAATACCATTCAGGATATAGATGTGGGTAAAGATTTCATGACTAAAACACCAAAAGCATTGAAAACAAAAGGCAAAATTGACAAATGAGATCTAATTTAACTAAAGCACTTCTGCACAGAAAAGAAACTGTCATCAGAGTGAACAGGCACACTACAGAATGGGATAACTTTTGCAATCTATCTATCTGACAAAGGGCTGATATCCAGCATCTACAAAAAGTTAAAGTTACAAGAGAAAAACAACCCTACTGAAAAGTGGGCAAAGGATCTGAACAGACACTTATCAAAAGAAGACATTTATGTAGCCAACAAACACATGAAAAAAAGCTCAACATCACTGGTCATTGGAGAAATACAAATCAAAACCACAATGAGATACCATCTCATGCCAGTTAGAATGGTAATCATTAAAAAGTCAGGAAACAACAGATGCTGGAGAGGATGCGGAGAAATAGGAAGGCTTTTACAATGTTGGTTGGAGTGTAAATTAGTTCAACCATTGTGGAAGACAGTGTGGCAATTCCTCAAGGATCTAGAACCAGAAATACCATTTGGCCCAGCAATCTCATTACTGGGTATATACCCACAGGATTATTCATCATTCTGCTCTAAAGACGTATGCACACAAATGTTTGTTACAGCACTGTTTACAATAGCAAAGACTTAGAACCAACCCAAATGCCCATTAATGATAGACTGGATAAAGAAAATGTGGCACAAACATGCCATGGAATACTATGCAGCCATAAAAAAAGATGAGTTCATGTCCTTTGCAGGGACATGGGTGAAGTTGAATACCATCATTCTCTGCAAACCAACACAAGAACCGAAAACCAAACACTGCATGTTCTCACTTGTAAGTGGGAGGTGAACAATGAGAACACATGGACACAGGGAGGGGAACATCACACATCGGGGCCTGTTGAGGGGTGGGGCTGTTAGGGGAGGGATAGCATTAGAAGATATACCTAATGTAGATGATGGGTTGATGGGTGCAGCAAACAACCATGGCATGTGTATACCTATGCAACAAACCTGCACGTTCTGCACATGTATCCCAGAACTTAAAGTATAATAATAATAGTAATAAAATAACAGTACAGAAAACTCTCATACCCAAACTTATTAAAAAAGTCTTCACTAATTATTGAAATAATGTCTTTTATAACAAAATGATATAATCCAGGATCTCATGTTGTATGAAGTTGTCATGTCTTTTCAGTTCTCTTCTATATAGAACTGTTCTTCAATCCTTCCTTGTCTTTCTTAACTGATATGGTTTGGCCATGTTCCCACCCAAATCACATCTTCATTTGTAGCTCCCATAGTACCCACGTTCCTCCCATGGGTGGAACCCAATGGGAGATAATTGAACCATGAGGGCAGTTTCCACCATGCTGTTCTCATGATAATGAGTTCTCATGAGATCTGATCGTTTTATAAGGGGCTTCCTCCTTTGCTTGGCATGGCAGTCATTCTCTCTCCTGCTGCCTTATGAAGAGGTGCCTTCTGCCGTGATTGTAGGTTTCCTGAGGCCTTCCCAGGCATGCTGAACTGTGAGTCAATTAAACTTCTTTCCTTTATGAAATACTGAATCTCAGGTATGTCCTTATAGCAGTGTGAGAACGGACTAATACAGTAAATTGGTACCCCAGAGAGTGGGGTGCTGCTATAAGGATACCTGAAAATGTGGAAGTGACTTTGGAACTGGGCAACTGGCAGATGCTGGAACAGGTTGGAGGGCTCAGAAGAAGACAGGAAAATGTGGGAACGTTTGAAACGTCTTAGAGATTTGGAGGCCTCAGAAGACAGGAAGATGTGAGAAGGTTTGGAGCTTCCTAGAGACGTGTTAAATGGCTTTGAGCAAAATGCTGATAGTGATATGGACAATGAAGTCCTGGCTGAGGTGGTCTCAGATGGAGATGAGAAACTTGTTGAGAACTGGAGTAAAGGCCACTTTTGATATGCAAAGAGACTGGCAGCACTTTTCCCCTGCCCTAAAGTTTGCAGAACTTCAAACTTGAGAAAGATGATTTAGGATATCCGGTGGAAGAAATGTCTAAATGGCAAAGTGTTCAAGAGGAAGCAGAGTATAAATGTTTGGAAAATTTGCAGCCTGATGATACAACAGAAAAAAAGTCCCATTTTCTGGGGATAAATTCAACCCTGCTGCAGCCATTTGCATAAGTAATGAGAAGCCAACTGTTAATGGGGAAAATGTCTTCAGGACAGGTCAGAGACCTTCATAGCAGCTCCTCCTATCACAAACCCAGAGACATAGGAGGGTAAAATGGTTTATTGGGCTGGGTCCAGGGCCCCCCTGCTGTGTGCAGCCTTGGGACTTGGTGCCCTCCATTCCAGCTGCTCCAGCTGTGGCTAAAAGGGGCTGAGGTATAGCTCAGACCATTGCTTCAGAGGATGCAAGCCCCAAGCCTTGGCAGCTTCCACATGGTGTTGAGTCTGTGTGTCCACAGAAGTCAATAATTGAGGTTTGCGAACCTCCACCTAGATTTCAGAATATGTATGAAAATGCTTGGATGTCCAAGCAGAAATTTGCTGCAGGGGCAGAGCCCTCATGGTGAGCCTCTTCTAGGGCAGTGCAGAAGGGAAATGTGGGGTTGGAGCCCCCATAGAGAGTCCCCACTGGGGCACTGCCTAGGGGAGCTTTGAGAAGTAAGCCACTATCCTCCAGACCCCAGAATGGTAGCTCCACCAACAGCTAGCACTGGACTCCTGAAAAAGCCACAGACACTCAATGCCAGTGTGACAGCAGTCTTGAAGGGGCTATACCCTGCAAAGCCAAAGAGGTGGAGCTGCCCAAGGTGTGGGAACCTCCTTCTTGCATCAGCATTACCTGGATATGAGACATGAAGTCAAAGAAGAATCATTTTGGGACTTTAAGGTTTGATGACTGCCCTATTGAATTTCGAACTTTCATGGGGGCCTAGAGCTCCTTTGTTTTGGCCATTTGGAATAGGTGTATTTACCAATGCCTGTACCCCTATTGAAACTAGGAAGTAACTAATTTGCTTTTGATTTCACAGGTTCATAGGCAGAAGGAACTTGCCTTGTCTCAGATGAGATTTTGTACTTGGACTTTTGAGTTAATGCTGGAATGAGTTAAGACTTTGGGGGACTGTTGTAAGGGCATAATTGTGTCTTGTAATGTGAGGACATGAGATCTGGGAGGGGTTGGGGTAGAATGATATGGTTTGGCTGTGTCCCCACCCAAATCTCATCTTGAATTGTATTTCCCATAGTCTCCATGTGTCGTGGGAGGGACCTGGTGGGAGGTAATTGAATCATGCAGGTGGTTTTTCCTCATGCTGCTCATGCTCTTCTCGTGATAGTGAGTGAGTTCTCACGAGATTTGATGGCTTTATAAGGGGCTTCCCATTTCACTTGGCACTCATTTCTCTCCTGCTGCCCTGTGAAGAGGTGCCTTCCACTATGAGTGTATGTTTCCTGAGGCCTCACTATCCAGCCCTGTGAAACTGTGAGTCAATTAAACCTCTTTTCTTTAGAAATCATCCAGTCTTGGGTATGACTAATATAACGACCTTCAGATATTTGAAGATTACAGGCTAACTAGTTTGCAGAATTTTGCATTGTCTGGCATTTCCTCTTATTATATTCAAATTACGAATGTCATAGGAGTGATTCTGTGCCCTTTTCACTGCATTCCCTCAGGTGGTACATGAGGTTATTTCACTCTGTCACTGGTAATGTTAACTTTGACCACTTGAGGAAAGTCATAATCATCCATGTTTCTCTATTGCAAGGCTGTTCTTTTCTTTTTTTAAAAAAATAAATAAAAATTAACATTTTTAAAATTTTCTTCTTCTTTTATATTTTTATTTTTTTCAGTAAACAGGCAAGACTCCAACTACTGCGCCCAGTGGTCATTGCACCTCAGCCCTCAGCCTCCTGTGTAGCTGAAACTCCAGGTGCACACCACTGTGCCTGCTTTGTTCTTTTTGCTTTCATAATCTGTACATGTTTTGCAGGAAAATACTTTGACACTACATATACACCCCATTCTTCATTCCACCCACTAGTTTTAACTAGTTTTGTTGATATTTCTCATGTGCCTGTGAATTATTATGACTGTAGTTGACAAGCAGTGAATTTCAATTTTCATCATCTCTTCTACATTTATTAGTTGTCATTTTATTATCTGGTAAACCTTATCCTCCCTTCCTCTTTCTTTCATAATTGTAGACTTATAGATTCCTATTTTATTCAGTGGGATATAATATATTATTATCACTAAGTATTTCAATACTAAATTGTCCCAGGTTTGGCCAGTAGAAAACCCCTTCAAGCTGGCTTCTACGTCTGATAGGGTCTTAACATTCTTTATGTATTTCCTTAATATCTGGCATAACACATTCCAGGCTTATTTTCTGATTTTCTTGGTCTAAAATTAGATATTATAATCCAAGGAGCCCTGGCAGGTCTTAATGATGTATATAATTATTGCTGTGGGGGTATCACTGTTCTGAAACCCTCTCAGTGTACAGTGGATCTCTATATCTTATCTGAATTTATATCTATATCTTCTAGGCTTGGGCTTTCATATTTATAACATTTCATTTTCAGTGAGAAAATTCGACTCCATTCTCAATTTATTTTTCTATGTGTTCAATTTAAAAATCCTCATGGGTTGCCATCCCACTTGGGGGTTTACCTTCCCTCAATTCCTGCCAGTCCTTGCTTCTTTCTGACTGGGATCTTCTTATGGCTTTTTGACTGCATTTTTAAGAAGAAGAGAAAGAAGGAAGAAGGAAGGAAGAATGGAGAATACTAATTTTGCACAAGGACAATAGGGACTATGTGGATTTTTCCAACTAGGATAATAGGTATTGAATTTTGCAGGGTTATAAAGTGATAATGGATTGATAATGTGATGCCATATTAATAAAGTGAAATACAGAATATATTTTCAGTTTCTATATGTGTACCTTCAGCTGCCTTGTTCCGTAAAATCTAACATTCTTTTCTAGTGCCAATAGAAATGTGTTTGGATGCCACATTTTCTGTCTACACTGTTTTTCAGTCTTTAAAGGGGAAATAAATAAATACGTGAAATTCTTGATTTCATCTGGCTAACTACTAAGGAATATGCTATCCATTTTAAAAAACATGGACATTTTTAATTAAAAAATGAGTAATATTTAATTAAAAATTTTTTAAAAACTAAAAATACTTATAGAAAAGTATTTCTCATAGTCAGTATCCAAAATTCTGAAAATATAAGGTGAATTTGATGAAAATAGCAATTTAGCCTAATTTACAATAAGTTAGTGCTTTAGCTTAATAGGCTGCTATAGATAGCCTTATTTATCCGTATTTTAAAAAATAGACTTCTTAAGCAAAAATGAATCCACAATCTCCTAATAGTTTGTAAGCCTTGAAAGAACTTAAAAATGGAAATGTCTTGATATTCTTATTTTCAAAGGTTGAGCTTAAAGATAAAAATAACTTGACAAAAATAAACCATGATTAGACATTGTACCGTAACATTACCAAAACAAATAGGCTAAAACCAAATAAGTCTGAAAAAGACAGAAGAATGCTGAAGGAAATATCCTCTCAAGGGAAAAATTATGAATAAAATCTAACTGTATTTCACCAGGCTTTTATGATTAGATAATATTCTGAGTGGGAGCAGGCTGGCATATTTAATGTTTTAACTAATGAAAGAACCACAACTTGAAAAACTTGCCTCTTTGATTTTCTCAGCTATTATTCACTCAAGTAATCTTTCTACCACCTGGAAACACAGCACTTTGACTTACAGGAGCATTCCATTTTGAGTTTTTCCATAGGCACTTCTAAATCTTCAAAGCCTGGTTATTATTTTAAAATAAGCTAGTTTTTAAATAAATAATGGGTTTCTCCAGCTGTTTCCAAGGATCTCTGCTCCTGATTTTCCCTTCTGCCATGATGAAGATGTATCAGAGGCAAGTTCCTGTACTGGCTGGTAGGTATCAAGTTTCCGGAGTGAGAACATTTAGTCAGTCATTGACACTGTTTTCAGAGCATCTACTATGTGCAGTGACCCCCAGACACAACATTGCTCCATAAAATCTATTTGCATGTATGGAAAATTATTGAAAATACATAATATCTATAACATCTCAGAATTCTCCTTATTTGATGTCGCTACTTTAATAAGGTTCGTAGTTGCAAGTAACAGAAACGAATTCTACTTAAGTAGAAAAGGAAGAGTCCCAGAAAGAATCAGCAGAAAGTTGAGAAAACCCAGTTCAGGAAATTATCAGGAACAAAGGTGGCTCAGCTGCAAGATATACAGCCAAGTATCTGATAGAACTGATCTGGACAATAGACAGCATATACGGAGAGAGCAGGGTTAGGTAATGAAGTGTTTCATGAGGCTTTGTGTTTATAATATGATTATAAACATCTACAGTGACTGAGCATTTGAGTTTACTTGAGGCAATCATGGTTTGAGCTCTGACAATCCTGTATTAGGAAACTCATTAGTTCTAGGACAACTGAGATGGTTGGTCACCCTTTCGGAAACACTTGCTGGAAATTCTATTCTTGTACAAGAAAGAGATTTAATATATCAACATTATAGAAAAGTGTTTCTCATAGTCAGTATCCAAAGCTGTGAAAATATAAGGTGAATTTGACAAAAATAGCAATATAGCCTAATTTACAATAAGTTAGCGCTTTAACTTAATAGGCCGCTATAGATAGCCTTATTGATCCATACTTTAATTAGGCACAACCACAGTTGAATTTATATAAAATCTTTCCACATACTTTATGATCCGTATTAAGCTCCCCATTCACTGTAGAATCATTCCTAACAATTCTAGTGTTCCTCCTACTACAACTTTTGTATTTGTTATCTCAAAATACGGACATTACACTCTTTCTTATTTGTTGACTTCCTTTGGACAGGTGCTTTGCCAAGTGTTCTACCTACATTATCATTTAATTCTCACAACTCTCTGAGGTATTATGGCATCAGTACTTTACAAATGAAACAATGGAATTGGAAAGGTTTAGCTTGCTCACAGGCACCTATCTAGTAAGCAGCAGAGCCAAAATTTGAATGCACATTTATTTGACTCTAGAACTTAAGAACTTCATCTGAATTGTCTCCCAGTGGTCACTGAGGTCATTGTCTCCCAGTGGTCATTTTTTTTAACCTGCATTATCTCTTCAGAGAGATAATATTATCTTTAAGTGCCAGCGACATCTCCTGAAATAGCTGGTATATTTGATAGAATGATGGTTCTCAAACCTAGGGAACTTAAAATGTATTGATGCCTAGGCTTTCCCCATAGAAATTCTGATTGGTGTGGGCCCTGGTCATTTAATATATTTAAAAAAACCTCACCAGATGTTCTTATATACAGCCAGTATTGATAAACCACTGGTATAGTGTGTTAACTAATATCTCTGTAACCATGGGGCGCTGAATCATTGAGAACAAAGAGCTGATCCCAAGGAAGCTGAGGTAGATTTGAAGAATCAGATAAATATCTAAGTAAACTATTGAGCCTTATTTTTGGTATTCAAGCTAAATCAAGACATACACAGAAAATCAGGCCTTAGATAAGCTCAAAGCCACCTGGAGAGGCAATAATCAAGCATATTAATTTCCTTATTCCATTAGATAAGATTCATAATTTTATTCTTAAGGTGCTTCAATCAGAAAGAGTTGATACTATCTTTTAGGCTCAATTTACAGCTTAAGTATACATATATATATAAACACACACACACACACACTTTTAGGCTCTAATTATATATGTATGTATATATATATGTATGTATACATATACTTAAGCTTATATATGTGTATATATACACACATATATAAGTACACTTTATATATTTACATATACTTAATTATATATGCATATATAAATAAAATATATAAAATTGAAGGTTAAATATCACTGAACAATCAGCATTTTATTTTATCAAGGTTTTCCTGAAAAATAATGATCTGTCTTTTCATATCAACACCAGCACTGTATTCATTTCAGCTGTTTTCATATAAAATTGAAGATTAAATATCACTGAATAATCAGCATTTTATTTTATCAAGGTTTTCCTGAAAAATAATGATCTGTCTTTTCATATCAACACCAGCATTGTATTTATTTCAGCTGTTTTCATATTTTATTACATCCATTCTCTTAGTCACCCACTGTTAAAACGAAAATGCATGGAACTACTGAAACAACTTGCTAGCAAATCACCATGTTGGTCCCTTAAATTAGGTATGTTTCCTAAATGAAATTGCATTGCATATGATGATGAGTGATACAGCATAAAGTAAATCCCTAATTTTGAATTCTTCTCAGGTAAGAGAATAGACTACTGAGAAAGAACAAGCTGGAGATTCCTAGTCTAGATAGCTGGTAACTGGAAAAGAAATCAAAATTCTGGGCGGATACTTAAGTGATATATAGGCACTAAAAGATAAAGCAAAATAGCCAGGAAGGGAGCAGAAGTAACCGGGAGATTGTCCTAACTGGTTCCGTCCCAGAGCAGTAGCATTTCTGGAATCCTGTTAAGGCAGGACTTTATTCTTAGTTTAGCTAGTTTGATTGTCAGGTTGAGTTATTTGAGTGTTGTAAACCAAGAGACATAGAAGCGAAGTGATTTTTGACAGCATAATGTATGACCTCAAATACTTTTTGATTGAATTATGTCATGGTTAAAGATGGTGCCAGTGTATTCTCTTGAACAAATTAACCAACTTACACTAAATTATCTGCATGACCATAGCTCTTAGTGGCTAAAAAAAAAAAAGGCACATTGGATTCTTTGAGTGTTTTACTTCTGGATTTGAAATGACCACATTGAAATCTGAGTTGAAAATGCTTTCTCATAGAGGATTATATATATCACTTTGTAGGAAAAACACAAACTCAGTTTGAAAGCAGATGTGGTACTTCAGAATAGCACCAACAGTGTAATATAGTTGTTAAATTGGCCCCAAACATCAGCACATATATTTAAAAAAAAAAAAAAAAAAGTTGACAGAAAAAACATATCTCTCGGGAATGTAGGCTAGCCCATCTGTCAAAGGGAGAATTGAAACCATATTTCCATTAGAAGTGGTCATTGATCATTTGGTGAGGATTTCTGCAGACAAATTGCATAGACTATGTCATCTTCTAGTATCTTATCTCATATGTTCAGGCCTCAGATATTCTTCAAGGAAAGGCAATTTGGTGCTTAGAATTTGAGCAGGATTGTTAAAAATGTGATTCCAGGAAAGGAGCTCTACAGACATCAGCTGGAGAAAAAGGTAGTTGGAGAAAACGGATAGAGGCTGTATGTTAGACCTGGGAACCAGTAAATCAGCTGTAGTATTCTCAAAGGCCAAAGCCCAGAAGTAACTGATTTTAAGAAAAATTTCTTTTGATTTACTTATTTGATATATAAGTGGGAAAAATCTATAAATGAATTAACTGAAAAATCAATGAAGAAAGATCTGTTTTCTTTTTCTTTTTTTTCTGTTTGGTGGGGATACCTGGAGATAAACATTACTACATCACATAGAAATGCCTTAAATCATCTAGTGTTTTCTTTCCACATATGCATACAGATAGTGTGTTAATAGCATTAACCTCGAACGATGATAGCAAGTGACAGAAAATTTATATATCGCATCTCAGAAAATAGTTATCTGCTAATTTCTACAGTAAGTTTGGGGCATTTTCTTTTTAGCAAACAGGAAATGCTGGGACTTTCTGTGTTTAAATCCTTTATATGTATAATAATACCACCTTAGTGTCTACACAGTATAAACACGTTGCAGGTTTGTGTACAGATCAAATAAACACTGTCCATACTCACTATTATTAATATATAATAATTATTTAAGTTTTCCCATGTATACACATTGTTTGTCCCTCAAAAGGACTAGGAACTCCATGAAGCTGTGGATTGTTTGTTCTACTTCCATATATTCTCTATTGCATTTACCACAGGGCTACACACTTAGTCGATTCATACACTTATTTATTGATGGTATGTAATATGCAAGTGAATAATATGTACGAAATTGCCTAATGGAATTTTAGGTATTCAATATACATAAATTATTAATGCACTTATTACTTAACCCCATTTATTCACCTCTTCTGCTATGGCCAATACTGTCCAGTTGTTAGTAAACTAAATAGACTATGTCGTACTTTGGAAGCAGTACACAAACATTTTTTTCCTCTCTCTCACTGCTGGTGTTCACAGATAATGTAAAGCATTTAACAAATGTTAGTCTTTATTTGTCTTGAGAAGCTGTCTCAAAAACTTACGGCAAAACAATATTTATATCCCACTGTGAATTGACTTGCTATATGTATGTCACTTGACTACACATAAAAAGCAGAGCAACTTTTCTTTTTTCTTTTTTTTTTTTTTTGAGACGGAGTCTCGCTCTGTCGCCCAGGCTGGAGTGCAGTGGCCGGATCTCAGCTCACTGCAAGCTCCGCCTCCCGGGTTCACGCCATTCTCCGGCCTCAGCCTCCCGAGTAGCTGGGACTACAGGCGCCCGCCACCTCGCCCGGCTAGTTTTTTGTATTTCTTAATAGAGACGGGGTTTCACCGTGTTAGCCAGGATGGTCTCGATCTCCTGACCTCGTGATCCGCCCGTCTCGGCCTCCCAAAGTGCTGGGATTACGGGCTTGAGCCACCGCGCCCGGCCTAAAACAGAGCAACTTTTCACCTGAAAACAATACAACTGGCTAACCTCTGATCCTCAATGAGGAACACAAGTAGGTTCTTTTGTGGTTGTTCAGCCTGAACAATTTATGCTAACCTATGTTGACATGTATAAGAGCAAACAGGGCTATGTGTATTGAACAATGTGGAAGCTGAAGGTGAGGGGGAGGATGAAGTCTAAAAACGGTAAGAAGGTGTGATGATTAATGCTGAGTGTCAACTTGACTGCATTGGAGGATGCAGAGTATTGATTCTGGGTGTGTCTGTGAGGGTATTGCCAAAGGAGATTAACATTTGAGTTAGTGGGCTGGGAAAGGCAGGCCTACTCTTAATCTGTGTGGGCACCATCTAATCATCTGCCAGTGTGGCCAGAATATAAAGCAGGCAGAAAAACATGAAAAGGCTAGACTGACTGACCCTCCCAGCCTACATCCCTGTGTTGGATGTTTCCTGCCCTCGAACATCAGACTCTAAGTTTCAGCTTTGATTCTCCTTGCTCCTAAGCTTGCAGACGGCCTATTGTGGGACCTTGCAATTGTGTGAGTTAATACTTAATAAACTCCCCTTTATATATTTATATATCTATCTTATTAGTTATGTCCCTCTAAAGAACCATGACTAATACAAAAGGGAGCAGGTACAACATCTTGTGATTGCTGAATAGATGCCATCTTCTTCTGTCTACCTCTCTGAGAGGTAACAGAGAACAACAGGTAACAACATTGAGGCTTACAACTCAACGGGAGATTTTGGTGGAGACACAGAACAAAGTTGATTGATACAACTTTGTGCAATGAATGGTTTTAATCTCTGCTATATTAAGGAGAATCTTAGAGATAAGTTTTTTTCCAATTGCCTCTCAGTGATCATTCTTGCTTGTGTATATTCATTATGTCCCTATGCCTTAGTAGACTAGTGCATTTGTCCATTCTCACACTGCCATAAAGAACTACCTGAGACTGGGTAATTTAGGAAGAAATTCGGCTGACTGTACAGGAAGTATGGCTGGGAGTCCTCAGGAAACTTACAATCATGGCAGAAGGGTGAAGGGGAAGCAAGTACATATTCACATGGTTGCAGGAGAGAGAGAAAGAGCGAAGGGGGAAGTGCTACATACTTTCAGACAACCAGATCTCGTGAGAACTCACTGTCACCAGAACAGCAAGGGGGAAATCCACCGTATAATCCAGTCACCTTCCCCAACATTGAGGCTTACAACTCAACAGGAGATTTTGGTGGAGACACAGAACCAAACCATATCAACTGTATTAGGAAAGAAAATAAAGTATATGTAGGGTCAAATATGATGGTAATTTAGAAGCACTTGCCAGATCCTAACTTTGACTTAGAGTGTTAGTGTAGGAGATTTCAAATTATTCAAAACTGAATATTTTAACGTATTATTATCTTCATAAACCTCTTAATATAGATGGCTTCTTCATCCCATTATACATAGCATTTTAGCAGTCTGCATATCCATGAAGAATAAGAATTTTTGAAATGCTTACATTTTTCAAAATATGAAAATTTGGACAACTATAATATAAATATTCTGGTAACTAGAATTTTTATTTAATCATCAGATACATATTTTTTCTTTCATATTTAGACATTTATATAATGGGCAAGCTGATTTTTAAAAATTATTTAAAAACGTTCCATCACATACCCACCTTTCCTACCTCTACCTCAGCACCACAAACTTTGATAATTCTAAAAAACATTTGACACTGTGATAATTTCCATTGTTTCAAAATTTTAATAATTAACTATAGACTTTAGTGATTAATTGGAATATTTTTAAAGCTTATTCTAAGATTACCTATTTTTGTGAAATAAACTCAAAAGGTTACTCCTTAAAATGTATAATTTCTTCCCATCCAATTACAAATAACACAGTTTTAGTTATGATTACAAATTTCTTTTCACTCATTACTCCTCTTCCTTAACTCCTACTGGCCTTTAGAAAAAATATTATTTTCGAACACAGTTTTCTAATATACAATAATGACAGAATATTATGCTGACTGTCTCTTTTAAGTGCAAAGATGTATTTTACATGGCAATGGATTTCAGTCTTTGTTGGGAATGACTTTTCTGCAGACTTAATCAAATCTGACTCAAAGTGTAGCATTTCCCTGATGATCAGTTAATAGAGCTAGGATGAATGAGAATCCATCTGCAGGAAACATAATATGAATTTCATTTACATTTTCATTCAGCTACTCAAACTATACAGTGATTTCAAAATAATGTAAAAAGCCACGGATTTCAGAGTTTTAAAAATTAATCTAACTAAAGAGAGTCATTCAGATATTTAAAAGCAAAATCATTTTACTTATATTTTGCAGCTCTCCTAAACATGGTTATTTAAAGAAGACTTAGGATAGCATGGCATCATTGTTATTATTGTTTCCATGATAAAAATGTCAAATTGGAAGATATATTCGCACAACATATCCAAACAGCATTTCACTGAATGAACAAAGACAAGACTGTCATGGCATTTCTCTTTGGGAGAACTCCTTTCCACTGCTCAGGCAAATGTATCACATTTTGAAAGGCTAGATCCTGAGGATAGAATAAAGCAATAAAACATGACTAGGAAGAGCCTTTTTCTCATGCTGTTATTAACATCCATCAAAAACCCAGGGTCCTTTATAATACTACTTTCAAACTGACTCCTTCCCATCAAAGAAAATTACTTATGACTTCATTCACGAAAACAGGCTTTTGGTTTCCCATCAATAAATGACAACATGTTTTTGCCAACCCAACCAACAACTTGGTCTATTTTACATCAGATATGATATGCAGTTTCAGTCAGTGAAATCGTTTATAGGTATAAAGCAGGAGAAGAAAGCTCAAAGTAGACAGGGGCTAACAATATTTAACCCACCATGTGTATTTTGCTATCCCAAAGGAATCAGATGTAAAAGTATTTCCCTCACTAAGCCTTCCTTCACCATTTAGAAAGAAACTATGAAGTATGCTTATTATGAACTTTTGAACTGTCTGAACTTATTCTATCCGCTGAAATATTGCCTTGAAAATACCTTTTTTGTCAGCTAGTGACATGACAGCTAAAGCTGTTGTGCTCTGTATTATTCAGCAGGAAACTCTGAAAATTATATTTGTTAGCATTATCCTGAGTTCCCTGAAAATGGGTAAGCTGCATAGTGAATAATTAATATTGGCAGAGTCATTATAAACCTCTGCAGATAGACTCCATTGTACTCTACTGGAGTACATCCCAAGTACAAAGCAGCTTTGATTTAATTCATTGTCCATTCCAGATTTGTATTTCTTTTACTAGCCTGCCCTCTATGCAAGACATCATATAAATAAAATTACTGCTTCTGGCTTGAATCATCACTAGACTTGAGTTAGTGGTTGCATGAAAGGCTAATTTAAACAACAGGCAGGGCCACTACCTTATACAGAAGACAGGAAGGAGCTCTATCCACGACCATCTTTGGCAGTAATGCTATGTGCAATCAGAATGAATCATATTCACATTACATGTAAAATATATCATACTAAGGTAAACTAAGAATTGCTCTTATAGAGTCAAGAATGAAAGAATACTTCAAAGGTCATTAGCCTGTCCTCTGGCTTTCATAGGGCTACAGTTAAAAAGTCCTTGAGAATTATCTGCCAAGTCCTTAAAATTATTCAGACAAGTAGGCACCACAGTCTCCTGTAAGTCATTACCAGGTCTGCCAGCCTTTATAGTCAATAAGGTCTGCCTGCTATTTAACCCAGCCATGAAAATAGTCTGTGGTCCAAGTACAGGGGTCCCAGAAAAGATAGGCAGTGTATCTAATTTTTAAATGGTATGGAAATATAACAATTTAATTTTTTTCTCTCTCTACTTTCCAGCACTTTTCTTTTCGGTTTTCTTGGTAATCAGTCTTTTTGAAAAGCTTCAGCCTATTAATCTGGTGAGACAGGCTCTTATTACAATATGGAATTCTCTCTGGATGTAAATATGCCCCCAATCAAAATATATTCCTTCAAGAAGAGCACACAGTGAAGAGAAGCCTGCCTGAAACATGGACCCTGTCCCGTATCCCCAGTTACCATCAAAATAACAATAACATGTAGAGAGTTTACTAGGTATCAGGCATTGATTTAGGATCCTGCGTTATATAAAATTCTCAAAATATTCTATGAGATCATTCTTTCCATTTAAAAAGTAAAAGCACGAGATTCAGAGGTCAGTAACTTGCTTAAGTCATCCACTAATAAATGGCAGAACTTGGGTTTGAACTCAGGCATTTTGGAATCAAAGTCTAACCCCAACAAAGTAAATGCCATTAGATAATTAGGACTTTTCTTGTTTCTAAGTATTTAAAGTGAAGAATGAGATAAGAAGCAGAGAGTAAAGCAGGGAGGGTCATAGTAAATGTTAGAAAAATTTGAAAAAACATTATTAACTTTATACGTATTTATCATATTAAGAATTATGAGAGAGCTTTCAATATGATAGGAAGCAACTTGTCACATAGGTGCAGGAGAATTATGAGAAGTATTTCTGGCAAAGTGTAACTTGCTATTTATTTTGCTTTTCATAATTCCTGAGCCACAATGGATAGAAATGGGCTATTCCAGGGTAAATTTTCAGATATAATGATATAACTTTTTGTGGTTTTGAGGAAGATCCCAACAGAGAGTAACTCATTCTTTGACATAATAATCCCTCTACTCCCTAATCCAATCAGGAGTTACTTTACAATGTCTCCAAACATTTTTGTTTGCCTATTTGTTTTTCAAGTCTGCAGTTTTTTTCCTGATGTTCATAAAATATGATTTGGAACCCTCTCTTCAAACTCTTGACTTTCCTTTTCTTCCTTCAATTTCAGCAGATGGCTGTGTGTCCTATTTCAATGAGAACATGATGATGTAAAATAGAAACTGTCTCTTTTCCGCCACTAAACTGATAAATATGCTCATCTTCTCCTCTGATTTTCACTGCTCCTTTCCAAGATTTATCTTTCCATTTCCACTTGTTTGCCTAGGAACCACTTTCTATGAATTCCTCCCTCTCTTTTTTCCTTTTCTTCCTGTTTTTTTTTTTTTTTCTTTGCAACAATCTTTAATAGGACTGTTTTTCTTATTTTCAAACTAAACAAGTAAATTACACAAAATAAAATAACGTTATTTTTGACCTATTGTCTACCACCAGTTACCTTTCTATTTCTCTCTTTTCCTTTGTGCACACCTCACTTGAAATAGTTGTCTACTTACTTTCTTAATTTATTAACTTCGAATGCCTTTCTTCCTTCTTTCTGGTTTCTAGTCCCCAGTATGCCATTAATATTTCTCTTGACAAGGTTATCACCTCCTTTTTAGAAAATGCAATGGGTGTTTCTCAGTCACCTTTCAGCATCATTTACTGCTATTGAGTATTCCCTTCTTGAGGCACTGCCTCTCCCGAGCTTCTATGACACCAGACTAGCTTGGTTTGTTTCTTCCTTCTTTACTCTTAAAAAGTTTCCTTACTTGTACTCCTTCCACTTCATAATGTAATTTTCATTTTTCATTCTCTTCTCTCTTGAGGGAGAAGTCTTCCCAACAAATTGCATCTAACCCTATGACTCTAATCCCAAACTATATGTTAATAATTTCTTAATAAATAATTCTAATCAAATACTTCTCATTAACATCAGATCTACTGATCTAACTTTCTGTAGGACACTATATGTGGTTATTCTGACTCCTCAAATTTAACACACAATTTTCTTTTCTCTCTCATTTTTTTAAGAGCAAGTTATTTGCCTAGTTGCCCAACTATAAACTTGAGTGTTAATCTTGACTTCCCACTTCCTCATCACTCATGTCCATTGAATTTCAGTGTCCTGGCTGTTTAGTCTCTTGCATATCTTACAACTAGTTTGTTTTTTTCCGCTGTACTACCCAGATTCAGGCTGCCAACATCTCTCACCTGAATTCCTGAAACAGTCTCCTAATTTGTCTCTTGACCTTTAAAAGATCAAGAGACAAATGTCACTTTTTTTTTGGTATTATTATACTTTAAGTTCTGGGATACATGTACAGAATGCACAGGTTTGTTACATAGGTATACACATGCCATTGTGGTTTGCTGCACTCATCAACCCATCATCCACATTAGGCATTTCTTCTAATACTATCCCTTCCCTAGCCCCCCCACCCTCCAACAGGCCCCAGTGTGTGATGTTACCCTCCCTGTGTCCATGTGTTCTCGTTGTTCAACTCTCACTCACGAGTGAGAACATGTGGTGTTTACTTTTCTGTTCCTGTGTTAGTTTGCTGAGAATGATGGTTTCTAGCTTCATCCACATCTCTGCAAAGGACATGAACTTATCCTTTTTTATGGGGGCATAGTATTCCACGGTGTATTTGTGCCACATTTTCTTTATCCAGTCTATCATTGATGGACATTTGGGTTAGTTCCAAGTCATTGCTGTTGTGAATAGTGCTGCCATAAACATATTTGTGCATGTGTCTTTATAGTAGAATGATTTATAATCCTTTGGGTATATACCCAGTAATGGGATGGCTGGGTCAAATGGTATTTCTGGTTCTAGATCCTTGAGGAATTGCCACTTCCTCAATGGTTCAACTAATTTACACTCACACCAACAGTGTAAAAGCATTCTAATTTCTCCACATCCTCTCCAGCATTTGTTGTTTCCTGACTTTTTGATGATCGCCTTTCTAACTGGCATGAGATGATATCTTATTGTGGTTTTGATTTGCATTTCTGTAATGACCAGTGACATTGAGCTTTTTTCATATGTTTCTTGGCCGCATAAATATCTTCTTTTGACAAGTGTCTGTTCATATCCTTTGCCCACTTTTTCATGGGTTGAAATGCTTCTCATTTGAAACACTTCTAGTTGTGTGTAGAACTCAAGAACTTCACTTAGTGATGACATCTGTTCTGGGCCAAAAGGACACATCTGACACAGACAGGAAGTAGCTGAAGAACTGCTTTCAATATCAGAAGGAGCTGAGAAACTGCTTTCAATTTCCTAGGTCTCTGTTGCTTCCTCTGAGACTTTTGATATGATTTTATCTGGGTAAGATCTCTGGCTTTTGTAAGTCTGATTTGGCAGTCTGATCATTTGTGTTAGCTTGATGCAATAGTTCTTTAGACTCATTTAACAGTATTCTGTTGATATTTGTAATAAAGTATACGACTTTTACCAAAGCAGCTGAATTCATGCCTCTCCCTCTTAATTTCCTTAGGCAGAACACTTTAGAACACTTTATTTTCTCATTTGATTATAAAATATTTGAAGGAAAATTCAAGCTCAGCTTTACAATCCATTAGTAACTCAAACTGTTTGCATTTTAAGCAAATTTAAATTGCATCAGTAACTTTTATTTCAAAAACATATATATTCTTTTGGAGAACAATGCTAACTAAGGACATAAGTGGGTAATTGTTGAACTTAGCATTATAGACAGATGATTTCATTAGATATTATAACCACATATCTGTGGATAAGGACTCCATCACACATTGCACTTGACCTTATAGTATAAAAGAGCTAAGTATCCATTTATTAGAAATGGACTGTGGTGACATTAGCTGTTCTGAGAGTTCCTGGAAATATGGTTATTCTATCTACCTCTTAAGGGAAACAATTGATATTTACTGCCTCAGAGGCTCTGATGAGTAGATGGAGGAAGGCATGTAAGGGGGGTAGTAGAATCAAGTTATGAGAACAAGATGTATTGCCATGTTTGCTGCAAAGGCAGACTGAACACAATGAGCCTCAGAAGATAGCATATAAATCAGGATATTCTGACATAAGAATATAGGAGAGATCTTTAATGGAACTGATTTCATAGGCTTGGTGAGTCATAAAAAGTCTACTTGAAAAACTGCAATAATAATTAGACATCTGCCAACTTTTCAGTGTTGACGTTTGCTGGAGGACTGCAAACTTTCCTGAAATCTGTTTTCTTGAAAACATTTTCTCAGCTAATTACAAAAGTTTTTTTTTTTTTAATTAGAATATCCTATGTGAATTCTTTCAATAAAAATATAAATACACTGGGAAGAAGAAACATGGTATAGTTCCCTATTGGAATTCCTGTTAAGTTAAATATTTCAACTCCATTGAAATGCAAGTTGTAATTTTAAAATAGCTAAATTGTTATGTGTTTTAAAAGTTCTTGTGACAGTCTTGCTAAAATTTTGCTTTGTAAAAATCAAATAGGAATTTGAATTTCACAGAAATAACTTTTAAGAAAATAGCAAGCAAGGGTGGAAAGGAACATATTTGCTCAATTCATCAAAACACAGATAATTTTATGCTAAATGCATTAGGTTTTGAGAAGTGTGAAAATTCTATTTTTTTTTTTTTTTGCCATCCCATCAGTAGAATTTCTTCATTCATTGCTTTTTTTTTTAAAAAAAAAAAGAATAAATTGGGCTTTTCTGAAATATACTAAAGACATTTTCTCATAAATTAGAATCCTGTGAAGGATATTTTTTCTCTGCCCACTCATGTGCAATTCCCACTTCATTTTAGCAGCATGTTTTGATTTGTTCTTACGTGTGTGTACAACATGTTCAGAAATGGTGAAAAAGATGCCTTTATAGTAGTTTCAGAAAATTCTGTGAATTTAAATTTCTTTACTTCTAACCAAATGCTGGAGAAGTAAGTGTGTAGAGCTAGTGTTCTGGCTTAACAAACGAATCCTGAAATGCTTCTTGTGTGCAGTATAGCTATTAGGTTCACTGGTTTCCATGCCTTCCGTCTAAAAGCAATGCAAGCTATCTAATCCTCTGGGAATGAAGACCAGTCAGGTAATTAAAATAAATGAAAGGGGCCAGATGACAGACAGAAGTCACAGATCCAAACACTATCTAAGACTGCAGTCTCTATTCAGTCCCAGCTGATGGTGGCCATGCATGTATTCAAGCCCAGTCAGGTAGAATCTTTGTTTCAAGGAGATTTGTGAGATATCACTATTGGTATGTAAATTCTCTCCATTTTAAATGTTGACCAGGAAAATCATAAATGTGGATTATTTGTGGCCTAAGAACTGCTAGTTTTCCATATCTAATATGTGGGGAGTTTGTATTACATGTTTCTACCAAGCTGAAAAAAAACCCCTGAGATGTATAAACCTAAAATTAATTAGCTTATCTTCTTGATGTAGCATGTTCATTAAATTTTATTTAATGTTATATATTTGGTTCCCATTGAGAATTGATATGCAAAATGACACTATGAGGAATATATTTGAGTATGCTGCAAAACTTGTCAGTAGATGTGGTTTAGTAGGTGTTAAGTCTTATTTTTATAAGGATTCATGAGACAAATTCATTTTAGATTTTAATACCAGTAAAAAGAAGTTTTTAAAATGTAATGAGAATCACATAATACGTAATTCCCTTTAAAAACGGGCAAATATAAACGGGAGTGTACTTAAAATTTATTTTCAGGATAATTATATGTATTTTAGAGAGTGATCATTTGTATCTTTCTCCACTTACAAGATTTTGGATTTCTTACTCTCTCAGCAGCTTAATAGATATAGACATATATAGACATAGATATATAGCTATAGTATTACAGATATTGATATACATATGTTTCTCTGTGTGTTTTAAGTGCTTTAGGTCATTATTTGGGTTGTAATATACAATTTTAAGTAGAAATAAAAAATTTTGGATTTTTTCTGTTACAGTATCTCTAAAATGTTGATATTTTATCAAAATCTTAAGACATCTGAATTAGAACCAAATTTCATAATAAAATTGAGAAGTGGCAAATTACATTTAAATGCTTTTTCTTTTCTTAACTACTCCACAATAACTTATTATCAATGATAATGGCTAATATTACCCTTCTGGAAAAGGCTTATTATTTTAGCAAGTATACTTCTGAAACCTAAAGTAATACGAAACAAAAACAACAGTATACACCATCAAAGAAGATATTTGTGGGGTAGTATGCTTTTTAATACCATCTATTTTGTCTCTGTGTGTGTGTGTGTGTGTGTGTGTGTGTGTCTATATATATATACATATACACGTGTATGTGTGTGTGTATATATATGTATATGTGTATATATATATTTATATCTCACTGGCTTTACTCTGTGTTGTTATTTGTATAAGTTCCCTCTTTAAGTAGGTCAACATACATGGTATATGAAAATTGTATTTATTGTTGAGGAAAATTATGCTAGGTAATTTTAGACAGAAAATAAACCTTCCAAGACCAATGTTAGAATTTTTGGATTGCATTCATTTTAAAATTAGCTTTCTCTGGGCCTGGAGTGGTGGCTCAGGTCTGTAATCACAGCACTTTGGGAGACCGAGGTGAGTGGATCACCTGAAGTCAGGAGTTTGAGACCAGCCTAGCCAAAACGGCGAAACCCTGTCTCTACTAAAAAATTCAAAAATTAGCCAGGCATGGTGGTGCACGCCTGAAGTCCCAGCTACTAGGGAGGCTGAGGCAAGAGAATCGCTTGAACCAGGGAGGCAGAGGTTGCCATGAGTCGAGATCGCACCACTGCACTGCAGCCTGGGTGACAGAACGAGACTCTTTGTAATAAATAAATAAATAACTAGAAATTAGGTTTCTCTGTTTATGAAATTCACTAGATAAACTTTTTATCAAGTTCAGTTCATTCATTTATTTTGTGGGGGATGGTTTTGGGTATGATTACAGGTGGGTTTAAACTTTGTTTTAGAACAGGTTCCATTTCTTTTTAACTTTTGTATCCTTTTATAACTTAAGGAAAATAATAGGTTTATTTTATGTTTTCTACAAAGCCTTTTTGACCTCTATTAAAGATATACTATATTTAAATACTTTTGAAAACAGTGACATCAGAAAAGTATTTTGTGCATTTACTGTACACTTTTGAATTAAGCTGACATAATTTGTATTGATATACTTATTTCAGGTTAGAAACAAAGCTTTCTGAATTATTATTGAATAATTGCCTTCTTCCTATATTTTGATCATAATAAATGGTATTAAATAAATATTGTTTTAAATTCTCATCTTTAATGTAGCCTATGTACGTGCATTATTGAGATGTTCATAAAGTCCAATTGGGAATGCTCTAAATTGGTCTTGAAAAATATTAAGAAATTGCACATTTTCAAATTTGTTTCAAAATTTATGCATTTAAGATACTTTTCATTTAAAGCCTTTATTTTTGCAAATATTTCTACTGGGATCACACTGGTCACATGACCTTTAATTGACTCCAAAAGGGAACATTTTCTTTCAATGATTTAGAGAAAATGCTTTTCCTAGCAATGCTAATCTCCCATAGTAAGAAATGGAGTTTTTTTAATGTCTAAAAGAAGCTTTATATTCTCTATCAAAGGCTTTTTTCCTTGTCCTAAGTAAATAATGGATTAAAAGATAGAGTTGCCAGCTTCCCCACTTTGCATTTCCAAACTTCACAGTAGAAAAATATGTACTTAGGAAAAAAAGGCTCAGCAGTCATAATTTTGTAGTACTTTTCAGAAAGTTAATGCAACTTATGTTTCTAGGTTTCCAAGTGGCTTCAAACTTGAGTATCTGTAGGGAATTGGTGGAGTGCATATTAATTAATTTGTCCCAAATGCTACTTGTAATTGTTATCCTTTGAGATGAAGACCTTAGTTTCATATATTAAGTTGTGTTGCTATTTCTTTGGTTTGCTTTGCCACTGAGTCCCTTACTCATGTTCACACATCATGTGAAGAATATTGCACTTTCAGTTCTTGATTCAATTCCGTGTTTCTCTGCCAAGTCCCATCTAGGCATTTGACATGTAACAAGCATACATAATTGTACAGACTAATAGCTAATGAATAATTAAATTTTCTCTTCATTCAGTTTAATGAGAACATTTCTATGGTAAAAGTATGCTACTGTTACCAGAATGCAATAACATATTGTGTAGGGAAGGGAACTGAATGCATGGATTCATCATTAATATCTGGGGATTAATTATTTTCTAGTTAAAGTGTATTAAGAGCTGGCTTATGAGTTTCTAGGTTATGGCTTATTTGAGATTCTCCATTGTGCAGGTCTACTATTCATAAACATGTATAAAAATGTTCACATTTCCATGTGGTATAGTAAACGAATCAAATTGTCCTGTGAAGGTCTCTATTTTCATGTCAGCTTTGCTATTATTTGCGTACTATTTTCATGACTTTGAAGAAGTCACCAGACTTCTACAAGCTTTTACTTTCTCAGTCATGCTCGCCTTCCTTTATGGAACTAATAGGACACTCAAGTGAGATAATGTATGCAATATTATTTTATAGTCTAAAAAATATTTTGTAAAATGTCAGGGCTTTTGCCACTGTTGTTGGTAATCATTATTTATTGGATTGTCTAAACATTCTGTGAGATAGTCAAGGCAAATTCATTCATTTATTGAACAAATAATTATAAATCAACCATAGTGCTTTAGATCTTGATCATTCAACAGTGATTAAGTTAAACAGGAACTCCTGCCTTCTTGGAGTTCCTATCTCAATGCCAGACATAGAAAATATGTTGTTAAATGGGTAACAAATAGTTAAACATATAGTTGCAATAGATAATACATAGTTTATAGTTAATAAGGAAAGATCACTTCAGTCACTTATACATGTAAAGATGAGAATAAAACAAGGTGGTGTGTTTGCAACTGCTTAAGATAAGAATTCAGAAAGCTCTCTCTGCAGCACAAATGTTAATTGAGATTCAAGTGATGAAGAAGAGCCACTTACATGAAGAACTAGAACAGAACATTTCAATAAACAAAGGCCCTGAGTAATCAAGGAATAGAAAGAAGTTATCTGGAGCTGAACATAATGAGAGAGGGGAGTGGGGAAGGAAATCTTAGATGCCACTTCGTTTGTGAAATCTTCCTTTTCCTCCAGCTCCTAGACCTTCTTGAGCATCTGTGCCATGCATTTGCACTATAACCCCTACTTCTTCTACAACATCACACTTAATTATCATTGTTCTATTAATTGCCTATTATTTTTATTAAACTCTAAGCTGGGAGGAAGCCAGGGATATTTTTTGTTTCTTATTATTGTATCCCCAGTACCCAAAACGACTTAGTCTGTAGTAGATACAGAAAATTATTTGATGAAATGGAAAAAAAATATTCAACCAGTTAATGAAGTGTTGTCAAGGCCAGTTGTTCATGATGTCAAGAATATTTACCTTTAACAGTTTTTAAAATAATATATTTTAAATTTATTTTTATTTTTGTAGAAACAGGGTCTTGCCATGTTGCCCAGATTGGTTCTAAACTCCTAAATTTAAGTGATCCTCTCACCTTGGCCTCCTTAAGTGCTAGGATTGCAGGTGTCAGCCACTGTGCCCAGCCAAGAATACTTTCAATATTCTTTCCACTACTCCTCAACTACTGTCTTTGTTTGTGCTGCTACAAAAAATACTTCCGTCTGGGTAATTTATAAAGAACAGAGATTTGTTTCTCACAGTTCTAGAGGCTGGAAAATCCAAAATCAAGGTGCTGTCAGATTCGGTTTCTCTCTCTCTCTCTCTTTTTTTTTTTTTTTTTTTTTTTTTTTTTGAGACAGAGTCTCACTCTGCTGCCCAGGTTGGAGTGCAGTAGCACTATCTTGACTCAATACAACCTCCTCCTCCTGGGTTTGAGCGAGTCTCCTGTCTCAGTCTCCCGAGTAGCTGGGATTACAGGCACCTGCCACCATGCCCGGCTAATTTTTGTATTTATAGTAGAGATGGGGTTTTACCATGTTGGCCAGGCTGGTGTTGAACTTCTGACCTCAGGTGATCCACCTGCATTGGCCACTCAAATTTCTGGGATTATAGGCATGAACTACAGTGCTCGGCAGATTCAGTTTTGGGTGAGGGCCCATTCCTCACAGCTGGTGCTGCCTAGGTGTCCTCACATGGTGGAAGAGATGGAAGGGAGCTTCCTAGTCTCTTTTGCCTTTATACCTTCTGCCATGTGAGGATGCAGCAAGAAGGTACAAGACCTCACCAGATACCAAATCTGTGGGCTCCTTGACCTTAGACTTCCCTGCTTCCAGAACTCTGAGAAATACATTTCTATTATTCATAAGTTACACAGACTGTGGTGTTTTGTTGTAACAGTGGTACTGGACTAAGAAAACCACCTTCATTAAAAGGAAATGATCTCTGTCTTAAAATTCTGATAAATATCTTCTATTCTCTAATTTAATATATACTAGTAAGGATATGTAATTATTGGTTAGTGACAGTTTTGAAATAATGGTAAATGCTTTTTCCAGGTGGAGCTGCATTTGTGGAGCACTTCAGTGAAACAAAATAAGAGATATTCCTAGAGTTTGTCAATTAACATTTGTTATTGAGATTTTCTGCCTTTATAATATTAATTATATTACTGATATGAATCCATATGAGTAATCATATTGTACATAACCTCACTTAGTAACAGATATGCCCGTTTTTACAAGGAAATGGAAGTGCATAGTATTTGAGACACTAGCTTGAAATCATGAGGCTTCAAGTTGCCCACGTTAGTTTCAAATGTAGATTTTCTAACTTTGGGAATATTTCTGTTTTTAACCCTACTTATCTATGCTGTCCTTTATATTTGCATAATGCTATATATGGCTACTGAACTATTATTGAAAAGTTACTGAACTATTATTGAAAAGTCTCATGTTTTGAGTCTTTTTGTCTTTTTAAGATTATAAATGTGTAAATGTTGACTTGTTCACTTACAGTCTCTTGCTGGTTTCTCTGTTTGATTTTACTAAGATACAAGTGGCAATATTAGTAGAGGACCAGGAAAGATTCTAGCCACAAATGCAAATAAATTTAAGTGGAAATTGACCCTATCATGTTAGATTTACTAACATCATATTCTCATTAAAGAAATTATGAAAGACAGCTGATATGGTTTGGGCTGAGGTCCCAGCCAAATCTTACCTTGAACTGTAATAATTCTCACGTGTCATGGGCAGGGGCAGGTGGAGATCATCGAATCATGAGGTGATTTTTCACTCATACTGTTCTCCTGGTAGTGAATAAGTCTCACGAGTTCTGATGGTTTTATAAATGGGAGTTCACCTGCACAAACTCTGTTGGCTGCCACCATGTAAGATGTGCCTTTGCTTCTCATTTGCCTTCCCCCTTGATTGTGAGGCCCCCCCAGCCATGTGGAACTGTGAGTCCATTAAACCTCTTTCCTTTATAAATTACCCAGTCTTGGGTATGTCTTTATTAGCAGCATGATAACAGACTAATAAAACAACCAAATTTATAGTGTCTATGAATGAAGATGAAAGGAATAACTGATTTCTATAATTCTCCAAACCAATAAGGAATGGTGCTGAGAATTTGAAAGAGATGCAGAAAATGATAGTGATATGCTACTAATTTGTTTTGTTTTCTGGTTGCTGCCAAGACATTAGCTTAATGTTAACCTTTTAATAATACAATATGAAACAATTATTTTTATAATAAATTCATTGTTTCAACAATCAACTCTCAATTCTTTTTTATAGTGCACGTTCATTGTAACAAATTTGAGTAAGTCAGAGAGGTATAAAAATGAAGCTTTTATACACTAATCCTAATGGTTTAATTGTAAATAATTTCTATTTATGCATTATTTTTATTATTAGGGAAAGTATTCTTTAATCTGATTTTAATAGAGAATCATTTCTCTAGTCAATTTGAAGAAGGAAAATTGATTTTGGAGAATGTATTGATACTTGAAAAGTGAAGATTTGAAATTCAGAGCTGTGAAATAGAATTAGTATCAAACTACTCTCGTTACCTTTTAGAAACTAAAATGAAGATATATGTAGTAAGTCAAAATAACAATATGTTTAAAACATATTTAATACAAATATTGTTTAACTGTTACCTTTCTCAAGAGTGAGATCTATCAAAGTAATTATCAGAGGATAATAACGAATTTGGTCCTTATAGTTTCTAGAAAAGCAAGTTTATTGAGAAAAATTTAACTGTAACATTATATATGCAATATAATAATTCAGAATTATTGAATTTACTTTGGATAATAACACGACTAATAATTGATATTATAATACAATATAAAAAGTTTTTCTGACAAGTTCTGCTACAAATGCTTTCAACCAAAATCTATGATTCACAAATAATGAGGAAGAAGGAAAGATGAAAGTCTTAACCATCTTGCATTTGAGACAGAGAAATTATACAGTAAACATCAAAGAGGTTGAAGCACACTTATTGGATTGAATTTTCCAGTTCTTATTGCTGATTATACTTCAAGAGACAGTCACAAGGTATTTCAGCTAATTTAAATTATAGTCACAACTTATAAGCTATCTTTCTGATGGCTGTGTTTAAAGTTAACTACAGAAAAAAAAGAATATCTTTATAACACCCAATAAACTTTGTTCAGTGAAAACCAGCAAGAAAAAGGAACTTTAATTTTCTTTGAAACTAAGTGCATAGATTTTCTGATTTTTCTGTCATAAGGTCTGGATATTGTAAGTGGGAGAACCAAGAAACAGAGATCCAAGAAACAGAGATCTTTATTTTTTTCTCATCTCATTTACAGTGTTTCAGATGAGATACAGACAGAGTTAGTATTGAATTAAGAAGGCTCATCTTCCATGTTATTGTACTTATCTGTCCCAGACCTTCTTGATTAGATCCTGTTCCCAGGCTTACCTGACTTGTCCCCTGTTCAATTTCTTTTTTTTTTTTTTTTTTTTTTTTTGAGACGGAGTCTCGCTCTGCCGCCCAGGCTGGAGTGCAGTGGCCGGATCTCAGCTCACTGCAAGCTCCACCTCCCAGGTTTACGCCATTCTCCGGCCTCAGCCTCCCGAGTAGCTGGGACTACAGGCGCCCGCCACCTCGCCCAGCTAGTTTTTTGTATTTTTTAGTAGAGACGGGGTTTCACCGTGTTAGCCAGTATGGTCTCGATCTCCTGACCTCGTGATCCACCTGTCTCGGCCTCCCAAAGTGCTGGGATTACAGGCTTGAGCCACCGCGCCCGGCCCCCCTGTTCAATTTCATCTTGCCTCTTTTCCTTGTGTCCCTCTTACCTGAAACCACAGTTATCGGCCAGAGCTATCCTCTTTGCAAGTATTCATTCTGCAGCATCTTCACTGACTGGCCACACGATTACCTATCCCATCACAGGCTCTTCATTTAGAAAGGGTTGAGGAGGCAGTGACTGGTGTGTTGTGCACATGGATAGGCAATTGTGGGCTGTCAAGTGTTTAACAGCTTGCTCTCTAAAAACCAAAGTTCTGATCTGTAGTATTTGCCAGTTTCTGTAGTGTAAACACTCCCACCAGTGTTGATTTCAGACATTACTTAACGACTTAACGCAGAATTGGGAAGAGATATGCAGTAGTCTTTCAATATAGTGTGTTTCCATTCTACAGATACAATTGAGGGAAATAAACCCAAGACCATAAACAGAAAAATGTAGAAAATGGTAAGGGATGCATAATTATTACCTTTATTTACAATACAATTTATTTAAGCATACATTTATATATTTCAACATTTAATAATTACTTTGTTTAAAACCAGCTGGCACAGTTCCTGAAAATGTAACAACATACTCTCACGAACTGGTACAGACTGGCTGCATCACATCACTGGAAGAGGGGCAAATAGTGGGCTAGGAGGCTGTTGCCTCAATTCAGATGTGGAGCCTGGGCCATAATGGTGATGGAAACTAGGAAATGGAGGAAAGCTTGAGGTGATACTAAGGACAGAGGAGGAAAATGAGAAACTGTTCAAGGCAAGAGAGGTCTCTTCTTTAAGAGATGGCAAAACTATAATCAAATGCGAATATGATATCTGGAATTGAGAGCAAAATTGGAAAGTCCGTTTGGTCTGGATCAAAGTACTGCTAAATTTGTAAGAGTTTTGGTAAATTAATAACAGACAATTAAAGATGGTGGTAAAAGAGGGACTAAAAACTAAATACTTTAACCATATGGGAATCAAGGCTGTGAGAGGGAAGTTAGTGAATATAGACCAGTCTTTTAGAAGAGTGTGCATATTTTAAATGTTGGAGAGATTTGAATTTATTTTAATAAAAAAACCAGTGTAAGAAATAAGGTTAAGGTTACTAGAATGGTATAATTTGCTGTGTATTGAATCTAATTTTTCTGTTAAGAACTCAGAAGATAAAAATCAGTGTTTAAAATGAGCTCTTTCCAATGTGATGTTGTATCATCTGAAAATGCAATAACTAATAAGAATTTCTTATAAAAAAGACAAGATTAATACCTAGAGAGATTGGAAAAGCTGGCCTAATGACCATAATTTCTTCTTCTTTGCTCTTTTTACTTTAAGATATCTCTTAAGGCTCACCAGGTTAAAGTGGGCTCAATTAAATTTATTGACTGTTAATTTAGAATTTGTTCATCATCATCCTCTCTTTCTTAAGAGAGTTTTGTTAGGCGAATTTGAAAAGAACTCAGTGGTGCAGAATTATTTATTGACCCACACTTCAAAAACAAAATGCAATTTCTTTTGAGACTCTTTTGTTGAAGAGTCCTGGAGGCCTGTTGTGTTGTGAATTCTTCTGTTTTTTTTCAAAGACTGATGTTCCACATCTTCCATGATTGAGCAAGAAAGTGACAGCAGGCATGTTGTAAATTTACAGGTCAAGAGACACTCAGTGCTGTAAATTACATTACTTTGAAGGGTACATCTATTGCTGATCTCTTTGGAAATCTAATTTTACTCAATAAATTCCTTCCATCTTACAAATATTATTTTCAAAGAAGAGGTGACATGGCTTTAGAGAACAGAAGCATCCATAGCAGGATACAACAGAGGGAAGAAAAATTTAAGTTTTTAACTATATGTTTAAGGACCTAAGTCTCTGTTATTGTCACTATATAATCCACATCCAAATCAGTTTATCATTTTTGCCTACTATGAATGAGGGAGGGTAAAGAGCAAAGTTAGAGATTCCATTAAAGTGCTGAATAGGATTGGTTACTTAGCAATCAATATCAAGAAATTACTGAGTTATCTGTATAGACCCAGATTCCATCTTTCTCCTTGCTTTACGTGGTGATTTCATTTAAAAGTGGTGTGGTACATTTATAATTGATGCATATTTTTGTGGTGAATGTGTTAAAAAAAAGGTAGTTATCTATCTACTAATTTCTAATATGGGAAAGGAGAGTTAAAGAGTTTATTGGCTGTACTCTCAAAAGCCTCTACTGGTAGTCCTTGCAAACTTTAAGGAAGCGCAGAGTGGTACACATTAGACAGGTTAGGAAATATGATAGGCAGCACCTAAGGGGGCCCCTATGATGTCTGCCTCTCGATCTTAACGCCCATGGGTAATCTTCTGTCCTTGACAGTCGGCTGGACCTATTAACTTGCTTTTAATGAGTATAACACAGAAAAAATGATGCGATGTCACTTTAGAGATGAGTTACAAAAAGATTCTACTTTTGTCTGTACTATTTGTCCTCTCTTATTATCTCACTTGCCCTAAACAATTAGTTGCCTTGTTATGTGTTGTCCTATGAAGAGGTCCATGCCAAGAAACTGAGGATGATCTCTGACGGCAGCAAGAAGCTAAATTCTGCTGATACTCATCTGAGTGAGCCTGAAAGCAGATTCCGCTAGTCAAGCCATAAAAGATGACTGCAGCCCCAGTTAACACCTTGATTATAATCTGTGAAAGATCCTGAGCCAAAAGAACCTCCTAAATTGTATCCAAATACCTTACCTGCAGAAACTAAGAGATACTAAACATTTTAGGCCACTCAGTTTTGGTGAATATGTTATATAGCAATAGATAACTAATACTGAGTCAATATCTTTTTATTTCTAGTTTATGTCCATCATCTTGCACAAATAGGGACATAGTAATTATCTGTTGAACCAAATTAGTTCCTCAGTAATGATTGTATCAACTAGGGGGCAGGTGGGAAATAGAAGATAACTCAAAATGAATAACCGAGAATGGTTTAATAAAGGGACTATGAAGAATGGGAAGAGTTATGGAAACTAACAATAGAAAATGAAATATTCTGAATCTAACCTTAGTGGAAGCTGTCAACAACCTGCAGGCCTAAAGGGGCCAGAGGGAATGGTGCTATGGAAGGGGACAAGGATTTCTATTCCAAGGATTTATGTCTTTCTGTGTGTATGTGTGTATTTAAATTAAAGGTGAGGACGTTTTGTAAATGTTGTTTTATTTCTTGCTTGTCACCATTTGACTTTCTACTGTGGGTGTGTGAATATGTATATGACAGGAACATATGAGCGATACAGACATATATGCACATACTTCTGTTAAAAACTTTTAAAATGCCATTTTAATGACAGTATTCACTTCAGATGTTGTTTTACTTGATGTTATTAGTTTGGATTTTGGAATATAATACATTCACATTAATAATGTTGGTGCAAGATTTTTCTTGGCTCCTTTGCCAGAATTGTGACGGGGTGCCCTGTTTACTCAGTCCACCATGCTCAACCCCTTGCAGGAGCAAGCATGTGAGTGAGTGAGTGAGTGTGAGATCCTGCTGTCCACTGCAGGAGCTGGCAGGAGCAAGCTCTGTGCAGGGCCCATGGTGGTTCCCAGGTTGGAGAGCCTACAACCCCAAAGCCCCAGAGGGGTGTTACAGTGCTGTCTCAGCTCTGCTGTTCATGAATGGCAGTGTGTTAGCAGCTCAGCTGGCCCCTTGCCTTGTCACGTGGGGTGGCTGCCCTCTGCCAGTGAGAGCAAAGGGCTGGTGTGACAGCTTTTTTGGGTACCTGCACTCGGTGGTTCCCAAGCTCTTGTCCAGCATCCAAAAAGAGTGAGGTCATGCAGACAATTGAAGGATGGTGAAGGTAGAGAATTTTATTGAGCAATGAAAATGGCTCTCAGCAGAGAGGGGAGCTGGAAAGGGGATGGGAAGGGCAGGTCTTTGTCCCCAAAGTCAGGTCATCTCTTCCCTGCAGTCTGTGTCTGTCTCTCTCTCTCTACCAATTGAATCTGGGGTCTTTATAGGCACAAGATGGGGGTGGGGTGAGCTGTAGATGGTTTTGGAAAAGGCAACATTTGATTGATAAAAAGCATTATTCAGAAAGAACCAATCAGGAGAGAGTGAGCAAGCCGGACAGAAGTTCTCACTTTGGGCTGCAGGCTTCAGGCTGGGTTTTTTTTTTTTTTTTTTGGCTTGAAGGTGGGGTTTCACCAGGGACCTTCCTTATGTGCCTAGACATTTGGCTGCCTCCTGTCACTATCAGTGTGGCTCCATAACCTACTACCTACATGATTTTGAAAAAATTGTCTAAATCCTAGAAATAATAATTGTTCCATTTTATTGAATGCTTGCTATTTGCTGGTCTAAGTGCTTTACAAGTTTTAAATCAAATTTTCTCTTTCGACAAATAAAAACTCTGAGGCATAAAGAAGTTAATAATTGCTTGAAGGTATAGGATGAGAAAATGGTGAAACCAGGATTAAACTTTGGGCAGTTAGCCTCCACAGCCTGTGCTGTTAACAATGCCATTACACTGCTACATAGTATTAAAATAGCATACTTCTCAGACGGTGAGTATAACATTCAAATGAGATAATGCATAGAGTAAGCAAACACTAGATAGCATTTTATCAATAGTTTGCTACCTTAAAAACTAATTGTGGTAAAATACACATATTATAACAATAGAATTTTTAAGTGTACAGTTTAGTGGCATTAAGTATATTCACATTGTTGTGCCATCATTGCTATCATCAATCTCCGGAACTCTTTTCATTTTGTAAAAGTGAAACTCTGTATCCAATATATAGAGTTTAACAATACCTCCTCATTTTACTTTATGCCTAGACCCTGGCAACCACTTCTTGTCTTTATGAATTTCATTACTCTAGGTATCTCATGTAAGTGAAATCATATATTAGTTGTATTTGACTGGCTTATTTCACTTAGCGTAATGTTCTCAAGGTTCATCTGTATTGGAGCATGTGTCGGCATTACTTCCTTTATAAGGCTTAATGATATTCCATTATTTGTATGTACCACCTTTTAAGAAATCTATTCTTCCATCAGTGGATACTGGGTTTCTTCTATCTTTTGGCTATTGTGTACTCCTCCTTTGAATATGGGTGTACAGATATCTTTTTGAGATCCCATAATTGCTGAACTGTATAATTCTATTTTTAATTTCTTGAGGAAACACCATACTGTTTTCTATAGTGTCTACACCATTTTACATTCCCACCAGCAATGCACAATATTTCTAATTTTTCCATTTCCTTGTCAACACTTGTTATTTCCTAATTTTTGATAGTTGCTATTCTAATGGGTGTAAAGTATCTCATTGTGGTTTTCATTTGCATTTCCTACTAAGCACCTTTTCATATGCTTATTAGCCATTTGCATATCTTTTTTTGAGAAATGTCTATTCAAGTCCTTTGCCCATTTTTTAGTCAGGTTGGTTTTTATGTGTCTGTGTTGAGTTGTTGGAGTTACTTATGTATCCTGGGTATTAAGCCTTATTATATATATGACTTGCAAATATTTTCTCCTATTACATATTTTACCTTTTCATTCTGTTGATTGTGTCCTTTGATCTACAGAAGTTTTGAATATTGATGTAGTCCAACTTATCTATTTTGTCTTTTGTTACCTGTGCTTTTGGTGTTATGTTTAAGAAATAGTGCCAGATTTGATGTTAGAAAGCTTTCCTCTATTTTTATTTTAAGAGTTTTATATTTTTGGCTCTTAAACTTACATCATTGATTAATTTTAAATTAATTTTTGTATATGATATAAAATAAATATCCAACTTTTTATTATTTTTGTTGTTTTCATAATGGACTTGAGAGTGTGCTTGCTGCAGAATTAGGCAAGGAATATTGAATGTTTAATGATAAAAATCTGTGTGAACTCATTATTAAGAAATGGTTGTAACAGATGCCAATTTCATTACTGTGTACTCCTTTTACATATACTAAGTTTGTTAAAGGAGGAGTGCTTTTCCTCATGCTTTAATTTTTCCTTTTCTATTTCAAACTTGGTATCTCACTGTGGTTTTGGTTTGCATTTCTCTGGTGGCTAGTGATGACGAGCATTTTTTCATGTATCTGTTCACTGTATGCTTGTCTTCTTTTGAGAAATGTCTGTTCATATCGTTTGCCCACTTTTGAAGGGGTTGTTTGTTTTTTTCTTGTAAATTTGTTTGAGTTCTTTGTAGGTTCTGGATATTAGCCCTTTGTCAGATGAGTAGATTGCAAAAATTTTCTCTCATTCTGTAGGTTGCCTGTTCACTCTGATGGTAGTTTCTTTTGCTGTGCAGAAGCTCTTTAGTTTAATTAGATCCCATTTGTCAATATTGGCTTATGTTGTCGTTGCTTTTGGTGTTTTAGACATGAAGTCCTTGCCCATGCCTATCTCCTGAATGGTATTACCTAGGTTTTCTTCTAGGGTTTTTATGATATTAGGTCTAACATTTACGTCTCTAATCCATCTTGAATTAATTTTCATATAAGAAGTGAGGAAAAGATCCAGTTTCAGCTTTCTACTTATGGCTAGCCAATTTTCCCAGCACCATTTATTCAACAGGGAATCATTTCCCCATTTCTTGTTTTTCTCAGATTTGTCAAAGATCAGATGGCTGTAGATGTGTAGTATTATTTCTGAGGACTCTGTTCTGTTCCATTGGTCTACATCTCTGTTTTGGTACCAGTACCATGCTGTTTTGGTTACTGTAGCCTTGTATTATAGTTTGAAGTCGGGTAGCGTGATGCCTCCAGCTTTGTTCTTTTGACTAGGATTGTCTTGGCAATACGGGGTCTCTTTTGGTTCCATATGAACTTTAAAGCAATTTTTTCCAGTTCTGTGAAAAAAGTCATTGGTAGCTTGATGGGGATGGCATTGAATCTATAAATTACCTTGGTCAGTATGGCCATTTTCACAATATTGATTCTTCCTATCCATGAGCATGGTATGTTCTTCCATTTGTTTGTGTCCTCTTTGATTTCACTGAGCAGTGGTTTGTAGTTCTCCTTGAAGAGATCCTTTACATCCCTTGTAAGTTGGATTTCTAGGTGTTTGATTCTCTTTGAAGCAATTGTGAATGGAAGTTCATTCCTGATTTGGCTCTGTTTGTCTGTTACTGGTGTATAAGAATGCTTGTGATTTTTGCACATTAATTTTGTATCCTGAGACTTTGTTGAAGTTGCTTATCAGCTTAAGGAGATTTTCAGCTGAGATGATGGGGTTTTCTAAATATACAATCATGTCATCTGCAAACAGGGACAATTTGACTTCCTCTTTTCCTAACTGAATACCCTTGATTTATTTCTCTTGCCTGATTGCCCTGGCCGGAACTTCCAACACTATGTTGAATAGGAGTGGTGAGAGAGGGCATCCCTGTCTTGTGCCGGTTTTCAAAGGGAATGCTTCCAGTTTTTGCCCATTCAGTATGATATTGGCTGTGGGTTTGTCATAAATAGCTCTTATTATTTTGAGGTACGTTCCATCAATACCGAATTTATTGAGAGTTTTTAGCATGAAGGATGGTTGAATTTTGTCAAAGACCTTTTCTGCATCTATTGAGATAATCATGTCGTTTTTGTCTTTGGTTCTGTTTACATGCTGGATTGCATTTATTGATTTGCATCTGTTGAACCAGCCTTGCATCCTAGGGGTGAAGCCTACTTGATCACGCTGGATAAGCTTTTTGATGTGCTGCTGGATTCGGTTTGCCAGTATTTTATTGAGGATTTCAAAATCATGTCACCAGGATATTGGTCTAAAATTCTTTTTGTTGTGTTCTGCCAGGCTTTGGTATCAGGATGATGTTGGTCTATAAAATACCAAAAGTTAGAGGATTCTCTTCTCATTACCTGCTTCTAGAGGGAATGCTACCAGCTCCTCCCTTTGTGCCCCTAGTAGAATTTGGGCTGTGAATCGCCTGATCCTGGACTTCTGCTGTGTGGCTACACTCACCATTCAAATTTCAGAGCTTGCTGATCATTCAGGATCCAACTTCTTCCCAAGGCTCCTAGAGAGTGTAAGTGTCCAGGAACATCTATTTCTTTCTAGATTTTCAGTCTATCTAAGAGGGGTTTAGTACCTCTGATGGCAGTCATTTCTGGGCACAGTGGCATCCTCGCATCACTAGACCACTTGATTCTTCTCTTTCTTCTTTGACAGTTCCCACAACTGTCTATCACTCTCCCATCTTTCAAAACCAGCTCCTAGATTCATTGATTTTCTGAGGGCTCTTTGCAGCCCCCATCTCCTGGGTTCCTGGCTCTGATTTCCTTTGCCTCTGCCCTTTGAATGCTTGGAGTTAATGGCTCCTAAGAAAGACTGAAAGTCCATTTTCTATGCTAAATTCTTGGGAGAAAGTAGGGTGACACAAAGTTCAATGCAAATGCCAGAGAAGTCGGGAGAGACAAGCTCATTAGTGCACAGGACTGTTGTCTGGTTAGCCTTGGTGTAACCTGGTCACAGTCTTGTTGAGAAGGCTGGAGTTCCGCATGTCTGACAGCAGCATTCCAGAGCCCACTCCCTGTCTCATTACATGTCCTAGGAAGGGTGTAGAAATGGCTAAGAGAGCCAGATGCCTAGAAGAGAGACTTCAATGTGTTTGGAGGTTATGGAACTACAAGTGAACTGGGTCAAATGATGCAGCCCAACACACATGAGGACAAAAACTCAGCAGAGGCCTGGAATGGCAGAAAACCACCCTGGGTTAAATGTAGAGATATTCCATATACAAATGGACAGTAGCCAGACTATATATACAAATAGAAATCTGACCCACAAACTTTGTAGCAGTCTGTCTGTAAAGCCAAACCGCAACCTCTACAGCAATCATCCCCAAAAACTTAGGATTTAAATCAATAACTGCAAACTTCTCTATTTTCTTTTGCATTGTTGCTCTCCCCACTTCCAACCTAGGATAAAGCTGAATGTGCTCTGCTAACCAATCACATAGGAGGCCCTGCTTCTAGTTAGCCTACCTCCAGCTTCCCCATGCCAAAAATGTCTAATCAGGGCATGCCTAAAGCCTTCGCCTGTTTTCTGCTATAAAGGTTTCCCACTCTTCTGCCTGCCTTTGAATTTCTGTGAAACGTAAGCAATGGTGGTTGACTCCTTTGCTATAGCAAGCAAGTTCTGAATAAATACCCTTTGCTTATTCCTATTTGGGTATCTTCATTTCCACAATGCAAATTTTCCTTCTCATGCCATGAAATTATTTGTAGGCTTTTCCCAAGTCTGGATGCCACCTGGGGATATGGCAAGAAGGGGTAAGATAAACCTAAATTGACTAATAATTAACCTAGAGAAACTGGGTTTTAAACCAAATGACACTGAGTTTTTTGCACATGTATGATTAAATTTTCTAAAACTAGGCAGAAATTTGAGGTCATGAGCTAAGTTTCATTTTGAAAAGTTTTTTATTTGCTGTCTTTAAAATTTTCCAAAGGTATAAAATGCATGGTCCCACATGCTAATATGCTGGATAAAATATTAATTATATTATATTTTATTGCCTTTGTCATTTATTTTATACCAAACAAAGAAGATCTAGCATTCATTCTTCATTCATCCATTCATTCACCAAAAATTTATTGAGATTTTACTATTTTCTGGATACCACAAGTAAAAAGAATAATGGAGACAGAAACATGGACTAGCAGCCCCAGTGGGGACACAGCCTCCTCCCACTACACACTTGTGACACAAAGTATGTGCTAACACAGATGTGCTAACAGTATTATTTTTGTCAGATGTTGTTTACTCTGGACCTTATGGCTATTAGAAGAAATGGTGGGTGGGGGTAGTGATCCATGTCCAAGTGGACCACTACAGCTGTTCTCTTAAATTCCTAAGCAGCTGCAATATTTAAAACTTTGAGAAAATTAACACATGTTCTCATGACATTGTCCCAATAGGTATGATTGAGTGCAACAGAGTATCTGAAACTTTTGGTTCCAGATATCTAAATAACTCAGTACTTAAGTTGTCAGTCAATTCAGCTCACAATATTATTGGAAGTGAATTTAAGATGAAAAACAATTCAAGGAGTTATAATAATAATAATAATAATTATCATTACATTATTATAGGAGTTGAACCTACTGTATTTACTCAAAGGTAGTAGTCAAAATAATTAGGAAACGGATATGTAATTTGCATAAAACCTCTAAAACATGTTTTTTAAAATGCAATTCATTTTTTATAGGCAATGAGAAATTCAAATTTACGATTTGGAGAGTCCAGTCCTTTTCACTTCTAACTTATACTTTCTTCGTCAGGTGCACTGGATTGCCTTTCTCTTTTTTTTTTTTTGAGACGGAGTCTCGCTCTGTCACCCAGGCTGGAGTGCAGTGGCCAGATCTCAGCTCACTGCAAGCTCCGCCTCCCGGGTTTACGCCATTCTCCTGCCTCAGCCTCCCAAGTAGCTGGGACTGCCTTTCTCTTAAAACACTTATTTTCCCTTCTCCTTGGATGGCTTCATGTTTTTATCTGTGATGTAATTCTTTACATTGGCAAATTTTGAAGAGATGGGAGCTGTCAGATTTTAATATAAGTAACACATTCTGTAAGGATTGGGAAATAATGGTTAAAATAATGTAAAATTATGTAGGTTTAAATGTGTTTCACCTGTTTGAGCACCTAATGTATGCCAAACATGGTACCAAATCCTGAGGGAATACAAGCTTGAATGACTTAGCTCTTATTGTCAAGGAAATTAGAGGTATCTTGATTTCTATGGGATAATATATGAAAGAGAGAAAACCCAATAGTGGTTCTATTTAAAACTTCTTTAATTCCTTCCAAAGTTTTGCACACATTTTACTATATATTCTTTACTAGGTATTTGATAATATTGTAGATAAGTATCAATTAAAACATTTTATTTTCTATTTGCTTATTGATACATAGAAAAACAATTTATTATTACATATTGGCATATTATACAATCTTGCTACATTCATGTATTTATTTTGTAGATTCTTTCGATATATAGTAGGTAAAATTTATATCATCTGTGAATAATGACAGTTTATTTCTTCCTTTCTGATGCATATGCTTTTTATGTCTTTTTATTGTCTTACTGAGTTAGCTAGGAATTTTAGTGTCATATTGAATAGAATTGGTAGTGGTTGGCATCTTCACTGATTCCCAATCTCAAGGTAGTTAGCAATGTTTTACCATTATATTTCTTGAAGTTATTATTTTGTATGGCTTTATTTATCAGGTTAAGAACAATTTGTTCTCTTCCTAAAGAACAAATCTAGATATTTTAAGTAAAAAAGACTATAATAATGTGCTTGCAAACACTGTGCTTAAGTAATGCTGTATTTGCAAAATTGTTGGAAGTCCTAGAGGATCTGGATTCAGGAGGCTAACACTGGTGCTACTGATTTCAAGAACATGTTGCAATGTCTGTAATACAGGGATCAGGAAACTTGTTGCCGTACCATCATAAACTACCTCTTAATACTCTTGTCTCTGCTAACTTAATTTCCACAGATTCAGCAGCAGCAAGTTCACTGCCTTACTTCCGCTGTCCAAATGTCCCGAGTACTTCTAATTGGCAGAAACAAATTTGCATACAGATCCTGGGCTGCAAGTAGAGGTGCAAATGCTAGATTTCTGCAATATAGAAGACGTGTGGAGGGAGGTGTAAATGTTCTGGGTAAACACCATTGAGAAGTGGACAATATCCAGCACAGTTCTTTGATTTCTCAATGTTTACCCATATACACCCTTTTATCTATTTGAAGTCTTTTAAATAGCAAAAGCAACAATCACATGCTTCTGATGAACACAATGTAGCTTTCTGTTATAGGAAGAAAAATGCGCTTACCGTTTCCTGCGCATAGCCCATCAGTCACTGCATCTATCTCTAGGTGGGCAATGTTCATTATTCCAGTAGTTGATTTATTGTTCTAACTAGATATCTTTGGTAGAAGTAGTAAATTATTAAGTTAATAGCCATCAACATTTAGTTATGTATTAGTTTCAGCACACGTGCATATGGAAGAATGTAAATACAGGTAGTTACTTCCATCCTCATTTTTCGGGTCATGAGACCCTAGTTATGTTCTATCTTTCTTTCCCCACTACTCATTCCATGTCCCATTTATCATTACCAATCCCTTTGTTGCTTTAGGTTTGTCTTCTGGTATGCGGACACACGTCTGCATTCCTCAGAGGTCAGAGCCCTTTTTGAGTTGGATTGAAGTAGCCTCCTGTTAACCTACGATACTGGATGTAAACTCAGGTGGCTTCAGATGTAAACTGCCCTTCCCCCATCCCTTCTTTTGTGGAAGTAATATTTTTCCATTATGATATCCAGAATCAAATCCACCAGGCACTATAGTCATCTCCTTTATTTGATTGCTGCTTTGATGTCATGAGTATCCAAAATAAGGCTGTCTGAAATTCCAGTTCAGCAGAATAAGTACTCTGTCCCCAGGAGGTAATCAGATTTCTAAAACCTCAAAACTAGTCAACCTGGAGTTCTGTGGTCAGGAAATAAAATTGTTTGCTGGGCTTATTGGGTGCAATAGTAAGAGGTAGTACTCTCATCATCTCTACCTTTTGATTCTAAGTTCCATGCATACTTGCTGTATCAGTAACCCAATCATAAATTGATATTTAGTTCAAAGCAAATTGCAGCATGTGGGGAAGCACCAACCACACAAGGTACTATCTCTCAGATGTAACTGAATTGTCAATAAGACCTTGAAGTCGAACTACTTTTGGTGTTAAGGTATATGCTAACACCGTGAATCTTCAGAGCAACAGTCTATTGGCAGATTTATGCTGTTTAAGCCCCATGTTCAGATGCAATATTTTGTTAAATACCATGAAGATGAATGAGGCATTCATTAAGCCCTCAGTTTTTGATGGTAGTAAGAGCATGGCAGGCACACTAAGCAACACACCTAGAATGTATCTATTCCAGTGAGGAAAAAATGCTTTGTCTTCTGTGAGTTTTGTTTTCTTCTTTTCTTTTCTCTTCCCTTCCTCCCTCCTTCCATTCCCTTCTTTGTTTTTCTTTCTTTTATGCCAAGACTGGAATATATCTGTTTCCTCGTAGTATCTAGGGTACTTTCTAATTATTAGATCTATCAGCATGATGTTATCAATGTAGCTGATCAGTAAGACAATGATGGTTTCTGATGACAAAATTATGTTGTCATTGAAGAGAGTTAATGTAATCCTGAGGAAAGACTACGGAAAAAACCCATTTTTCTTGTCAGGTAAAAATAAACTGATTCTGGTATGTTCTATGTTTGCTGAGATGGAAAAAAGTTGTTTCTGTTATGTAGCTGCCTGCCAGGTTCCAGGGGCTGTTTTGTTTAAAGAGACTATACCTGGAATAGTGGCAGCTGAAATTGGAGTCACTGAATTGTTAAATATGTAAAATGTTACTGTAATTCTCAAAGATCCACCCATCTTCTGACAGACCAAACAAGTGAGTTAAGGATATGATAGAAATCACTATTTCTGCATCTTTGACGTTATTAATAGTGGCAGTATATTTGATTTCACTGAGAATTTTCTACACCTATTTTATTTTAATATTTTGATAGAAAGAGGCACTTGCATGGATTTACATATGATATTTTTGGTTTTCTGATTATGAGAGCTCTCACTCCATGGATCAGAGGGTAAATATAGCAGTTTTCCAAATGCTGAACAAGTTCTTTTCAGCCATGCACTCTGGTTTTGGAGAAAAATTATGGGGTGTTTTTTTTTTTTTTTTAGAATTATTTAACTTACTATGAAGAAAATTTAGTTTCAAAATGGCAGTTGTTACCTGATACACATAACCTGTCAGTCTGATCAGTGAATGCAGGGTCATTTGTGGTAGAATTACATAATTCTCTTTCTGGGGTAGCTGGATCCACATTCATTCAAATGCAGTGTACAATGGCAATGGCACAGAAATAAGATTTGGATAAAGGGTTATGATTCCAGATGATGTGGAATCAAATAAGACCTCATTTTCTTAAACTCAGACTTTTTGTCTTTCTGTCTGTTTACATCAGACAAACCTTTCTTTTTCTGTTTTTTAAAGCCACTCATTTATCTCAGTCTTAGAAATCCACAACCATCCATGTAAAAGAACATAGACTTACTATCTTACAGTCTCTATGGGTTAGGAGATGCGGCACTGTTGAGTTGGGTGTGCTGCTCAGGGCTTTGCCAGGCTGCCATAAAGGTATCAGCCAGGCTGTGTTCTATCTAGAGGCTCAACTGGGGCAGAATTCATTTCCAAACTCATTCAGGTTGTTGGCAGAATTTATTTCCTTGTGCCTCTATGGCTGAGGGGCCTCAGAATGTTTTCTGGGCTATTGGCTGGAGGTTGAGGTTGGTTCCTAAATACCTCCTGCAGTTTTTTGACATGCAGCGTTCTCTAACATGTTTATGTATTTCAAGACCTCAAAGAGATTATCTAGCCTCTCTTCTAGCAAGACTCTCCTCTAGCAAGTGTGTGTGTGTGCTTGTGTGTTGGTAGTAATTGTGAGTGACTTCTCATAACCTTTGCCATATAATATATAATAATGATAGAGACATCCATTACCTTTGCCATTTTCTATTGGTCAGAAGCAAGGTCTTACCTGCACTCAAGGGGAAGGAATAAAACTAAGGCATGGAAATCAGAGATAGAGATCATTGGGGTCCCCTCTAGGTTTCTCTCACACAGATGCCATATTGATTTAGCCATCACCAAAGATCAGTGCAGATCATATCTAGTTTGTGATCACTATGTAAAGGTGAAATGTGTTCTCTCCCATTGAAAGGTATTATGTTGAATGCAATGATGCCTCACATACCAAAATAATTTGAGATAAAGCGTATTGCTCACACAAGGGACTAGGGAGAGCAGGGCAGGCACAAGCAGGTCCAGGTTAATCGGAGCTTATGTGATTTGAATTTCCTCTGGTGCCAAAGGCAGGAGCACCCAGTCTTTCTTATTAGCTTGCCCAGTTAGGGGGCAGAAAGGAAAGGGGATCAGATGAGCTTAAAAGCAAAGAGGGACAGATGGGCTTAAAAGCTGACAGCAGTCAACATCAATAAGTGCTGTCATACTCTTTGTCATAACACCATATTAATTATTGTCTGGATTATATTATAGTAACAGCACTTGACTTGCTCTGGTGGCTAAGAGCTGCTATTGTCATTCTGGGATTAGATTGTACTTCTCACAGTCAGGGAGCCCATTTCAATAGCATCATTTCTCTCCATGAAGGTCTAATTTATAGAGGACAGCTAACCGCAGTTTTCAGGGGTTTTAGTGTTTCCCTTCACAATGAGTTTCTCAATGTTTTGATAAAGAAAGTGCCCTGAGTCATCTCGGGGATGCCTGAATAGGTCTAAAGTGGTAAATCCATGTCAACTATCCTGTCTTCCTAAATCTTTGAATTATTTCTTCTATGTTTTATCAAAGAAGTTCTGGAACCTCATTACTAAACCTAGGCCACAGTTGAGTTAAAGTTTTATGCAACTAATTGAGCAAATATTAGATGCAGGCCCGGTTGTCCTCTCTAACACTTTCAATTCAGAATTTCTGATCCATGTATCTGTATCAATAACTTTGGCCTGACCTAAATATATGTTGTTTATTTCCTGGACTAACATCCTTTGAATCCATTTCCACATACTTTAACCAAGGTTCTACTGATATTGTTAAAGTAATGGAACTCTTTGGTTCACAAGTTTTAGGATAAAATTTGGCTCTCGGTTGGGACAAATATTCTAAGATTTGCATGGTGAATGTGATAAAGTATCAAACAACAGAATACAAATTAAATAGCAATAAATACACATAAACAGTGACAATGTGTAACAGGAAAACTAGGTACATTTAATTGAACAAAATCAAGTAAAGTTAATTTTACTGCAGAATAATATAAAAGCTTTTTCTTTTGCTAACATGCTTAGTGAGTTATCCAAAGTGATTTTGGATAAGTCCCTTTATCTGAATATGCTTTGTTGTTTTTGATCTGTAAATTAAAGAATGTGAGTTACTTGGAATCTGAAGTCCCTGCTGAACCAAAGTTATATAATTAGAATGGTCCTTAAAGCAGTCGTACAATTATTTATGACATTTCTTGATTTTCTTCTATTGTCTTTTTTAGTGAAATATTTCAAAAATAATAAATGAAGATGGATAGAAAAACCTGATATTTTAATTAGTTTTGTATTTTATGTATAAGGAAGAGAAAAACCTTTCCCCATTTAGAGATAATTCAATTGCAGACAACAGAGGACAAGTAAAATCATAAATCCTTTTTTTCCTCAAGCTATTACTGGCTTAATATTTGACCTGTTTATATCCTTACACAATTTAATCCATATGTTGGAATAATAATATTTAAAATCAGTAAAATGATTTGTAAGAACTGTTTGAAGTCTAATTTATAGAGGACACCTAAAGCTCTTTGAATTCTCTTTAATCAGCTAAAATTTTCTTTCCTTTAGATACTGAAGAGTATATTTTTATCAAAATTAAATCAACATATTTCCAGTCACTTGGCTTAGGAAATAACATCCTGAGTGATTTTGAATGCCTCTTGTAAATTCTTTTATTTTCCTGCTTGTTTACCAGAATAGGGTTTTCTTTTTGTAAACTGCTCAGTAAAACTAGTTGTAAAAAACCTTCTCCGATTAATCTGGAATGAGAGTCTTCAACTAGTTAAGACATTTAGAGATTGCTGAGTATAATAGACTCCTACTAAAGATAAGGAGTTTAAGATTCAAAGAAGGTAAATGGGATTCCAGGTCATGCAGCTAGTTAGTAGTAAAGTTGAAACTAGAATCCGTCTCTTTACCGTGGTTTTGTAAATAGTGCCTATTTTAGACAAATAATCCCCTGGCTATTAAAAATCCTCTATTTCTTCTTATAATTTCTTTTCTTTCCTATTTAATGGAAAACTAGAGATTTCAATACAGAAGCTTTCTTATTCTTAAACTTATGTGTGTATTCTAAAATAGAGCCATATTAATGTTTAATAGTAGCATTTATAGATTTCATTAGATTAAGTCATGTATTCACAAATTTTAAAGGACAAATCAAGTTTGCACAAAATCCTCATTCCAACCACTTGAACTTCACCTTGTCTACATTTTGACAGGAAAAGTAGAAATACCTTTAATGTGCTTGATAAAGTCCTTGTTTCTTACTACCAACTTGGGTTTCTATTTAGTATGATTAGAAGGAAAAGAAAAATCATTATGGGCCTCCTAAGTTCTGGCAAAGCTTAACCTCTTCAGAGAGGCACGATTGTGAAAGGAAAAGACATGCTAAGATGCAGTATTTGGTTTCAACTCCCTTGACGTTTGTAAAACACCTATGTTAAGGAAAGGAAATGGCTCTAACTGGTTTTCTAAGCATAGACAAATTGGACTGAAGAAATGAGCTGGACCTGAAATGGGACTTATTGGAGGGATTTATTTTTCTAAAACTTTTCTTATAGTAACTACTTATTTGATTACTACTCATAATGTATTCTTTTTTGTTGCATCTTTGTAAGTGAGCAAATAGGACTCAAAAGGTACACAATGGTGTTCACTTGGTCCATTATTATTTTTTAACAAACAAGACATCTAATATTGAAATTAACATTCTAAGAGAAAAAGTTTCTGATTTTATTGGGAGTCATAATTGGATGATCTACGGAAAATATTTCTCTGGAGATCTTTATTTGAAATGGTCTTTCCTAATCTAGTGAAAGGAAGTGTCAGTCCAGCCTAATTGTTAGTCTGTTAGTATTAGCACGAAGAATGGAACGTGGGCAGTTATTTTCCATTTATCTTTGCAATGACATTTAAGACAGAGAGATATGTTTGTGGCACTGAGGGACCTCGCTGAGAATATGCACTTATCCCAAGGTCTCCACCATTTCCTTAAGTTCACCATATAATTCTCCAAAGTTTGAGTTGAAGAACCTAAATTATAGTTCCAAAAGTGTGGTCCAAATGCTACTTGAGGTGTTTTATGAATGCAGATTACTAAGCTACACTGTCAGCTTATTCAAACGGAATCTATGGAGTTTAGATCCTGGAATATCCGTTTTTAAAAAGAACCCCTGCTTTTATTGTGCTTCCTAAAATTTGTGATCACTTGTCTAAAGGCCTATCCTGGCATGCTTCTATGAAGAGCTTTTTAAAAGTCCTCCCTTTCTGTAAACAATGATTAGTTTTCTTATTTATTTTTTTTTCTGAATAGGTTATGTTCTCCTTCTAAATTATGATCATCTTGAATTAAAAAAAATTATTCTAATTTCTCCCCTGTGGTGTTCAAAATTTATGATGCTATTGATGATGATTTGAAAATTCTATGTGTGTAAAATTTTACCTTGAACATTGCTTCACCTTTTTTCTGAAGATTTTGTTGACAAGGAGCTAGAAATAAAGATCAAGCATGACAATTTTGCAAACCAATAATGCTTTTGAAAATATTGTTTCAAATAAAAAGAAAAAGATACTGAAATAGTCATTATGAGAAATAGTTTATAGGACAGTACTTTTTTAAAAAAACTATGTTTAGAAACAGTTCGCTTTTTAAATCTTTGTTTTTTTCTTCTTTTAAAGAAGGCAGACAAACCCCATGAACTTAAAACTTTAATATGAAGTTAGCATAACTCTATAATTGAACATCTGTTGAGTGGAAGTAAGCTAAATTTGAAAAAGTAAACATATTTGAATTTTGGCAAATGAACATGGATTGCTAATACTCTCAAGCTTAACTACAGATAGTTTAGATTTTTATGAGATTAAACTTTGTTTCTAACTATAGATTCTGAGGACTTTCTTTGAACCCAGAAACTCAGAGAGAGAGAGAGAGAGAGAGAGAGAGAGAGAGAGAGAGAGAGAGAGAGAGAGAGATCTGTGGTTTAAGTATAAAATAATGAAGTGTTAATGAGAAAGCATTTGTCTTACAGATTGGAGAGTGACAATATGAACTGTAGTAAATTTTGTAGTAAATTTACTACACACTGTAGTAAATCTTGTAAGTTTGGTTCCTCACTCGTCATAACAGACCTGAGAGCAAAAACGGTCTTTTAATTATCACCATTGTTTGGTGATGAGACCAAAATAAATGCAACTACCTTATCATTATGGTCCACTGCTCCCTAAACTGGCTTAACTATAATCGCCTGGAGGATAGACTTAAAAAATAGATTTTTAGGTTGTTCCCCTGCAGATTCTGATTTATTTGTTCCATGATAGGGCTTTAGGAAATCTGATTTGAAAAATTATGCCACTGTTATGATCAGGTGGATCTGGGAAACCCTGTTATAGTCTATTTTCTTCTTGGTCAAAATTCATCTTTTTAAAAAAATGCAGATTTACTTCAGAATTGACTAATTCTTATCATTCTAATTTCAGCCTTTTACTTCTTTGAATTATTGAGTTACTTTGCTGTGACTATAAACCAGATTTGTGTTCTACTCTTTCCTCTGCCCTTTAGTCTGAATTAAAGCAAGTCACATAAACTCTTGCCTTTAACTTTATTCATTTTATTCCACAATTTGTTTTTATCACCTCTTATGTGCACGACATTTATAAAAAGATGGAATCAGGGAAGACAATCTTTTAGGTCATTTTCAGCTCAAAGATACTATGAGCAGAATTTTTTCTTGCCTTAGAACTAGTTCTAAAGATATAATGGACTTTTTCTTTTCTTTTACATTGGCAAGGTGTGTCCGTAACACACGCTTGGCCTTCGACCTGCGGTTTATTTCAGTGATTCTTATGTCTAAATAAGCCAGTAACCTCGAACGGAAGTTCTCCTGAATGTAGGTTATCTTTTGGACAGTAAACCTTTTGTATATCACAAAATTTCTGGCCTTATACAGCAGTTTTAAGAAGTCAGTATTTTGCTAACGTGTCCCTTAGCACTTGGGATGCCCATCAGGTCTGATTCAGTTTCCGTTACTGACTGAATAAAGGGTATAACTTGGACTCACAGAATTTCCCAGTCCTACTTTTGTCATAGAGTATTTTTGGCATTTAAAAATAAAAGTAACTTGGTCTGCAAGATTTGGTGATTTTGGAAGTGAATATAAAGGAAAAATTGAGAAACTGCACCTTCAGAAGATATTTGCTTCACAAGAACAAGAAAAAGTATTTTTGAATCTCAAATTTAATTTAATTTTTTACTCCACAATCTTCCCAATTCAACATTCTATAAGATACTTTTCAAGTGTCTTCTCTGTGCCAAATGTGCTGGGGATACAAGAGAGTAAAATATAGACTTCTCCACCCTTCCCTGAAAAATGGCCATTTTTTAGGAGCTTAAAGTCTAGTGCAACAGTCAGGCAATAAATTAAAAACAAAGACCATTATATAGTGCATTAGAGGTGTATTATGCATTAGAGAGAAATAAACAGAAGAGGAGGATAGGGAGCGCTGGGAGGTGGGGTAGGTACTTGTGGCTATGGATGGTCTCACTGAGAAAATCTCTTCAGCATACTTGAAGGAGGTGGCTATTTGGGCTACAGTGTTATCTATAGCAACAATGTTCCAGGCAGAGGGAAGAACATGTGCAAAATCCTGAAGTGGGAGCATCTTTGGTGAGTTCTTAGAACTTCCAGGATTGCAGTGGGACTGGAGTAGGGAAAGCATATGGAGAGTATATGATGTGAGGTCAGAGAAACAAGGGGGTCAGATCATGTAGGATGTTGTAGGTCACTGTAAGGATTGTAGCTTTTACTCTAAGGGGTATGCGAGCCCATTGGAGGGTTTTCAGTGACATTGACTAAAGCTTGCTAGTCATTTAATAAGATTGCTAGGACTACTGTATTGCTGTGTGTGCTCCTCACTGCTGTTTGCCCATTTCTGCCATTCATAACATGTTATGCCTTTGGAGAGGATGTGAAGCTCACTACTAACAAAATGTTGCCAGATAGTTTCAGCCATGCAGTAATGGTGAAATCATGTGACAGTGATGAAACTGGTGAAATTAATAAATCAGAGTTTTTTGTTAGTATAAATAGCCACTAATGTGTATATATTTGTATATTTTATTGCAAAACATCTATTAAGTTGCCACTAATATAGATGTATGTTTTTGTACTTATAGTTTGTTTGTATTTGGTTGCATTCATGATTAGGAAATGAGATGATTAAAGGAGAAATGAAAAACTAAATTTATTTTTAAAATAAAAAACATATTCACTTGAATTGTATATTTTAAATTTTAAATGCTCGAACAGTTTTATGGCTATTAAGTTCAGTTTTGAATGTGTTTAACACAAGACATTAATACTAATAGACAATTTAATCAGATTGATTTAGAGAACTCTTAACTGCTAACGGTAATTTAAGAAAATATTCTGTTACATCCATGATACTCAAACTGAGGTTAAAAATTTAGCATTAATTTAAAACCGAAGTTTTTCCCTTAGTTTTAGAAATATTGTAACCACAATTTTCTTAACTTCTTAGTAAGGATTTGCAAGGGCATATTAAATTTAACATAAGCTACTGGATATGCTTAAAAATCTGTAGAGCAATAAAACTTTAATATATTTTCCAACATGAAAAGCAAAGCCTCATATTTATATAAAGTTTAATAAAAAGGATTCTTAGATTGTACAAAATGAAATAACTTCATTACTAGGTTTCTTTCATTTGTACTAGAAAAATGTTATATGGGTTGGAATAATGACTCATTTAATTATTAAAAATATCTTTATTTGTAAAACTATATCCTATTCATGAACCACTATGTATAGTAACATATAATAAGGCATACAATACTAGTTTTAAATTAAAACAAACATCCAGGGAAACTTAGAAGGTTTATAGGCTTCATTTCCATTGTTTAGTTTTACAAAATAATAGCTTATTTTTTAATTGACATTAACTCCTCCCATTTTCAGCTTAAACTTTGTTATTCATTTGGATACCAAAACTAGGTCTAGGAGATGATGTGGTTAGGTTTTGTGTCCCCACCCAAATCTTGAATTATAATCCCCATAATCCCTACATACCAGAGGAGAGACCAGGTGGAAGTAATTGGATCATGGGGACAGTTTCCCCCATGCTGTTCTCACAAGTAAGTGAGTTCTCACAAGATCTGATGGTTTTATAAAGGGCTCCTCCCTCACTTGGCACTTCTTCTTCCTGTGGTCTTGTGAAGAAGGTGCCTTGCTTCTCCTTCATCTTCCACCATGATCGTAAGTTTCCTGAGGCCTCCCCAGCCATGCTGAACTGTGAGTCAATTAAACCTCTTTCCTTTATCAATTACCCAGTCATGGGCAGTTCTTTATAGCAGTATGAAAACGGACTAATACAGGAGGTATACATTTGTAGACCATATCAGTAAAGTAAACCAATTTATATGTGTGTGTTTGTGTGTGCGTGTGTGTGTTTATGTGCATATATATGCATATATACACACACACGCGCGTGCGTGTGTGTGTGTGTGTAGCCATTTTCTGGGAATACATCTTCTGGCACAAATATTGTCTGATCTCACCATATGTTGTTTTAAATGCAAAGCACATTTTTTCTGTCTGATATTTCCTAATCTTACTACAACAAAGTCAAATGCTTCCAATTTTTATGGACTTCAGAGAATGCTTTTTAGAAACACCCAGTAATTTATTTTTACATTATTTTGCAGTATAGCTAGATTACCTCACCATTGTTAACAGATGCTTTTTCTCCACAACAGTTTGCTGTTATTTCATCAAACACAAAGATACAAAGAAATGCAGTAAGAAATATATATTTTTTTCTTTCATAACATTTATCACAATCAATGTAGTATTGGGGCAATACAATACTAATACTGCTGTGGTCCTTAGAGTCTGGAAATGTTTGTAGTGTAGCAGTGGTGCTATGAGCTGGTGCCAGGATAGATTCATGGAACCACTTAACGATAATACTGCTTCAGTAGAGGCAGTAATGGTATAAACAGGGCAAAGGAAATACCAGGATTGCAACAGATGCAATTGATTATATGCCTTGGGGAATATTCCACTCATTTATTTTAAGGCCAGTCCATGTAAATCAAAAGGCTGTGATGTTGTCAGTAAGACATATCACAGTCATTGTAATATGCAGTGACAGTGCTCCTGCGTTATTGATGCAGCAGCTCATGCCTTTGGACAGAAGAAGCCATCTGAAGCATAGCTCTTACACTGTCAATTGTAGAAAATAATCTGACTTAAGCATCTGAATCACTGCAAACGGTGATATGGCTTATTCTTAAAACATAAAGTGATAGAACTGCTTTAGGTAAAGTTTTACTATGTATTTGAACTTGGTCTTACATCTCTTTCTCAGTAAGGAAACATAATAATTTTCAATAACACTCATACTTGTCATTCTACATTACAACAATACTTGGGGCAGCAAATAGTTAACTATGGAAAATAATTATTAAAATAAAGGTTTCCAATGACATGTTCTCTTGGAGATATGCTTTCAGCACAGGAGAGTTTGCTTCATAAAGACCAAGTGTCTTTTTCTTATTCCTTCATAGTCAACTTAGTGAGCATTTTCAGAGTTAAAATTTTACTTGCTCTGTCAGAGTTCACCTTATGAGTATGAGAATGGCCAACTGGTTCTTTGAAAGCCGCAGCTTAAAGGGAACTGCTAAGCATTTCAATAGATGAAGGAATGGGAAGTCTTGTAATTAATGCTAATTTATGGCCTCACTCCTATGAAATTGCACATTACATGCACATTAATTATGATTAGCATTCCTTCAATGAATAGCAAAGGAAATCATAATGATTTGTCACTTATTATACAATGCTGTCACACAATCTTTTGTAAAGATTGGGCTTTACTTGCCCTGTGGATAATAAAGGGATGCTAAGTTCTAGTATGATGACTCCTTTCACTAGATAGTTCATAAAATAAGCAAGCAGTGAATGATTTAGCTTCAACTCTGAACTTTTTTTTTTTTTTTTTTTAATCACAGTTTGGCAGTTTAACTTCTGACTTTGAAAAGAAACCTATCATTTTCTTTAAGTGGAAAATAGAAGGCAATCATCTTTTTGTTATTACCTATATACTACTTTTGATTCAAAGACATGACATAAGCTCTCATTTAGTCTTGAAAAAACTTGGGACTCATGGAGACAAAAATTTGAAATTTTGTGTATATTTATATTACAGATACACTTACTTCTGCTCATATGCAATAATATATTATTATATTTTAATGTTATACATCATTTTCTATAAATTCAGATTGGCAAGAAATGTCATATATACATCTGTACCCACACACATATACACGACTAGATCTGACTTGCAGCTAATAGGAAATAAAATTTTAGTCATTTGATTATTGAGGTCAATAATCTTCTTGGAGTTGCTCACAAATCTGGCAAACTAAGGCAAGGCAGCTCCTCATGGGAACTTGAACTAATCATCTTTGTTGCTTTTTTTCCCCTAATGTGGGCATAGAAATCTTTTCAGTGTCCATAATTCCATGCGGTAGGTCCAACTTTCCCAAATGCAGCCTGCAGCTGAAATCCTGCCACTTCATGGGGTGCTTCCAGGAACAGCAAAGAGAGTGGGTTCCCACTACTCTCAGAATCCAACGACCTCCATCACCCTCAGTTGTGAGGAATCTCAACTTTTTCCTTATTTTTTCCTTGATCCTGTTCCTGTCAAAAGTATTCTCCTCTTCACCCTATTATAGTCCTCTCATCCTTGAAATCTGGTTTTCAAAACACAAAAATTGAGAAAGGAATCATCATTACTTTGAGCCCTATAACCACAGCTTTCCCTGAGATAAAGGAGCAAAACGACCCTGCACACTCTGTAGAAAGGTGGGGAGGGAACATACAGTAAAAGTAAAACACAAATTAATAACTCAATAAATTATCCTGCCCCACACTGCTTGAAAATTCCACCTGTAATTTTTAATTTATCAGTACTCATATTATTCAAAAGTAGGAATGGAACACACACAAAGGGGAAAATGTGTATTCGTTCAATCTTTTCCAATCCAGAGGTTTTGTGTCCAATTCACAGAGAAACCTCAGCCGGCAAGTTAACCACACAGGAGGTGTAGATTATGCAGTTTCAAGTACACATATATTTCCAAATAAGGTCTACCTTTCAGCAATCTTGATTTTTATCAGGGATTTTGTGGCTTTTAGAGTTTTGAACCACATATTATGAAATCTGATAAATAATAGTCCACCATCCAATTTCCATCCTATTCAGACTGTTAAAAAATTTTTCCTTAGTTACAAATCTGGTTTCACAGAGCATTTAAACTTTAGTTGCCTGTTTGGTCTGACTGTACTTACAGTGCCATTTACCACTGTGACATAATGTTCGTAACATAGTTTCACTACCTAATATAAAAAGAAAGCAAAGCCCAGGTTTGAAACTAGATGTAGGGAGTTGGAATAAATGACTCCCTGAGGATTCTGTCAATTCAGTAGAGTGACGTTAGCAGTGATGCTAATAGCCAGCACTTATATGTGCTTGCTATGTGTCAGGATGGTTCTAAAGGCTTTAGAAGTATTAATTACTTTATTCTTTACAACTCATTGGGGTCACTATTATTATTATTCCCACTCACAGGTAGAAGAACTGAGGCAAAAAGTTTAAGTGATTTGCCTAAGCTCACGTAGCTGATAAGAAGTCTGTTGCAATTTAAGCCTAGTAGTTTGATTCCTGACTTGCTCTTCTTAATCATTCTACTATATCATAATTTCTTAGAATGGAAGGAGGATACCACCACTATTAGTCCCACCATATCTATATCAGTTTCTCTAACCCTTTATCAATTTTGATAGTTTTTCACTCTATTCTTGTAGCTTATACAAAGGTTGTAAGTTATTCAAAAATAGTCTTGACCATCTAAAAATGAATTTTATCTTCTTTCTTTTTAATTTATATATGTCATCATTTTGTTTTATAGTATAGGTAGAACTTCCTGTCTTCTTCCTGATAATAATTGTATAATTGTTTTAGTCTTAAGGAGAGTATTTGCTACTCTGGAGATAATTTTAAATATTTATTAAGCAACTAATTTGTGCCAAGTATTCTTGCAAATTCTAGAGGAAGAGGCAAAGAATAAACAAGATGAATAAGTAAATTTATTAAGTTAGTTAATGACACATGTTAAGGATAAAAAATATACAAGAAAAGGGCTGAGCTGTTTGGGTCAGTTAATTTCAGATAGTATAGCCAGGGAAGAACTCACTGAGAAAATGATTTTTTGAGTAAAAACCTTAAAGACATGAAGGAATGAGTCATGTTAATATCTGGGCAAAGATCCTTCCAGGAAGAAGTAACAGCAAATGCAAAGGCCCAGAGGTAGGAATTTATCTGGAGTACTTAGAGAACAACATTAGTTCCTTATAGATGCTGGCTATTAGGCCTTTGTTGAATGAATAGTTTGAAAATATTTTCTCCCTTTCTGTAGATGGTCTGTTTACTGTTGATAGTTTCTTTTGCTGTGCAGAAGCTCTTAATTAGATCCCATTTGTCAGTTTTCGCTTTTTATGCAATTGCTTTTGGTGTATTCGTCATTAAATCTTTGCCAGTTCCTATGTTGAGAATGGAATTGCCTATGTAGTACCTGGGTGATGAAATAATGTTTACAACAAACACCAGTGACACAAGTTTATCTATATAACAAACCTGTACATGTACCCCTGAACCTAAAATAAACATTTCAAGTAAAAGAAGAACATGATGGCCAGTGTGACTGACTCAGAAAATTGAAGATGAGACCTGAAAACGAGTGGAAGACCAGACCATGTAGCCTTAGAGGTTACAATAAAGTCTACGGCTTTTATACTGAGTGAGGCAGGAAGTTGTTAAGAAAAGGTTCTTAGCTAGGTGTGGTGATGTGTGCTTGTAGTCCCAGCTAAGGGAAAACCGAAGTGAGAAGATCACTTGAGCCGAGGAGTTGGAGCCTGCAGGGAGCTATAATCACACCACCGCGCTCCAACGGCACTCCCGTCTGGGTGACAAAGGGAGATCCTACCTCTTCAAAAATATAGGGGTCTTGGTTTATTAAGAAGCTTCTTTTTTTTCTAATTAGAAAGTGATATTCAATAAAGTTTAAATCCAAAGGTTTTATTATGAGAATTTACACAAAAGACTCACAGAATTTTCTATATCTGTCTTAGAGTAAAAGCAAAAAGTGAAAGTGAACTTCAAACAGGTTAGTATAAATGAAAGATCTTTCACCACAACGATGCGCTGCACACTTTGGGGAAAACAACCGCACATTCTCGTTAAGAATTGTCACATATTATTAGAATTATTTGAATATAAGTTATATAGCAAGAGCATTACCATAAGAATATATGCAGTATTGGTTTAAAAAACCCTTAAATTTGACTTTTAACATAGAATTAAACTTTATTAATAAAGTTGTAAACATTATTCTTTAAATTTCTAGTCATGTAATTTTAGGATGTTTCCTTAATGATTGCTTTAGCCTTACAGCAAATCTGCCTTTGCTTAAGGATAAATCTTAGGTACTTTTAAATATTAAAATGTGGACTGGAAATCTAGTCTCTGGCACTCGAAAACAAGCATGTTAAATTAGGAACACACTACCTCATTATTTTTGAACTCTGCCCTTGTGTTGCAATATTATGGACCCAAGAGAGAAGATAGCAAGCTTTTCTATCTTAAAAATATGGAATTTTTCTAAATTTTCTGTGTCTTTTGCAGATGGTAAGAGAGGAATGGTAATAATAAAGATGTGTGCGTGTGTTTGTGTGTGTGTGAATGTGCAAAGTCATTTGGGCATTAGATGATTTCTGCATTTGTTGTATGTCCATATATTCCATGAGCTACATTGCAATCAACTTCACAAATAAATATTTCAGGATTCATCAAAAAAATAAGAAGTAGTAGACTCACTTTTAGAATATCACATTAACAGTTGTCTTTGACAGCATTCTAGCTAGTGGCACCCAAGTCAGCCTGAATCAATGGTTTGTGAAGGTGGTTGCTGACTTTCTGAAGGTCTGCCCTTGATCTGGATTTTATTTTAAAGTGTTTTACATTTTCAAGCATTCTGAATGAGTAACTTACCTTCTAAAGACAAATGAAATAAGAAAAGTCTGTTTTTATTAGCCTTTGTAAGACGTAAAACACGATAAAGGATACCTGCATTAGCTCTTCTCTCATATTGTAGGGCTTTTGCTGCCAGTTAAGTCTAAGCTGAAAGTGACAAGAGGGCTTTATCTCTTGGTCTCTTATCTAACACTAGGTAAGAAATATCTTTAGTTGTGCAGGTATATAACAGTTTCTTGCATTGTACCCTAAACAGAAAGATATATCTGAGGTAAACAATCCTTTCTTAAGATCAGCCTTAAAAAATTTAAAAAAACCCAGTTATTTTTCTTATTGCAAAAACACTAAGAGGAAGATAAATTATATGATCAGAAATATGAGCATTTAGGAAAATTATATTTATTAATGTTTTTGAATACTTCAAATTTTGATTGTGTTTGTTCTTGTACATTTAAGGTGACCAGCCCCATAGATGAAATCCAAGTTCTATTCAGAGATCACATTGAACTGAACTGTGCTTTAACGTTAATGAAGGTTGGCATCTTGTGATTTTCTGTTGCTCTACTTGCTTTTTGAAAGGGTTGAGGTTATTTTCCACATGACCTCTTAGGGTTGTGGACTTTAAAGTACTATATAAAGCATTTTCTTTACAATTCAATACTAACAATAAAAGAGATATACTGAGATATACAATTTTATAACTGATCATATTTTTCCCTTTTCACTTTGATTATCAGGGAACTTAAATGCAAAAATGAAGCCCAGTTTTATACACTCTGTTATGGTTTACTTACTAGAATACTTTTCAAGTCTTAACTTTCTCTTCTAACAGTTTTTTGGTTTTAATTTTAAAGGTTGTATATAAATGAATGGATAATAAATGTTGCATGCTCAAATTTTCTAACTTTAGAAACTTTTCAAAATTGTTTCTACTCAGCCAGTAGGATCATCCACAGAAAGTTAAACTTGTTGGAGACAGACGAACAATCAGTCCTAATTATCAAAGAATTAAAGTAGGAAGCTATACCAAGTAACAGCTGAAGTGCATCAACCTTCAAAATTAGCAAACAAAGTAGTTATAACTTGATATAATTAGTCATTTAAAAGGTTTTTCTCATAATCATATTTTGTAGTAAGCTAGTAAATGAAAAAGAATATAGTAGTAATATGTTACCATAGGTGTGATACTTGGAAGTACACAATAACCTCTCACAATAACCTCTGAATAACCTTTGAATTTTTAACAACAAATGAGTATCTTAATACATGTCTTTCTTTTAAGATAATCACTATTACTTTAAGATACAAAATTTGTATATATTTTAATAATTTCCAAAAATAGTCATTTTTCCCTGATAAAACACCAATTCCTACAAAATCTTTGAAAAATAATTTTGCTTGAATATTGTGTTCAATTTGAAATCATGCTTCTAGAAAATAGAAAGAAAGTGTAGAAAACATTTAACGTAATTAAGGGATTTAAAAAATTGAAAGGAGTTGACATTATTTATTCTAGAGAGATAAATCAGAAGGAGTTAATAACCATCTTTGGATTAAAAAGAAAAGCTGTGTATATGGTGACATTCTCCCCTGCTTACTTCTGCATCTTCTCAGGTGTGGACTGAAGAAAGACATGGTCTACATTTGTTGTTAAGGAAGACTTCACTCATAGAGAACATGGTTTTGACAGTAAGGTAGATCAAATGCTGACATAGGTTACCAAGGGTTGTTAGGGTGTTGTGAATTCTTAATCTCTAGGGAATTGCTAAATTTAAACAGACAGCTATGTGATTGAATGATTTAGACAGTGGCGCTTGGTATTTAATCCCTAGATGGGATGAAAATTGTGTGTGTTTTTTAAAACTTATAATTCAATAATTTTATTAAGGCACATATGGCATATCTAAAGAAGTATTGCTGATTACTCTTAAATTAAGTACAGAGACAAACACTAAATTTCTAAAACAATTTAATATATTAAAAACAGTCATCTATTTTTTTTAAAAACTGTGTCTTCCTCCAACAAGATCCTATACCATGTTGGTTACACATCTACTGAAGCATTTAATATGTTACATTTGGGTTATGAATTCCTTTCTTTCAGTAAACAGTACTTTTTCTTTCTTTGTCAATTGAAACCATAGTGAAAATTATTTGCATTCCCAGAAACTAGCACAATATTCCACATGACACCTGTAAGAAAAATGTGGTAGATGAATGGGAAAAGTAAAGAAGCAAATAAGGAAAGGAAATAAATTCTCTTTCTGGCTCATATCTTAAAAGGAAAGAAGAAATAGAAATTCACTGAGGCCGGGCATGGTGGCTCACACCTATAATCCCAGAACTTTGGGAGGCTAAGGTGAATGGGTCACTTGGGGTCAGGAGTTTGAGATCAACTTGGCCAACATGGTGAAACCTTGTATCTACCAAAAAAAAAAAAAAAAAAAAAAAAATCTCATTCTTTCAGTCATCTTATAGGAGCTTTCCCAGTTACTTTTCCCTAGGCAGTTCCTTTTCCCTAGGGCCATGATCTTTTCAGAGTGCTAGTAACTACAGAAGGTAATGAATAACCTAAAAAGCATCTAACACAATAAATATTTGTTCACTGAATGACTGAAATCTTAGGAAAATCAAATATATTGATGCTAAAAATGGAGCATTCTATTATAATTTTTTCTCTCACATTCTTGCTTTTTAGCTACTGGATGAACTATTTTTCTTTAGAGTCCTAATTTCAAGTTAATCTAATGAAAATATTCCAGTTTAGCTGAAAATATTCCTTCACTTTCAGTGTTTCTCTGTTTTAAAATTTATGTAAATATTCACTTGGTGGTGAGGCAAAGACACTTCCATTATTGTCACAATGGTTATCATTCATTATGGTCCCATAAGATATCTCTCACTTCATCTCTTGCTTTTATATTTGATTGAATAGATAAATTCACTTTTATAGATGAGGAAACTGAGTTATCTAATATATAAAGAACTTGCTCAATGTTACATGTAAAGTTAAGGGAAGAACTAGGGATTTGCACATACTTTGGAGTTCTCATATCTTTGTGCCCAACCTCAGAATGTACTATTCATATAGAATGTTTTTTAAAAAATTGTATTTGCTTGAGTCGCAGATTGTATTTTTATTTCAGTCCACAATGTTTTGATGACCCAGTTGAGTACTTAGAGTTCTTATCACAATGTTTTATAATTGTTCATTTACTGGTCTGTTTAATAAAAAAGATTGAGTTCTCTGAGGGCCAGATTGGAACTTCTATCTTTGTATTTCTAGAATCTGGTAAAGTATATGATAGGGAGAAAATACTCGATAAATATTTGTCAAATAATTGAATAAATAAGAATTCTCTTATAAATGATTCAGGCTTCTTTTTTTCCCTAAATTCTCCCTTCCACTCAAATGCTCAGAAATATTTTTCTTAAAGTCAGAATATTCCTGCAGCAGACTTTGTTGGTTATAAATATTCCTGTCTTTTTTGAATTTTGGTTTTGTTTTGGTGTTGGGAGGTTTTGTGTTTCAGGGAAGTATGAACCAGAGATGAAATGGTTAAGGTAATTCTATCCCCTTGTCAGTGGTTGAGTAAGGAGGATATATGTGCTACAATGCAAATAAGATAAAGCCTGTTGGGAGCTTACTGGAAGAGTTTTGTTGCCTTTAAAAAGCAAAAGAAAGGAAAAGATTCAAGTTCTTCTCCTGCATATTTCAGTAAGAGGATATGATGTTTGAAGCTGTTTCCACTTTTAAGGGCAGAAACCAAAATAATGGTAATAGTAGAGCAGAAAGATAAAAAAAAACAAAAACAAAAACAACCTGACTATACTGTAGATTTCTGAATTAACAGCCTTTAAAATATCCTAATCCTTTCTTTTGAAATGGATCATTCCATCATAAAAATTATCTGGAATTTGTTTATCTCAGTTTATTATAAATTTTCCCTAAGATCAAATGTAGGCATAGCTGTGACATATAGGCACCAAGCGTTAAGAAAAGATTCCTCTTCCTACCTAGTAGTCAGGGACTTCTACCTCTGTTAGAAAAGACTGACATGCTACTCACTTCTGAGAGACAAAGCTACTCCATATAGTTTAGAACACACTTTAAACAACTACTTATTTACCTCTGTCAGGTCAATATGGTGACATAAAATTTGTGATTTGCTGGTAAAAATTTAACAACTCGGTTTTTAAAAACAAAAAAGTGCATATTTATGCATAATGAATTTATTATGAATTGTACTGATATAAAAGATGGGTAGCAAATAATTTCCAAATAATGGTAAAACATACAATATCCTTTTGTGAGTTCCAGGTAGCCAGTTGATTCTCACATAATGCTTGGTTTAATTTGTACCAAGTTCACATATTCATAGACAAGCTACAGTTGCTGCTGCTGAATAATTCTATTTCCAACAGGACTATTGGTTGATATTTTCATTTGTGTTAACAAAAATTTAAAATGAAACAAAGAGCGGTGTTGGAACATCACTCAGTTGCCAATGACATGACCAACTTTTTTGCTGAATTGCATACGTTTTTAAATAATGGAAAAATATTTCCTGAATTTTTTGTGCTATTCATATGTAACAGATACAACCATAATATACTTTGTTTACTCTTTTCTATTAACATTTTCTCCATCCTTTTTGTTAATCTAGACAATTAATAAAACAATCAATTAAGTCCTGATATGCAGTGTTTTTCAGTTACTGTGGTGTAAATATTCTTGTGATAGCTAAATTCAAGCTACTGGCATGATGTCAAAGAACAAGACATTGAGTGGAGTTATACAGTGGAACACTATTTTCCCCATATGAAAGTAAGAGAAGTAAATAATCTCAAATGTTAAGATAATTGTGAGCTATACTAAACTAATTAAGAAGTGATGAGGTTTGAGTATTCCATATGTACATAATCGATTAATTGTAGATTTATATAATTTGATAATAGCTGTGTTTAACAACAAGCAAAATTCCTGAAATGTCATAATTAGTTCTTGAAAGCTGGTATGGACCAACTCAAGCACATCATTGCACCAAATATTAATACTTCATCCCAGAAACGAGTGATTGATTTTTCTGGTTTAGTTCAGCTAGATTTGAGTAACAAATTGTCTAAAACATATTGTTGCTACCAGATGTATTTTTCTAGGCTAACGATTTTGACAGATTGTCTCTGTCTCCCTAAGAGTTAATACCAGAAGAAACTTGATATATTAATTTGAGGAACAAAATCTAATTTTTAAAAAGCTGCTCAGGAGTGCCACATTCTTAAATTTACCTGTAGACTTAAATATTATGATTTCTATTATAAGTAATGGTAGAACTCCTCTTCAATGAATATATGCTAATCAAATCAGAATTGAGAATTTATTTTGAGGGTTAAGATTTGGCAAATTATTTTTCTGTGACATTGGAATAAACATAAATCTTACTTAAGTTATATATTATTAATGTCTAAAACTTCATATAATTTCAGGATTTTTTTTTAACAGAGTTAAGGCTTTTGTGGTTAAATTTGATGAATATGTGAAGATAATTTTCTACTAAGCCCAGACAAATTAAGTGATTCAGGATTAATATAGCCTTTACTTTTCAGGTTTATTTAAATCAGACAGGGAACAAAGTGAAGTGGTTGCAAAGTGATAGGAACAGTTTCACAAAACTGTCTTATAATTTGTTTTCTTCAAATTTATGTACAGAAATGACATCTCATTATATTCCTTCTTTACCATTCCTGTAGAGAATTCTTGATACTTATAAAACATTCTTTCTTGGAGTTATCTTCTGAGAGTCTTGATTATATGCACCATTTCATTTGTTTTGTTTGAAAATAAATCATTGTAAAGAAAATAAACTATAGAAATTAGCTCTCATTCTTTAAATTTCATATTCAATAAAAGATTTATTTTTTAACCTGAGCAACCAGCTGGTATAGAAGAAAAGATACATAAATTTGGCATTGGATGAAACAATATCTAATTCCACTCTAAACTCTTGAGAAACACATGGAAATTAAAGAGTCATTGAAATTGTGCCTTCTCTTACCTCAGTAGGGTAAGGAAACAGATAAATAGTTCTTTTTCCCATAACTTCAGAGTGGGATCTAGCTAAATTTTGCCTACCCCAGCTTACCGACTTTTGTTTACAGATACAATACAGCTGAATGCATGAGAAGCTGCCAATATGGATTGTTGAACAGGAGAAAATAGTTTGGCTGTACTGTTATAAATTTACTCCAATTCCAATAAGATTGTTAATCTCAGGCAATTTCACGAAAGTGCTTGGGCAATTCAAGAACAATCTTTTCTATTACCTAATTATTCACATAATTGAGAAAAACTGGGGCTATTATGCTGACCTCTGTATTTAAATCTAACTCTGCATTTTTGTACTTGCAAAGAATTGACTTGAGAATTTATTTTTAATATTAATTTTATACATGTTTTTTTCTATTTTTTATCTTTATAAATTTATAAAATAGATTTTTTCCCCTAAGAATTTATCTACTTCTAACACCTTGGTACTAAAATCATTATGAAATGCTTATGCTATTTCCTCAGTAATAATTTGTCAATATCTCTAATTGAGAAACCTTAAATATAAACTCTAAGTTTAAGAAGATCTGTTTTTGATTATCTCTACTAATTAGAAACTATAAGATAGAAGGAAAATGCTTAATGATTTTTTCAAAAGAGAAATATATTGATACTTTAGAAATCTTTTGCCACCCAAATCATGCCTTTAGAATATGTCTTGATTGAAAGAACATACTTCCTGGATCCATTTTTACTTGTCATGCTTATGAATTATAATGTGCATAAAATTCTTGATAATTTTCAAAGCACTTAAAACAGAAATTTTATTTATTAATACTGACAATTTGACATAAAATGAAACAGTGAAAACTGGTACACCGAAGAATTATTCACAGATCCAGTATAAAAAAATAGGACATTTTAAAATTTTGTAAAGCTTTCTCTTCTTACTGATAGCTTAATACAAAATAAGCCAAAAACAGACCTAATATCTTAGGAAAACACTCCAAGATACCAGGTTACAGAGTGCCAAACTGCCTTTTCCCTTTTCTTCTCATAAAAAAGCCTCAAGACAATAGAATGACCAGATTTCATTTCACTCCTTGGTTAACAGATAACAGTTAAATCTAGTTAAGTATTTGCCAGATTTCCAGCACATTTATTGAGTAGAGGATCCTTTCCTCATTGCTTGTTTTTGTCAGCTTTGTTGAAGATCAGATGGTTGTAGGTGTGCTACCTTATTTCTGGGCTCTCTGTTCTGTTCTATTGGTTTATGTACCTGTTTTTGTACCACTACCACGCTGTTTTGGTTACTGTATCCCTGTAGTATAGCTTGAAGTAGGGTAACATCATGCCTCCAGCTTTCTTCTTTTTGCTTAGGATTGACTTGGCTGTTTGGGCTCTTTTTCGTTCCATATGAATTTTAAAACAGTTTTTTGCAGTTCTATGAAGAATGTCATTTGTAGTTTGATACTACTAGCATTGAATCTGTAAATTTCTTTGGGCAGTATGGCCATTTTAATGATACTGATTTTTCCTGTCCATGAGGATGGAATGTTTTCCATTTCTTTGTGTCGTCTCTGATTTCTTTGAGCAGTGTTTGGAATTCTCATTGCAGATATTTTTCACCTCCCTGGTGAGCTGTGTTCCTAGGTATTTTATTCTTTTTGTGGCAATTGTGAATGGGATTGTGTTCCTGATTTGGTTCTTGGCTTGGCTGTTGTTGGTTTATAAAAATGCTGATGATTTTTTTTGTGTGTTGATTTTGTATTCTGAAACTTTGATGAAGTTGTTTACCAGCTGAAGCAGCTTTTGGTCCAGGGCTATGGGATCTTCCAGATACAGAATCATGCTTATAGTCAACTTGATTTAGTCATGAATAGTCAACATGATTCTGTATCTAGAAAACTCCATAGTCTCAGCCCAAAAGGCCAACTAAGGAATAGTTTGATTTCCTCTCTTTCTATTTGAATGCCCTTTTTTTTTTCTCTTGCCTGATTGCTCTGACCAGAACTTCCAATACTACGTTGAATAAAAGTGGTGAGAGAGGGTATTCTTGATCCAGTTTTCAAGGGGATTGATTCCAGCCTTTGCCCATTCGGTATGGTGTTGGCTCTCGGTTTGTCACAGATGGCTCTTATTATTTTGAAGTATATTCCTTCAATACCTAGTTTGTTGAGTGTTTTTAATATAAAGGTATGTTGAATTTTATCGAAAGTCTTTTTGCACCTTTTGAGATATTCAGGGTTTTTTTGTCTTTAGTTCTGTTTATGTGATGAATCACATTTATTGATTTGCATATGTTGAACCAACCTTGCATCCCAGGGATAAAGCCTACTTGATTGTGATTGATTAAATTTTTTTGTGCTGCTGGATTCAGTTTGCAAGTATGTTGTTAAGGATTTTTTGCATTGATGTTCATCAAGGATATTGGCCTGAAGTTTTCTTTTTTTAAATGTGTCTCTGCCAGGTTTTGGTATCAGGATGATGCTATCCTCATGGAATGAGTTGGGAGGAGTCCCTCTTCCTCAATGTTTTGGAATAGTTTCAGTAGGAATGGTATCAGCTCTTGTGTGTTCATCTGGTAGAATACAGCTGTGAATCTGTCTGGTCCTGGGGTTTTTATGGTTCATAGGTTATATGTTACTGATTCACTATCAGAGCACATTATTTGTCTGTTCAAGGAATCAATTTCTTTCTGGTTCAGTCTTGGGAGGTATATGTGTCCAGAAATTTATCAATTTCTTCTAGGTTTACTAGTTTGTGTGCATTTAGATATTTGTAGTAGTCTATGACAGTTGTTTATATATCTGTAATACCAGCAGTAACATCTTCTTTATTGTCTCTAGTTGTGTTTATTTGGATTTTCTCTCTTTTATTCTGTATTAGTCTATTAGTCTGTATTCTGTATTAGTCTATTAGTCTATATTCTGTATTAGTGGTTTATCTATCTTATTAATATTTTCAAACAGTAAACTCCTGGATTCATAGATCTTTTGATTTATTTTTTGTGTCTTGGTCTCTTTTGTCAGTTCTGATTTTGATTATTTATTGTCTCCTGTTAGCTTTGGGATTGGTTTGCTCTTGCTTCTCTAGGTCTTTTGGTTGTGATGTCATGCTAATTTGAGATGTTTCTGACTCTTTGATGTGGGCGTTTGGTGCTATAAAAAATTTTTCTCCTAACACTAACTTATCTGTGTCCCAGAGATTCCAATATATTGTATCTTTGTTGACATTGGTTTCAAATAACTTCTTGATTTATGCCATAATTTTACTATTACCCAAAGTCCTTCAGGAGCAGGTTATTTAATTTCCATATTATTTCAAAGTTTTGAGCAATATTTTAAGACTTGATTTCTATTTTTATTGTTCTGTGATCTGAGAATGTGTTTGGTATGCTTTTGGTTTTATTTGCATTTGCTAATGACTTAATGATTGTTCTGTGTTCAATTGTGTTGTCAATTTTAGAGTATATGTCATGTCGTAATAAGAATAATGTATATTATGTTATTTTGGGGTGGAAAGTTCTTTAGAGGTCTATCAGATCCATTTGGTCAAACGTTGAGTTCAGTTCCTGACTATCTGTTAATTTCTGCCTCAATGTTCTATCTAATACTGTCAGTGGGGTGTTGAAGTCTCCTACTATTATTGTGTTGGATTCTAAGTTTCTTTGTAAGTCTCTAAGAATTTGCTTTAGGTATCTGGGTGCTCATGTGTTTAGTCCACATATATTTAGGATAGTTAGGTCTTCTTGTTAAGTTGAATCCTTACCATTATGTAATGCCTCTCTCTCTCTTTTTTTTTATCTTTGTTAATTTAAGGTCTGTTTTGTCTGAAATGAGGATTTCAACACCTACTTTTTTTTTTTTTTCTGATTTCCATTTTCTTGGTAGATTTTCCTCCATCTCTTTATTTTGAGCCTATTCATGTCATTGCATGTCAGGTGGGTCTCTTGAAGACAGAAGACCACTGGGTTTTGATTTTTTTTTTTTAATTTTTATTTTTTATCAAGCTTGCCACTCTGTGCCTTTTATATGGGGGTATTTAGCCCATTTATGTTCAAGGTTAGTATTGATATGTGTGGATTTGATCCTGTCATTGTGTTGTTAGTTGGTTATGATGCTGTTTTTTGTGTGTGTGGTTGCTTTGTAGTGTCACTGGTCTGTGTTTTTGTATTGACTGGGATAGTCTTTCCTTTCTATATTTTGTGCTCCTTTAAAGAGCTCTTGCAAAGTGGGACTATTGGTAACAAACTTCCTTAGCATTTGCTTATCTTTAAAGGATCTTATTTCTTCTTTAAAGGGGAAGCTTAGTTTGTCTGAATATAAAATTTTTGGTTGAAGAATTTTTTTGCTGAGAATGTTGAATATAATCCCCCAATCACTTGTAAGGTTTCCTCTGAGAGGTCTGCTGTTAGTTAGACTGATATGGTTTTCTTTGTAGGTGTAGGTGACATGCTGTTTCTCTCTTGCTGCCTTTAACATTCTTTTCTCATTTCAACCTTGGAAAATCTAATTATGTGTCTTGGGGATGATATTATTGTATAGAATATTGTAGGGGTTCTCTGTATTTCCTGATTTTTACTGCTGGCCTCTCTAGTGAGGCAGGGGAAGTTTTCATGAACAGTATCCTGAAAAACGTTTCCCAAGTTGTTTACTTACTCACTGTCCCTTTCAGGGATGCCAGTTATTCATAGATTTGGCTTCTTTACATAATCTCATATTTCACAGAGGTTTTGTTCATTCATTTTCATTCTTTTTTTTTTTTTCAATTTTTGTCTGACTCTCTCATTTCAGAGAGCCAGTCTTCAAGTTCCAAGATTCTTTCCTCAGCTTGATTTATTCTGCTGTTAATACTTGTGATTGAATTGTGAAATTCTTGTAGTGAGTATTTCAGCTCTATTTGATCAGTTAGGCATATATATATATACTGGCTATTTTGTCTGTCAGCTTCTGTATTGTTTTATTGTGATTCTTAGTTTCCTTAGATTGGGTTTTGCCATTTTCCTGAATCATGATGATCTTCATTCCTATCCATATTCTGAATTCTATTTCTGTAATTTCAGCCAGTTCAGCCTGGTTAAGAACCCTTGTTAAAGAACTAGTGCATTCATTTGGAGGATATAAGACATTCTGGCCATTTGAGTTGTCAGAATTCTCGCATTGGTTCCTTCTCACCTCTGTATGTGGGTGCTCTTGATTGGGCTGGGCTTGATTGCCGGGCTGCCTCTGATTGAAGTGGTCAGGCTGGATTCCAGGTCAGGCATCCCTGCCCAGTGAGGAGGTGAGAACCAGGACCTGAGTAGAGAACAATCTGGCTAATTTTCTATGAGGTGCGTGCTCTATGCTAGGGGTATAGACCAGACCCTCATCCCTGTGGACTCTCCATAGCCCAGAGACAGCAAGGGCAAGGGCTGTGAGACAGCACAGATGGTGGCCTGCCTGTCCCACTGGGAGATCTTTCTTAGAGAGTTGCAGAGCTGCTTCTGGCTCAGTAACCCTGGCACAAGGTGGCTGGACACCCAGACCAGAAGGGCCTGCCCAGTGAGGAGATGTGAGATTGGAGACCCATGTAACAAACAGTCTGGCCACATTTCTGTAGGGCTGCTTCAGTGTGCTGGGGGTCTGCCCCAGTCCTTAGTCACCTCAGATTTTCCAGCACCCGAAGGTATCAATGGTGAAGGCTGTGAAACAGCAAAGATGGTGCCCTTCCCCTCCCTATAGGTGCTCTGCCCCAGGGAGGTATGGATCTGTTGCTGGTTCCGTCACACTCGTTGTGGGTAGTTGCAGAACTTGATCAGGAGATTCTGCCCAATAAAGAAAAATGGGATGTGGAACCCACGTGAACAACTGGTCTTGTTGCTTCTTCGTAGAGCTGCTGTGCTTTGCTGGTGAGCCACTCCAGTCCATAGTCTCCTTGGACTCCCTAAAACCCGAAGGCAACAGCTAAGGCTGTGCAAAAGCCAGTAGGATAATTCTTAATTGCACTTACAGAATGTATTCTCTCATAAAAGAGAGAGTATAAGCTTGGAGAAGACATAATTGTCAACAATAAAATAAATGCCAAGGCTGGGGTACTTGTGAGGCAACTGTTTTCTTTTTTAGTTAATTATATTTTGGGGGTATATGTGATAATTTAATATATCCATATAATTTGCAAAAGATCAAATCAGTGTAATTGGGATAGCTATAAACTTAAATATGTGTCATTTGTTTATGCTAGAAACATTAAAATTATTCTCATAGCTATTTTGAAATATATGAGGTTATTATAAACTATAGCAAACCTACTGATCTATCAGACACTATGTCTTATTTCTTCTATTAAACTGTGTATGTGTACCTATTAATCAACTACTCCTGTTTATTTTCCACTGTATTCTATGTCCCTCTCTGATTTTCTTCCCTTAATATTCAATGGATCTTAACAACATAAAATGAAGGTTCTAAGCTTTTATTGATACTGCTTATTTACAACATTTATAGAATAAAAATTCACACATTTAATATTTACTAAATATTAAATATAAACTTCATATTATTAGGGTTATTATTGCAATTTTGTTTTGTGTATATAGAACTAGGTCCCATGTGGTATAGAAATAAAAGACAATATTTGATGAGTACCCCTATTTCTGTTATAATCCATGATTCATTCTCATCATTTCACTTAATCAGCTAAGATATCCAGGATTTATCCTCATTTTCTCTGTAGTCATGACCTTAGGGTTTTAAGTTAACATAAATTAAAGCAGAGCCCATTTGGGTGGAGAAAATAGGTAATGATGATGACAAGGTCCATGATTTGGTCCCATTTTATATGCTACACTAGAAAGCTAAGTGGAGTTGGATTTAGTACATTATCACAGTTTTTTCAGTCTCCTTTCAATTTTTCCTCCTTTCTTCATAGCTACCAGATTCACAAGAATATAAGGGGAGTGTAGAAGAAAACATTTTAGTGCTTTCTTTCTTTGAATTTTATCTTGTATCCCAAAGAGGTTTCAGATTCTCCCTTTTCCAACGGCCTTCCTCATCCATTGATTTTCCAAATACAACATGACTCTGTGCTATATCTCTATAATATGAAACAAATAATGAACAGCTGACATTCTTCACCTCTCTAAATAACCAAATGAGCATATCTCTACAATCAGTGGGCAAGTCAGGTCACAGTTTGGAGGCAAATCAGTGTTTCTGGGGAGCTTTAAACAAATTAGTGTCGGCTGGGCACAGTGGCTCATGCCTGTAATCCCAGCACTTTGGGAGGCCGAGGTGGGTGTATCACCTGAGGTCAGGAGTTCAAGACAAGCCTGGCCAACATGGTGAAACCCCGTCTCGACTAAAAATATAAAAACTAGCCATGCGTGGTTGTGGGTGCCTGCAATCCCAGCTACTCAGGAGGCTGAGGCAGGAGAATTGCTTGAACGCAGGAGACAGAGGTTGCAGTGAGCTGGTGCCACTGCACTCTAGCCTTGGCAAAAGAGTGAGACTCTGTCTCAAAAAAAAAGAAGAAAAATATCAGTATCTTAGGCACAATAGGGATCAAATACAGTCAGAAACCCTGGAGGTTGAACACAGGCATCAATAGTTTAAACCCTCCCCCCACACCTAGTGATTCCTATGTGCAGATAATTAGAGACCCAGTGACTCATCCTTGAAGGTATCACTTTATTTCTTGGTTTGTCTGTACTTTCTTCTTTGACCAACACTGTTTCTCCTGACTCAGAGGTCACTCAGAATTCTTGAGGTGACTCTGTATCTCTGTTCCAAGTTATTACTAGTTGATTAATAGGCTTACTTTAAGAAGGGTACCCTGTTTTCTTTGGGCATAGTTTCTGGGTAAGGAGAAGGGGAAGCATTTATGTTGCCAGTTTTAAAAAAAATGAAGACAAACAATGATAACAAAAGTTCAACAATATAACAAACTTTTGATAACAAAAGTTCAACATTTTTAAGTACAGTAATATTTAAATGATACCTAGAACATAGTACGATCTCATTGAATTTTAATTTATTTTTAATTAATTAATTTATTTTTTAGAAACAGAGTTTCGCTATATCTCCCAGGGTGGAGTGCAGTGGCGCGATCTTGGCTCACTGCAACCTCTGCCTCTCAGGTTCAAGTGATTCTACTGCCTTAGCCTCCCAAGTAGCTGGGACTATAGGCGCATGCTACCATGTCTGCCTGATTTTTTTTGTATTTTAGTAGAGACAGAGTTTCACCATGTTGCCCAGGCTGGTCTCAGACTCCTGAGCTCAGGCAATCTGGCTGCCTCAGCCTCCCAAAGTCCTAGAATTACAGATGTGAGCCACAATGACTGGCCAAATTTTAATTTTTTTTCTACATCCTAGAAGTGGAATTGGCTGAATAGATTGTAGGAAGAAATTTATTTGGTATTTGTCTCAATAGAACCCTTCAGACTGCTATAAAACATGCTTAACATTTTTTCATGGGAAACTCTTTAAAGTTTTCTAGAACCTTCAAAAATTGACTGTTTTGTACAAACAAGATACACCTTATACAAAAATTAACTCCAGATGGCTTAAAGACTTAAATGCAAAATCTAAAACTATAAAATCCCTGGAAGAAAACCTAGACAATACCATTCAGGACATAGGCATGGGCAAAGACTTCATGAATAAAACACCAAAAGCAATTGCAAGAAAAACCCAAATTGACAAATGGGAGCTAATTAAACTATAGAGCTTCTGCACAGCAAAAGAAACTATCATCAGAGTGAACAGGTAATCTACAGAATGGGAGAAAAATTTTGCAATCTATCCATCTGACAAAGGTCTAATAGCCAGAATCTTCAAGGAACTTAAACAAATTTACAAGGAAAAAGCAACCCCATCAAAAAGTGGGTGAAGAGTATGAACAGACACTTCTCAAAAGAAGACATTTATGAGGCCAACAAACATATGAAAAAAAGCTCGTCATCACTGGTTATTAGAGAAATGCAAATCAAAACCACAATGAGATACCATCTCATGCCAGTTAGAATGGTGATCATTAAAAAGTCTGGAAACAACGGATGCTAGTGAGGAAGTGAAGAAACAGGAACACTTTTACACTGTTGCTGGGAGTGTAAATTGGTTCAACCATTGTGGAAGACAGTGTGGTGATTCCTCAAGGATCTACAACCAGAAATACCATTTGACCAGCAATCCTATTACTGGGTATGTACTCAAAGGATTATAAATCATTCCACTACAAAGACATATGCACATGTATGTTTATTGCAGCACTATTTACAATAGCAAAAACTTGGAACCAACCCAAATGCCCATCAATGATACACTGGATAAAGAAAATGTGGCATATATATATAATGGAATACTATGTAGCCATAAAAAATAATGAGTTCATGTTCTTTGCAGGGACATGGATGAAGCTGGAAACCATCATCCTCAGCAAACTAAGACAGGAACAGAAAACCAAACACCTCATGTTCTCATTCATAAGTGGGAGTTGAACAATGAGAACACATAGACACAGGGAGTGAAACATCATACACTGAGGCCTGTCAGGGGGTTGGGGGCAGCGGGAGGGAGAGTATTAGGACAAACACCTAATGCATGTGGGACTTAAAACCCAGTTTACAGGTTGATAGGTGCAGTAAACCACCATGGCACATGTATACCTATGTAACAAACCTGCATGTTCTGCACCTGTATCCCAGAATTTAAAGTAAAGAAACAAAACAAACAAACAAAAAGAAGTTAAAAAAAAGAAAATTGGAGTCAAATTGTCTGTAATCTTCCTGCTTGGCCATCTTAAAAATGCATATTCCTGTGGAAACAGCTTTGCCACATGGGTAGGTGGCTATGAAGACATTATCTCTCATCACAGAAGGGAAACTATGATCCATTTTTCTCACAATTGAGAAACTGTATCCTCTATTTTTGTTCTTATATCTTTCAGGATGTAATTTTCTTTGATTCTCTTAGATAATGTAGTCTAATAGAAATTTTTATTAGTAAGTTGGGGAATTAGGTGGAAAGGTTATAATTTTTTTTGCAAATTGTTTGAAGTTTATGGAAACTACTATACATAATTTATACAGTTCAAAAGCTACTTAAACTTCCATTTAATTTCCAAACCTTTCTATACAGGGGATATTAGAAATTTTCTGTTTAATAGACGTTCCAGCTTATCTTCAAGCAAAGTTGGCTTTGAGGCACTTTATGCTGCATCTTCAGAAGCATCTTTTTATATGTATTGACCTTGATGTTTAATTATTATACAGCAATCATAATACAATGAAATTGTGTTGATGCTTTCTTAAATTGCTTGTCTGACTTTTTCATTGTGGTTTATTTATTTCAATTATTTTATAGCAAATATCTCGTTATAATATATGCTTTTTATGATTGCCACTGTTGTGGGAGACATATTTTATCACTTAACGGAGAAGGTTTAGAGTACTCTTTCATGCCTCTTAAAATTCTTAATTTGAATTATTCAGAGGAATGTGGAAGTTATGTCATTTAGGGGGATTTTAATGCTGCATGTTAACAGACAATTTATTTCATCCTAGATAATGTAATATTTCATTTAACTGGAAAACTCAGAGCTATGGTAGCTTCGAGCAAAGTTGGATCTAGTATCTCGTAATGTTATCAAGATCCAAGTTTCTCTTTGTCACTCTCTTTCTTGGATTCAAGTTCATTTTAAGGTTGGCTCTTTTGTGGTTCCAAGATGCCTACCAGATACTTCTGGGGTTATGGGACTTCTTAAGCATTGTTCATCAACATTCCATGCAAGGTCTTAAGATTCACTGTAAATGTGCAGTTTAGGTCACATGTCTAAATTAAACCAATCACCATGTATCTAGAGATGAAATGCACTGATTACCCTGGCCTGCATCATGAACTATATTCATAGTTCTAATGATGGAATCGACTTTCTCAGAAACGTACTACTTCTTGTATGAGTGCTAACAAAATATCTCAAAACTTAGTGACTTAAAACAACCACATACACGATTTCACAGTTTTTGTGGTTTAGGATATAGGTGTGTCTTAGCTGGGTCCTCTGTCTCAGGGCCTCTCACAAGCTGCAATCAAGGCATCAGGGTTGTAATCATCTCAAAGCGGCAAAAATATCTGCTTTCAAGCTCACTCACATGGCTGCTGGCAGAAGTCAGCAGTCTGTGTATTGTTGAATTTAAGAACTCAGATCCTTGCTTGCTATTGGCTGAAGGCCTCCCTCAGTTCCTCATCATATCGGTTTCTACAATATGGTAGCTTGTTTCATCAAAGCTGCAAGTAAAAGAGGCAATGAAGGAAGAATGCTAGCAAGACGTAATTTATAGTTTTTTTTTTTTTAAATAACCTAATCACAGAAGTAACATTTCATCAATTTTGCTGTGTTGTGTTTATTAAAAGCAAGTTGATAGGCCCAGCCCACATGCAAAGGGAGAGGATTATACAAAGGCATAAATACCAAGAAGCAGGGATCACTGGGAGTCGTGTCAGAAACTGTCTACCACATTCCCTAAATTCACTTTTGCTGACTAGACTTTAGCTGTTTTACATATGATTGCCAAATAATTTTGAAGTTATATCCACTCATAGACTCATTTATGCTAACTTGAGTTAAAATGTCAGCTATGTGATGCTTTTTAAGCTTAAAATATTTCTCTCCTTTATATCAGGCATTACATTGGCTAACTAGAAATCAATTACAGCAGGAAGAAAAGCAATAATCAAATTTCTGAAGGCAGTAGGCTCGGGAAATACAATTTATTTAATTCAGTTTTGCCGTAAGTTTTAAATTGCTAATTGTAGGCATCTAAAGGCCTTTAAATGGATCCCAGGCAAATATCCTGACAGTTGAACATGTTTCTTTTAATCAGTTTAGGGCATCCAAATTATAGCAAAATAAATGGTTGATCTGTGAAATAAAGTAGCCTTGACATCTATCAGTCATTGGCCAACTCTGGCAACATAAATAAGAGAATATTTCTTCCTTAATTGGCAATAGTTGAAGTTTAAAGGCTGTATTCCATTAGAGAAGTGAGGTAGGATATTTTAATCATAATATCCTCCTTACCAAGATCAAAAAGAAATATTTTAATGATTTTATAGACACACACAAAAATAAAACCATGTGTCAGCACTAGTTGCCTATTGTCTATGTTCCCTGACTTTTCTTTTATTGGGACTGATTTTCAGTGGGTACATTGAGGTATGTAAACTACTCAAATAAAAACAAAAAGGGTCTGGGAGTAGTGGCTCATGCTTGTAATCCCAGCAATTTGGGAGGATGAGGAGGGAGGATCACTTGAGCCAAGGACTTTGAGATCAGCCTGTGTAACAAACTGAGATCCCCATCTCTATAAAAAGATAAAAAATTAAACAGGCATGGTGGTGCACACCCAGAGTCCCAGCTACCTGAGACACTGAGGTGGGAGGATCATTTGAGCTTGGGAGGTCAAAGCTGCAGTGAGCCGCGATAGTGCCCCTGCAATTGAGACTGGGTTACAGAGGGAACTTTGTCTCAAAAAAAAAAAAAAAAAAAAAAAAGTATGATGGAAGAGTTCAGAACCACTTTGTTGGAAGCTTAGAAATGGCTTCTTAGCGATATTACAGCTGAGTGAATGAAGCAGGTGATCTGAAAGTTGTCGGCTCTAATTCTACTTTTAACTCTCCCCTGTGACTTGGATAAACCATACAGCCTCTATGCATATATACTTTCTCATTTATAAAAGAAAGATGCTAAACCCTCATCACAGCTTGTGGAAGCTTCTGAACCAAATATGAGTGTGTCAATTGAGTTATTATTCCATTCTCTTCAATTTAGCACCGAGATTTATAAGAACTTTTTTTTTTTTTTCTTCAGTTTAAGGTCTATCCGATGTGATACATTTAGAACAAATTTTAAATAGATGAAATTTTCCAACATCTTAATTGCCATTTAATTTCAGTGGTATTTTCTAAACAATGATTATGCATAAGGCAGTGATTCTCAAATTCCTTATATTCACTTACAGATTCCTGTGGTTCAAGAAACAAAAATGTCTAAGAAATGAAGACAGTTCTGAGCAGCGAGTATTCTGAATATTATTACGCTTATGAGAGGGTTAGAAATAAGGAGCCATAAGAGGGACAGTTTTTAACAGCTAGAGTGATGAAAGAAGGCTTCAAAATGGAAGCTATGTTTCATGTGTGACTTTTAAATTGTGGAGATAATGGATCAGAACTTTTACTTTAAAAGGAAAAACAGGGTCAGATATGGATGGCAAAAATGTACAAGCAATGTGGATAGCTAAACGTCTCAGTGTGACTTGATTTGGATATAAGGTACATACAGTAAATTACAGAAGTTTAGAGCTACTAAATGGGCTTAGAGTCACACTGTGGAGAGCCTTAAAGGCCACTTGAAGGAGTTTTCATGTTATTTTGTGAGATAGATGGTTATTAGGGGTTCTGAGTGACACGACTGATAGGGAGAGGCAGAGTTAGAAAGCGTCACAATAGTCCAGAAATGGTTTACCATGTTAAGTATGGTTTCTCTCACAAGCAGCTGCTCAGTAAATATTTGAATGACTAGCCCAAAAAAAGCTTCCAGCTTTAAGTGGCTGATATCACTTGAAATTATTTTCTCATTAAATTTCTAATAGGTCATTGATAGCTTTCAAAATAGATTTTTTTAAAAAACTCAACATTTTTAAAGAAAATTTACTTTTGGTTGTTTCCTGTGTCTTCCTTGCTCCTGCTACAGAATTTTCTTTTCAAATAGGAATTCTTCTTCTTCTTCTTCTTTTTTTTTTTTTTTCAGGCCAATGTAGATTTTCTTTCTTCTTTTTCTTTCATCAGGCAGCAAATTTATAATCCAGTGACATCTTGTCTGTTTCCATGGGAATGGATATAATAGAGCATATTTAGCACTATGGACTTGATCCAACTAAACAATATTTGTAAGAGTCTGAAATGTGAGGCTGTGTAAGGCCATGGGTGTTGTTGGCTCTGTCTTGCTGTTACTGTTGATGTCTTCATTGTAAATGTCAGCTTTCTGTGAAAATCAGAAGATAATTAAAATGGCACAGAGGTTACAACCTCTGCTGTTACTTGCAGAGGTGGCTTCTCTGCCACCTGATCTAGGTTGGAGGGTTTATTCTGGGGTTTGTTTGTTAACCATAACTAAGTTAAAAGATCCTTCAAGATCACTGTTTCAGATGGAGTTATTTTTAACTACAATGGAAATAAAAGTGAAAAATACTTACATGGAGATGTAGCGTTCTCCTTAAGAAACTATTTTATTTAAATTCTTTTAAAAGCAAATATGAAGTCTACAGAGAAATGGGGTCTCCTGTAGATAACACTTTTCAACATAAACAATGTGAGTTTGGGTGCCCTAATCTATGGTGTATTTAGATGATCTATGAAATTTTGGACAAGAATACGGATTGCAATATGCCTCATGTTTAGTTCAAGTGATTATCCTTAAGGACATCTTTAGGAGTTTTGTAATTATAAATTTTAAAAATTAGGAAAATACTTTTTAAGAACAACCAAAACTTCATTATGAAATGAGCAATGATTTCATTAGTTAGCAGGTAATCACAGTGGGCATGTGTGAGTCACTGAACCTTATACATTACCTTTTTTCCATATAGCTGTATTTTGAATTTCTTCCCATCTAGTCAGTCATGTGATTTATGTAGGATTGCTTCCATCCCCAAACCTTGATGAGGGCTCTCAATGCTTATTCCAATCTCAATGCTTAGTAATTTAGTGATTGCTTCAGAGATTTACAACAAAAAAATTAGTAGATTATATTATTTTGACAAATATTTACACACTGCTACCCACATATGAGGATACTTTCTCACACCACTGATATTCAACTTGGCCATGTGATGTTTTATCCAATGCCAGCGGAACGTGAAGAGTGATGATCTACGCCACATTCAAGCAATCAATTTAAATGTAACCTTCTTGTCTACCAGAGAACAGGTGTTAGTCAGGATTCAAAGGGGAAACAGAGACAGTATAAGTTTTATAGAATAAGGGATTTTAGAATTACAATTTATACAAATGTGGAGGGGGATGAAGAAAATTGAAGGTCTAGGGGAGATCTTGAGGGTCAGAAAAGAAGTTACTAGTCACTCTGAGAAGTCAAACACATCTTGCCACAGTGGTGAAAGCTTGTGGGGTAGACTTTCAGCATGTGCATCCACAACCAAACATCTGATGGTGATCCTGAGGCCACTACTGGATAGTATTCAAGAAGGATAATTAAATGCCAAGAAAAAAAGAGCATAGATAAATCAGGGGGCATATTCCCATCTGTCCCTCATGGCATCTTATTTTGATAACTTGCAGAGAGTAATGACCACTGCTTCACTTCTGTCATATATTCCTCTGGCCAGCTCTAACATGGAGCTTTAGAGGGAAGGGCATTGAATCTAGAAGAGATTTCCCAGCTTTAACAAAGATACATAGTACAAGCTACAAAATGGGAAAGTGCTGTATTGGGACTACTTCAACCTGGATTCGAATAAGAAATATGTGGTGTGGAACCCCAGCTGGAGCAGAGCCCCCGTCAACCAGCAGCTCTTATATAACATGAACAAGGAATAACTATTTGATGTAGTAAGCCACTGAGAAGTTGAAGTTGTTTATTATTGCAGCACACTTGACTAACAGTAAAACCGATATTGAAAGTAAGGGGCGGCTCAAATGAAAGGCAAAAATATCTATCATTTCTTTTGTTGTTGGCTAGGAAGGAAACAGGAATTTGGGGAAAGTGAGCAACCTGTGTTTTCAATATTTGGGATATTTTGTGAAATGTCAAAATAGATAACTTGGAAGATATACAATTGAAACAGGAGTGCAGGGAAGGGAAGAGTTGGGTAGAGGAGGCGTGGTACCTGGCTAGGGCCTTACCTATCACGGACCTAGGTGAGGACAGGCACTTCTGCCTTGGCACCCAAATGTTGCATTTTCCAAGACCACCCTGGCCCGCCATGCCTCCATCCTGGGCCTATAAAAACCCTAGACCCTAGCAAGGCAGAGACAGAAGCTGCTGGATGGTGAGAGGAATACATCAGTGGAAGAAGACAAAAGACTGGACGTCGAGAGGATGTGGAAGGGAGCACGCTGGCAGAAGTTCACACCAATAGATGCGGGCCATCAACTGGCAGGGCGAGGTGCAGTTTGGCCTGGGCAGTCAGAAGAGAGCCAGGGCCACCTAGCAGCTTAACTCCAGGGGAAAACCATTTCCCTTCTGGCGCCCCCATCATGGGAGAGCTACTTCCACTCAAAAAAACTTTGCACTTATTCTCTGAGCCCACGTGTGATCTGATTCTTCTATACACCAAGGCAAGAACCCAGGATACCTTGTGACAAGGTAGAGGGTCTAATTGAGCTGGTTAACACAAGCCGCCTCTAGACGTCAAACTAAAAGAGCATTCTGTAACACATGCCCACTGGGGCTTCAGGAGCTGTCAACATTCACCCCTACACACTGCCCTGGGTTCAGATCCTCACAACCCGCTGTCTGCATGTTCTCCTAGAGGTCTGAGCAGTGGGGCACCGAAGCAGTGAGCCATACCCCCATCCCATGCCCTGTGAGGGTGACAAGGGAATCTTTCCCATTTCACTATGACATGATGAGTTGAGGCTTTGGTTGAAAACGTTTTGAAAAAAGAATGTTAGTAGTGAGATCTGGTTATCAGCTACATTTAATAAGGTTCTATGAGAAAGACATGTGCTCATAAAAGAATTGTTTTTTTTTTAAGTGATGGAAAACACAAAAGAGAACTTTTGAGGCTTTTGCAGATTGGAAATATTTGTATTTAACATTTATGCTTATATTCTGTTATATTTAAAATAAAATATGAATAAATTGTGCAAGACAAAAATCTAATTCACATTGAGATTAAAATAGTTTTCTAGCGAAAAAATCATGTTGTGACTACCCTACCTTTTATTAAATCTTTAAAATCTTTTTATTAGATTAATGTGACCCTGAGTAACATTATTTGAATTAAACAAAATTGCTCAGGAAAAGAGAATAATAATTTTCTCATGGGAGCCTAAATAATGTAGCTATAATTAAGTTGAGAGAGAGAGAGGGAGGCATATTTTACAAAGTATTATAAAGGTAGCTATTGCTACACAGACCTTAATAGAATCATACAGATAATGAAGCAACAAATTTTTGAGAGAGCTATATATCCAAAAGCAACATCAGTCTGAATTAAAACCTGACTTTGACTGAGGTATTAAGCAACTTTTAGAGTTTGTAATAAGACCAAACAATTCTAAATGTGTATGAACCTAATAACAGAGCTACAAAATACATGAAGCAAAGCCAGAAAGAACTAAGAAAAGACAGAAAAAAATTTACAAACATAGTGGGAGAATTAATGAACCATATTTCAGTAACTGAGTGAACAAGTAACCACAAAATCAGAGTTAGTAGACAAGATTTGAACAGCACTATCAACCAATTTGACCTAACTGACATTTAACAAACATTACCAACAATGGCATATCCTTTCTTTGTAGTATATAGGAAACATTCACCAAGATAAAACAAGTCATACAATAAAATAACTGAATAACTTTCAAAGTATTGATCTCTTACAGAGTATTTTTTAAACCAGTGGAATCAGAGATAAAACTAAATTTGTCGAAAATCTTCAGATATTTTAAAATGAAATACACTCCTAATTAATATGTGTACCAAAGCAGAAATAAGCATAGATATTACTATATAACATCATTTCAAACTTTATGATAATAATAAAATTCTGTGAGATGCAACAAGTTGGTGCTTAGAGGAAAATTTGTAATTTTCAATTATTTTATTGAAAAATAAGAATTTAAATAAGAAATGTTTAAACTGACCTATATATTCATTTTGGAAGCTAGAACAAAAGTAAACTAAACACAGTAAAAGAAATGAATAAGTAAAGATAAGAACAAAAGTTAAAAAAAAGAAATAAGATAAACAATAGAGAACATTAATAAAGTTAAAAATTTGATTGTTGGAAAATATTAATATTGATAAATTCATAACAAAACTAATCAAGGAAATCAGAGAGACAATATGAATGAATAATATTGGGGAGAAAGAGGGAATGTTATTACAACTTTTACGGATAAGTACAAGATAATAAGGAAATATAATAAACAACTTTATGCCAATAAATTTAAACAGTTAAAGTGCACATGTTCTTGGAAAAGCACAACTTACTAAAACTCATTGCTAAAATTAAATTATGAAACTATCACAATATCAAGTATGTAAAGTGTTGGTGAGAATGTTGAGCCACTGAGTTGTCATTAATTGGTAATAGGAGTATAACATGGTACAAATGCAGTGAAAAATAGTTTGAAAGTTTTTTAGTAAAGAAACAGATACACTTACCATATGATCCACGAATTCCACTTCTAGGTATTTACCCAAGGGAAGTGAAACCATAGATTTGTACTAGATGTTTATATGAATATAATAATATTCATATTCATGAATGTCCTATTCGTATTATTTATAACATATATACTATATAATGTAATTTTAAATAATCAAAACAACACAAATTTTAATCAACAAAGGAGCTGATAAATTGTTATATTCATACAGTGGAATTAAAGAACAACTGCTAGACTGTAGAGCAGTATAAAAACATGGATTAATTTCTAATTCATGCTGAGAGAAAGAAGTCAGATACAACGAATACATGCTGTATGATAAGGGTTGGCAATTTTGTTTCTGGAAAGATGTAAATATTTTAGGTTTTCTAAGCCATGTAATCTGTATCACAATGATTCAACTCTGCCACTTTAGCATGAAATCAGCTATAGACAAGATGCAAATAAATGGGTGTGGCTGTGTTCTAATACAGCCTTATTTACGAAAACAGGTGCTAAGCTAGATTTGGCCTATAAGTCATATCCTGCCAACCTCTCCTTTACGATTTTGTTTATTAAAAGTTCTAAAGTAGGGAAACTAATCTACAGTGACAGAATTCAAAATAGTGCTAGCCTAAAGTGGGGTTATGGTGGTAAGTTGATTGCTGAGGAGCAGGAGAGGATTTTCTGGTGTGAAATAAATGTTCTGTATCTTGATTAGAGTTGTAGTTACACAGGGTATATATTTGCCAAAACTCGTTAACTTATTCTTTGTTAAAAGGAGAGCATGTGCACAGGTGTAGAGACAAGAAACAGCTTGGAGAGTGTTGGAGTTGCTGGAGCACCAGGTAGAAGGCATGAAGAGTCAGAGTCTAAATTTGGAAAGATAAGGAAAGATTAAGGAACTGGTCATGTGACATGGAGACTATGAAGTAGTGAATGGTACATATATCATATTAATGTGTATGTGCCACATTACATATCATATTGGTATTTATTTAAAATTTTATGTTTAATTTTGGACTTCTGTTTTAGTTAGGTCTCCTATTGAATATTAAATTAGAATTTACTGTTAGTTTCTAGAAGATATGAGACAATTTTTGCCAAATATGTTCACATTTCCAAGCAAGAAAAGTCAACAGGATTCATAAAGGAAGAGTGATCTGAAATTTCTTTTTTAATCCTCTGCTTCTTATCTGCAACAAGTATATTAAAGAGTTGTCATGGAAGTGATCAAATTTTAGGGGAAAATTTATTGGAAAGAGTTGCTGTAATGCTGTTGACATTCTTCCCCACCTTGAAAAGGATGTTTCCTCCACACTAAAGTCTAAAAGACTTCAAGGAGACCAGTTGAAGAACTTCACTTGTGTCTACGGTAATTTATGGTCTGCAAAGAAGGTAGTTCCCAACTCATACCTGAGAAAGCTCAGAAAGAAGAGATTGTGGCTAGGTGGTTGCTCTCGGGGTCAAGCAATGATACAGTTGCTTTGGGATACCTTGATTGTCCAGAGTTATTACAGCCCAAAGAAGAGCAGCTGAGGTGGGTGGATCACAAGGTCAGGAGTTCAAGACCAGCCTGGCCAAGTTGGTAAAACCCTGTCTCTACTAAAAATACAAAAAATAAGCTGGACATGGTGGCAGGCACCTGTAATCCCAGCTACTCAGGAGGCTGAGGTAGTAGAATTGTTTGAACTATTATTCTCTGATCACTGGAAAGTGTGAGCACCTTTAAATGTTTGGGTTTTTTACATGTTCCTTTTTCTATTAAGTGCCTCTCTAATTCTTCCAATGTTAAATAAGATAGTTGTTTTTTTCTTATATCTAGAGTGTTCTCCCATATTATTTAGTAACAGATATGCATCAGTCACATCTTGTAGTTTTACAAGTAAATATCGTTAGGATTTTGATAACAATAGGTAGATTTGAATGGTTAGTAATTTGAACAGTAATTTAGTCAGTCAGTCCAATTTAAAAGTCAGTAATTTGAGCCCTCCCATTCTTTTGTTGGGGGAGGAAGGAAAATGAGATACTAAGTTTTAAATTTTGGCATCACTTCTTTTTTTAGGCCTCGTATTTTTCCCACCAAAATAAGAAAGGGAGAAAAGATAAATGTAATAAATATGACTATGAAAAAATTTACTGGTGTAATAATTTTAACTTTGGCATGATTTAAAATAAAAATATGGCTGTTTCTTAACCTTCTATGTCATTTATATAATAGCAAGAACCAGTGATTCTATGGCTGTATGCTACATTTCTCCTTTTCATTATATCTATGTGTGACAAACATGATTAAATTGAGTAAATGTGTAGAAATGCTATATAAAAACATTATTTGAGCTGTCTTTTTAAGAAAGTAGTAGTATAATTTTAGTGATATCTGAACATTTGGAGTCTTTTTCTCTTGAGTTTTGCTGACTGCGTGGGGAAAGGATTAAAAATAGGGCAATAATTAGCTGCTTCCAATTTTTATTGTGGAGGGTGAAAAATCTAAGCTCAAGATACGGCATAACTAACTTTGAATTGACAACAGAAAGTATTTCTTTACCAATGAAAAGGGTAATTCATGAAAGGATTTCTGAGCATCTCTGCTTGTTCAAAAGAGCTTGGATATATAATATTTAGAGGCACAAGTTTTCCCTTATTGATTTCATCATGATCCCCATAAACCAAACAATTAGATCACAACAGAAGGGTAAATCCTCTCACACATACCTCTGGAGTTTGGTTTTACTGTATTTGGTAACTGGCCTTCCTTTTTCAGATCACCAACTTTAATAAATCTTGGATAGTTATAGGATAGGAAATTTCACAAATATATTAAAGCTGCATCATACTAACATAGAGTCTGGAATGATTTAAAATATTTCCTTTGATATGATTCCCAAATTCTATATAAAAGTAAAGTAATAGTACAGAAATAAAATGTGGTGTGGCATGTTTAGAACTTTTATAACTAGCCTGACTTTGAAACTGAGTGAAATGAGTAAGAGATCAAACTTTTCATGACTTTAGGTTTTTCTGTTTGTTTGTTTTTGTTTTTGTTTTTTTCCCTTTCTCCCGTTTTTCTCCTTTTGGAAAGGCTGGTGTTCTATAAGGAGACCAGAATAATCTACACTTCCAAACAAAATAATATATTTAGTCAAGTATATAACATTGGTCATCTTATAGTGATGATTCATAGGTACTATGAGAAAAATTTCATTTATTTTTTTGCATATATCAAGGTAGTTTAGATAAAACTGGCTAGACCTGTGTTGAATAAACAGGTGTAGAGCAGCTCTAAGTATAATAATAAAAAAGCATACACCATTAATGCAATGGTATAGAAGCATATTCTTCAGCTTGAATATTCTGAATCTCTAGGAAATTATTGCTATATGTTATGATGAAGTAAAAATACATCAAATATCTTTCTTTTCTCTCTTTATATAAATTCTTTCATCTTAACGTAGCAGATTGTGTCTTTAGGAAGACGATCTAGCAAGAGTAATCTTAAATAAAGAGAAATTTAAATCAAAATGACTTGGCCTTGTAGAGTATTCCTAATTTTGATTTTTGCAATCATTTCATCTTCCTATACATGTACTTTTATGGGATCATTTATAATAAGGTTGCATTGCTTGGGCATGTGCAAACTGAATGATTTAATTACTCATGGGTGATCAAATGTTAATTGTTAACCAGTCCTCCTCTCAAGAAGCCATTGCAGATCTCCATCTGAAACCAATGATTTCTGCTACATCTGTAACTCTGGCTGGATCAGTGGCTCTCAAACTTGAGCATGCATTGAGTAATCTGGAGAGCTTGTTAAAGCACAGATGGCTGGGCCCAAGCCCCTGAGTACCTGATGTGGTAGGTGTAGTGTAGAGCCCAGTAATTTGGAGATCTAACAGTTCCCAGCTGATGCTGATGCAGCAGCTTTAAGAACCACTGTTTTATATGGTCTGCTTGGTTTCTAGCAACTTCTCCTTCCTCTCTTCAAATTGAAGATATCTGCTTCAGAACATAATGCCTTGAGATTTTTGTCTGTAGGACCAACTGAAACCTAAGCAAGAGGGAAGTACTAATCCAGTCCTCAAGAAGTCAGCGTCAAGTCTACCATCCTTCTAAATTTTGCTCAACTTGTGCTGCAGCTCTGAGGTAGCTTTATAATTCTTACTTCCTTTCCAGTGTACCCGCCTTTTTCCTTTGAAGTCGTCTTCAGTGTTTTACTTTACCTAAAAAAGGCGCAAGTTTTACTATTATGCGCCTCCTGCCTCTAATCTTTTCATTTTCTAACAGATTTTGTAGGTCTTATCCAGATGAATTTTCCACAACACTGCTTTGTCTACACCACTCCTATCTGGTTAAGTGAAATAATATATATGAATGTTTTTGAACTCTAACGTATTATTTAAGTTGTTATTATGCTTAAATCCTTCACTTCCTTTCAATGCTTAAAAACGTTTCTCAGTTACTGATCTGCACACCACAGGGACGCAACTTTTTCCAGTGTGTCCACTCCTTTACCTTGGATGTCTGGGGTGGTTGTCGCTAAGATTCCCTCTATACCTCTGGCATCCATCTAAAGGGATTTAGTTTATATAGTTAGTCATAGTGGAGCTAAAGCTGGGTAATGTGAGTGGAAAACAAACCTCTAAATCCTGAATGTGAAATATAAGTCTCCCTCTATTTTGCCTTTTGCTTCTCAAATTCCCTTTTATTCTCTAGGCAGGCTGGATTTACATTTTCCACCAACATACTTCTAAGTCTTTGTATACCACCTTTCTGCTGCATAAAGATCACTCTTGAATTTTATTCCTTGATTTACCTAAACTTCTAAGTTATACTCCTCCTAAGTTCTATTCTTCCTTTGAGTCTCTTCACTGTCCTCTACTCTGTGAAATAATTTACTGACCAAACCCTGCGGATTTTTTTCCTGAGCCTCCCCAAACTCCTAAAATACATCTTTCCACTGCTCTGCTGTGGTTTTCTTATGCAATCATTCAGGACTTATCTTGATGTTTCCATTCTTTGTGTACAGTAGACTGACCTATACAAGCTAGAGCTGTGACTGCTATCGTAGTCGGCGTATCCTACAAATTATATTTGGTAATGATGTTTAGTATTGTAAGAAAATAAAGCAGCAAAGACTCAGCACCCTGTTGAAACATGGAATTAGTTTTGGGCTTTTTAATGGAAAGTTAGCTGTAGTAATTTTATTCGAAATAGAAGAAGGCTTAAAGAGAGTAGTTTATGCAAATATCCTTTATCATCTCCGGAGAATGGTTTAGTATTAATGTGGTTTGACCACCCTGATATACAGATATCAAGCTGCTGATACTGGACACAAGCCATGATGTCTTACCGCAATCTTCTTCACGACTTTCTCAGGCTAACATTACAGGAGTTAAAACAACTTATGAACATAACCTTTGAAGTTTCTCCTGATATAATGAAGGTTTGACTTGAGCTGTACCTAAGCTTTCTTTTTCTTATTAGCTCATCACTTTTTAATGGGAAACTACTAATTATATTTTTCAAATAATTATGTATTGCTCTTAGTGTTTATATTCTTAAATATGCATAGAACATTAGATCATTAAAAAACGCAATACATATTTCGTTCACTTAAACTCATAAGTTCTAAGGCCTTAGTGATATTGCTTTTTCTCTCCTCAATTTTGTATTTATCTTTATTAAAAAAAATCAATTTGGGACCAGGCCCTTCTACTGGCATTACAGTGTTTTCATCAAAAATTTACCTAGAAATTTTGCTAAAGTGGTTGCCTAAGTGTGGACTATTTTACTACTTTTTTTACCTCATTAAAATAATGAGAAAAAAGAGAAGCAAGTAAGAGGAAAATCGGGCAGTTTTCTAACAGATTGTATCTTGGGAGGCATCTATGCTTGCAAATTGTGTAACTAGTTTGACTTGATTAGTCAAATTAATTGGTCAAAGGAAGAAGAAAATTGCATATAGGGCTGGTTTGAGCAGTGGTTTCGTTTTGCTTTTTATTTTTATTTTTTTGTACCAAATCTAACAGCAAAGCTGTGAAGTACAAAGCTCAATCACTGTGAATGTGGCAAAACCCCAACGTGTGAATGCTATGGTAGCATGGCTGTATTCAGGGATGTCATTTTGTGTGTCAAAAAAAAAAAAAAGAAAACCTTCTTTTAAAAACATTCAACATTGTGTGTGTAAAGGCTGCACCTTTGGCAAAAATGTCATGATCAGTTTGAATTACTGGCCTGATTCTTATTCTTTCTGCATGTCGAGAAATAGAATTGTTGAGAATTCTGTGTGACTACAAGTCCCATAAGGGAACTAAGAAAAGCGGCAAAATAGCACTGCTTAATTTACCTCACAACCCAGAATTTTAGAGCCATCTCTTCTCTTAAAGTCAGCAGTAAGCAAAAAATCTCTAGCCAGTAAGATCCTTCACAATATTGCATTTTCTAAAATATAAACAAATACTTAAAGGTTTTATGATCACTTCATTGTTTGAGATGTGCTTGAATAGCTACATAGAAAATGACCTAGCAAAAAAAAACTAGCCGGGCGAGGTGGCGGGCGCCTGTAGTCCCAGCTGCTCGGGAGGCTGAGGCAGGAGAATGGCGTGAACCCGGGAGGCGGAGCTTGCAGTGAGCTGAGATCCGGCCACTGCACTCCAGCCCGGGCGACAGAGCGAGACTCCGTCTCAAAAAAAAAAAAAAAAAAAAAGAAAGAAAAGAAAATGACCTGGCAACGTTACTTCTTTGACCAACTGTGTCCTTGGGCACTGCCTGTCTGGTTCACTATTCCTGTAACTGCTTGGCAAGACTTGCAAAGGACTGTATTAAATGGATATACAACACATGACCAATGTTCATGGACTTCTTTTTTTTTTTTTTTTTTTTGAGATGGAGTCTTGCTCTGTCACCCAGGCTGGAGTGCAGTTGCATGATCTCGACTCACTACAACCTCCACCTCCAGGGTTCCAGCTATTCTCCTCCCTCAGCACTGGGATTACAGACATCGTCACCATGCCTGGCTAAGTTTTGTATTTTAGTAGAGACGGGGTTTCACCATGTTGGCCAGGCTGGTTTCAAACTCCCGACCTCACATGATTCACCCACTTCAGACTTCCAAGGTGCTGGGATTACAGGCATGACCCACCATATCCAGCCAGACTTCACTTTTATGTGGTATCTTTTATGTGAGTCTGACAGGCTCAAACTCAGTTTACTAGTTTCACCAACAACTTCAAGGTAGCATTGGTTAAAGTTCAAACAAGGTTCCAGTTAGCCCATTTCCAATAAAACCTACCTATGTAATTCCCTACTCCCTTCCAAGCTGTTCCAGTGTTGTTTCCCTGGCTACCATACTTCTCAGGTGAAACAGAAATATAGGGAAGAATAAAATCAGAACAATTAGGGTTATTGGGCTAGAAGACTCTTTATCCTTTTTATGAACCCTATTTCCTCAGTAATAAGTAAAAACATTTGGAAAATACAGTATTTTGAGTTTCCTGGTCCTGCAGTTCTGATTTGATGACATACTGTGAGAGACGTTCTGAATATTAAATATTTGGCTTTGAAAACAAATTTATTCATACCAAGAAAGTGATTCACTCATGAATATGAGTGAACAGTGAAGACATGAAATTTATTTTTTAGATAAACTTCAATGCTTGGTTTGAGAATTCAGGTAAGTTTGATCACATTGAATAAATGCACTCTAAGTTACGTGTAAAGTGAACATGTAGAAATATATTGACTAATATGGTTGATTAATGTACATATATTATGTATTAGGAACCTATAAGGATGATTACAAATATTTATAAAATACTTGTTAATTTTTCCAAGTCAATTTTATTACAAAAGACAGAAAAGTATTCATCTATTAATAGAGAATGTTTCCATAGTGATATATCTAAAAGTGTGTATACAAAAGAATAAAATGACTCATTGACCTGGCATTAGATTTGGCTGAGTAGCACGATCAGAGGAATGTAGTGGCCAATGGAACTTTCAGATCTCTAAAGAACCCATGTGAATCTAATACCTTGCTTTGGCTCTTAGTTATTTTCCTCTTACCTTTGTCCCTTCTCCTTCTATATTAGTCTGCCCTGACTGCTACGACAAAATGCCACAGATGGGCTAGCTTAAAAAACAAAACTTATTTTCTCATAGTTCTGGAGGCTAGAAAGTCAAGATCAGGGTTCTAGAAGAGTGAGTTTCTGATGGGGGCTGTCTTCCTGGCTTGTAGATGGCCACCTTCTTACTATGTCCACACGTGGCCCTTCCGTAGTGCATGCATGGCTTTGTGCAAAGAGTGTGCACATGTGTACATGCACCATGGGAGTGCCGTTCTGTGGTGTGTCATCTTATAAGGATGCTAATCCTATCAGATCAGGACCCTACCCTTATAACTTCATTTAACTTTAATTCCTTAAAGGCCCCATCTTCAAATATAGGAGGTTAGGGCTTCCACATATGGATCTTCGAGGGGACACCCATATAATACTCTCTATCTCCTGTTTCTCTGATAATAGGTTTTTCTCTCCTGCTCTGTGACCACCTACATTTCCTTGCAGCTATATGTGATGTGTTTTTCTTTCTTCTGGTTTGTTCACTGTTGAATTTCACCAGGCTGCAACTAACATTTCATTGTATAGGTGCTGCTTTAGATGCCACCTTCAATAGCCTTAACATTCCCAGGAACCTGGTCTCACTTTTGTCTTTTTCCGAGTCATCATTTTCTTATGGTTAAAGAGAGAGCTTCTCTGTGGGTATAGCAGGTGGAATAATGGGCACCCCTCACTCCACAAATATCTAGGTGCTAAAGAAGTTGGTTATCTTTTAAAGCCTCCAGAAGGAACACAACCCTCTCAACAGCTTTTGAGACCCGTTTCAGACTTCTGACATCTAGAACTGTAACATAGTAAATTGTGTTGTATTTTAAGCCACTAAGTTTGAGGTAATTTGTTATAGCAGCAACAGGAAACTTACACAGTGGGAGACCCAGTAGGCAAGTAGAAATGGTTGCCAAATGACCAGAACCCTGAACTGACCAGATGATAACTCCCTGGATGGGAGTACCTTCTTCACCTCTAACTCCTAAACACAGAATTTCCCTGAAAAGTCTTTATCAAGAAACGTTGCATCCTAGAAGGTAAACAGACTTCCTTTCAAGTCTCAGACCTAACTCTTGACTATACTTGGTGGTCAGTAGAACCCCCTTTCTGCTTCCTGGAGTCTCCTTGCTGTTTGGTGTAACATACGACATACATGTAATTATTGCTTTAGTTGAGGATTGCTCATTTGTGGGTCTGGACTATCCCCATGAGAATAACTTGGGGTGCCCTACCCATGACTTACTGAGTCATTATCTGGGGATGGACTATAGTATCAACACATTTAATGAGCATTTTAAGGGATTTTAATATATGCTAAACTTTGAAATCAATTGCTCCAACATATAGATTGTATATGAGAACAGTTTTCATATATTTCATAGATGTTAATATATGTTTAAAAATAAAATAATCCTATGTGGATACATACTTAGAAACAAAAATTAATGATTTCTAACTTCCACATGGTTAGAAACTAGTGGCCACATGTTTCTCAGAAAATGTTTCCATCAAGTTTTCTATCTTTATATGATATCCCACAAATTACCTGCCTAATAGCAGTTTCTTTTTTTTGACGTCTTGATAAAGCCAAGAATTTTCACATTTGCCTTAAGGATTCACTTGTGTTTTCATTTTCCCCTTATACCATGTTGTACCTATATGTCTTTATGTTTTGGATTGTAAGGCTTGAAATATTATGCATCTCAATAGTTCTTTCTAATATTCTTTATAGTCATGAATTTCTAGTCCTTAGTCCAGGAGTCAGCCCACTGTCTGTTTCTGTAAATAAAGTTTTAATGGAATACAGCCATATTAATTCATTTATGTCTTGCCTTTGACTGCTTTATTGCTGTAACAGCAGAATTGGGTAGTTGTGAGAGAGACTTTATGATATACAAAGTTCAAAATATTTACTAAAGAAGTGACTGATTTGAGTATGAAGGCAAGGGGAATCCAAGATATGCCTTTAACATTTTTGTGCTAAAAAAGTAGGGAAATACCCAGAAATAATAAATGGCACAGAAGGGAAAGCTCTTCCTCACAGAACAGTTTCAAAGAATGTTAGATACAGAGACTCACCACTGACTGTCATCAGAGGAGTTTGATTCAATTGGGAGTTGTCCATAGATGCTAAGGCTGGTGGGCATAATTTGAGGAACAGGATATTACTGTACTCTTGGGGTAGCTTCCCACTACAGAACTAAGTCTGATCATGAGGACTCTTGAGATGAACCCTAGGAAAAAGACCATCCTACAAATTCTAAGGCCTGTTGTTTCGTAACTCTCAAGAACATGAAAAACAGAAAAAGACTGAAGAATTGTTCCAGATTGAAGGAGTATGTAATATATGATAACTAAATGTAAAATCTATTTCTAGGATATTTGACTGGAAATAAAAAATGAGACATTGTGAGGTGTTTTATCTATTTTTGGGTATTCCATAGTGATGCAAATTAATAGCCATTGAATTATGTCTCATAATATTTTAGGTTAAGAATTAGAGCAAGCATTAATTGAACAATTCTATCCAACTTGGTGTTTACCATTGGCAGGCAGGAGGACCTGGAGGCCCCGATATGGCTTCAATCACATTGCTAAAGAGTTGGCAAAGACGTTGGAAGGCTGGGCTCAGTAGGGTGTATCAAAAAGAGTGCTTACATATGAGCTTTTCAGCATGGTGGTCTTAGGGAATCAGAGTTCTTATGTGAAATCTCAGGGCTCCATGGTAAACAATCATATTGGCCCAAATTCAAGAGAAGAGTAGCAAAGTTACTGCAGCCATTTTTCCTGTACCACTGTGGGACAGTAGGCAAATTTGGAATTGGGTCTGAGAAGCTGATGGCAGTGCTATATCAATGTTCAATACCTGGTTTAGAGGCTTATAAGGTAGTTATGTAGTAGTATGTTCTAGTTTGGGGGAAATATACATTAGAGTGCTTGGAATATACAGGCATAATGAGACAACACATTTGCAGATTGCTCTCAAAAGATTCTGTAAAGGAATAATGTGTATGTGTATTCTGCGTGTGTATATATATCAAGGGAGAGAGGGTTGGAGGGGGAATGGTGATGTGGCAAATGTAAAATGTTAACCACTGGGTATTCTGGTGGAATGGGACATGAGAGTTTTGGTTACTTTATTATAGGTCTGAAAGTATTTCAAAATTTTGAGACATATTTAAACGTAAAGGAAATAAGACAAATGATGGGAGTCTGAAGTAAAGAAGCTGCAGTGGACACGAAAGATGAAGATGGATTTATGATGAACAGGATTAAGTGGCCAAATAGACGTGACATTGAGAGGTGGGCTGCTTGGAACACTGTCAGCAGCACAGAAGTTCCATTGGCTGCTCACTTACAGAGAGAGGCAAACAGGCAAAGCTTGCCAGTAATGCTGCAGCGCTAACGTTCTGCTTTGTCCTCTAACGATCACCCTGGAAAACTAACGATCAGCCAAGTTTCATTTTACAAAACATCAAGACTATTTAAACAGAGTCAAATTTAATCCAGTGTATAATAGATTTCTTAGTTCAGAGTAAAATCTGTGGCTCTTCTTTATTTGTTGGAAAAATTCTTCTATATAAGCTTATTATAAATGGATAAATACACTAAGAGTGAGTAATGTGGTTTATTTTGTGCATAGTGTACACTTTCACAAGAGAAGAAATTCTTCCAGGATAAAAGCAGCATATTAAAATGGAAATAAAGTATATCTTAGGATTTAAAACAATTTTATTGTATCAAATACAGTATAGAATCTGTGGTGGACTCCACACAAGACACTCAAATATGAGATACTCAAATGTAAAAGGAGCAAGGTACAAAGCAACATTTTAGACCAAGCAACTCAAGAACAGTATTATAAAAGGGTTTAAATATATGAATAAATAAGCCATTCTTTAAGTGAATGATATGTGTGATAGGACAGTAACCTTACAATATCTTGAAATCTTAAATAATTCAATAATTTTCAGTATCTATGCTCAGGATATAATGCTGACATCTATCTCCATGGGAGGTGCTGACATTTTGCTGAAACCTTACAAAAAGAGGACTCCTGCTGTGGATAGGAAATGTTATTCCATTGAGAAGGAGAAATCAGAAGTCAAATATGCTGTAAGGAAGTTCTTATCCGTTTTACTATTACTCTGTGGTTATTTAACTCTGAATAAATTCTTAAGACTACAAATGTGTAATTTTACTTCACAGATACAAAAACATGTGGAATTGTGACAGGAACTAATTATTTATATTAGTTTCCATGAGTCAAGGTAGTTCAAAAAATAATACAATGGTCATTCTTTTTGCCTAAGTTTGAATTATAGTGTGAATCATCTCAAGTGTTTTAACCTGTATTCCCCAAAAATAGTGAATCTGGTTAGTGATACAAGAAGCTTCTCCTGTGTGTGCATGTGTGTGTGTGCACATCTATCAGTATGTTTCCATGCAGGCATTTGTGTCTGCGGTGTGGGGAATGCAAGTGGAGATGTAGCTAAAATAGGAATGAAATGAAGATGAGTAAACATGACATACTGAAAATTGGAAAGTCTGATCAGAGTGTGGCTCTGAGTTCATTATATTTTGTGTATATATATATGTGTGTGCATGTGTGTATATAAGTTTCGGGTATGTGTGTGTGTGTATATATATTATATGTATGTCTCGGGTGTATACACACACACACACACACACACACATACAGTCTTGAGATTTCCCATTCTGATTCTTAAAGAGCTCTGAACCTGTATTTCAATGAGTAATAGGCACATAGTGAGGACCTAAACAACTTACAACATTAGATAATCATGTCTGTATGATCCACTGCTGCATAACAAATAATCTCTAAACTTAGCATCTTAAAATAATGAACATTTATTAGTTCACAGTTTTTGGGGTTAGAAAGCCAGGCATACAATTTAGTTGTGTGCTTCTGATTCAACCTTTTACAAGGCAGCAATCAAGGTAAGGGATGAGTCTTCAGTCATGTCAGTAAGCAGGACTCTAACCCCACCCACGCAGCTGTTGGCAGTTCTCAGGTTCTTGCTGGTTTTTGGTGAAAGATCTGACTTCTCTGCCTTGGTGTCCTCTCCATGGGGCTACTTACAACATACCAGCTTTTTTTCACACAGAGTGAGGTGAGAGATAACAGTCTCTGTAGTCTAATTTAGAAGTGACATCTACTCACCCCTACAGTATTATTTGTTAAAAGAAAATCACAAACCAGATAACATTATACACAGCGGCATGGATACCAGGAGGCAGAGATCTTAGGGAGCCCTCTCTGAAGCCTATCACAATGACCTCAACAGTTCTTTGGTCATGATTTTATCATAAATTCCTCCCTGTCCAGCTTGCTGTTAGACTCTGGCTTAGTGCAAAGTTAAACTAATTGCTACTTCTCTTTCTGTTCCTCTTCTCTCCCATCTTTTCTTAGCCTTTTCCCATTCTCCAAATTCATGGTTGAACACAATGGTCAAACTGAGAATTTCCAATGATATACAGGCCAATTTCTAGATGTTCAATTTTGTTTTCTTTCCTCAAGTCGCTTTGCCTGAGATATTCCTGAACTCAATCTAGCCTCTTACTTTACAAAACTAAGACATGTGCTTTTGTTGATCTCCGATCTAGCTATGGCACATTTCTCCTGTGTGTAAAAACTTTTGGACACAAAGAGGAATGGTCATGTAATGCTTAAACAAGGCATGATACAGACTGAGTGCTTCCCCACTGTATTAGTCTGTTTTCTTGTATTAGTCTGACAAAGACATACCCAGGACTGGGTAATTTATACAGGAAAAATGGTTTAATGGACTTACAGTTCGATGTGGCTGGGAAGTCTCACAATCATGGCAGAAGGCAAGGAGGAGCAAGTCATATCTTACATGGATGGCAGTAGGCAAAAAAAGAGTTTGTGAAGGGAAACTCTAATAGAACCATCAGATCTCATAAGACTTATTCACTATCACAAGAGCAGCAGGAGAAAGACCTGCTCCCATGATTCAATTACCTCCCACAGGATCCTTCCCACAATACATGGGAATTCAAGATGAGATTTGGGTGGGGAGACAGCCAAACTATATCACCCACTTTCCCTTCCTTGTGCATACTCCCTTTTAAAAGTGAAGCATAATTTTATAATTTGGATATTTTGATCTTTTGAGATATTCAAAATTCAGATATATGGCAGTGTAGGGCCTTGGATGTCATGACAATAATTTTTTCAATAATTTTGCCTCCTCACACACTCATTTCCACCCCCATCATTGAAAATATTTCTTTTTCCTGGAAGGAAGAATTCCTAAGACCCAAAATTATTGACTGTTAAAAGCAGCATTTTCAAGTAGGTAAATATAAGCAATTATTCTCAGCTATTCTAATCCCTCACCTCTGGGATGTGTGATTAGCTGGAAATAAAAGCAGCTACAAATTGCCAAAGTGGAATAGATTAGTGATGCTTATTCTTTTTAACTAAAATATTTTCTAGGGCTATAAAACATTGTCAAGCTACGGGACGTTGGACAAATCACAAAGATAAAACTTGTAGGTTATTTCTTCCAGACTTAGTATGGATTATTTTTAAAAGTACAAATTGATTTTTATTAAATTGTATCATAGAATCTTTGTTCCAATAACAGCTTATTTTATTGTCTTCTATAAAATGTTTAATGCTTTATGCTTTCTTTTAACAAAAAATAGCTGTACTAAATTTTCTAGCAAATTATACTCTGAATAAAGATAGTATGTATGATTGATTATATGTATTGATAGTTTTTGTTAACCTTTGTTTGTGTTTCTTATTTTTATCATTTCCAAAAGCTGAACTTCAGGGTTTTGGGGACTATATGAATTTGCAAACAAATACACATGTAGTTCAAAGGAATTCCTTACCTCATAGATAACCTTTAATATTAGTCATTATATTCAGATATTATAAAATAATAAACAGAATATTTATATCTTATTTTAATTATAAAAATGAATAAATGAATTAGACTGTAACATTTTACTTTTCATGAAATGACTTAGTAATCTTATCTAGCTAAATATTGCTTATCAACATATTAAAATGAAATTTATTAAGTTATTGAAAATTGAAGTTAGATTTTTTTTTAAACATAAATTAAGATTTTACTGATTGATTTGACAACATGGACTGGTTTTGTCAACCAGCTTATATAGTAAATATTAAACATGAGCTAAATCTGTAGGGGAAAGGTTTTAATTAAAATATATTTATCATATTACAAATATCATTTTATCATAAATACTTCCAAGTTTGTAATTAATAATGTTTTGATTTTTTTCAACTGTTTCAGGTATCTGGGTTAAATAAAGTACCAGTAAGTAAAAACTAATAGGTAGAAGTAATAATTGCTTGCTAAGTCTTGATAGAGCCTTTTTAGGTTTACTTCCCAGGAATGGAGAAGTGAATGACTCTGAACACCGGGTCACAATTCTTTGGCTGATAGGGTTATTTCCAATACTTTGCTTTTAACAAAATTGAAAGTGGACTTAGTGGAAGAAGATGGTTCCTTAAAGAGTAATTTTTGATTACAGATCACGGTGTGGTTTTTGCACATGTATCAAAATGTGTTAAAAGATTGAAAGGCATCTGTGTAACAAAATGCATCTCATTTTCATCTACTTGTTTATATAAACATGATTTATCATTCTTTACATATATTAAAACAAGAATAGAACTGATACTGACAGCCATATAATTCTAGGACTAAGCCTTCTTTACCCAAAGATAAAAACTAACTAATAAAAAGTCCCTCATACTACTTTAAGAGGCTAATTTCCAATACAATTTTGTGTTATTTTAATGTTTAAAATTTTAAAAATCTGTTATAGTCTGATCAATTGTAAAATAATAGTAACACCTTATAGCTGAAGAAAAGTATTATATTTGGGTAAAATTTCATTGGGGAAGTGGAATGAAGATAGAAGTAATTTTTTAAATTTTACCTTCGTCTCAAATTGTATTTAGATTCCGGGAGACTTTGTGCTGGTTTCCTACATGGATATGTTGTATGATGCTGAGGTTTGGGCTTCCATTGATCACACCACCCAGATAGTGAACACAGAGTCAACAGGAAGTTTTTCAGCCTATTCCCTTTCTTTCCTCCTGCTCTCCTTTTGGAGTCTCTGCTGTTTATTAAATCAGTCTTGTATTAGGCTGTTCTCACGCTGATAATAAAGACATACCTGAGACTGGGTAATTTATAAAGGAAAGAAATTTAATTGATACAGTTCCACATGGCTGGAGAGGCCTCACAATCATGGCAGAAGGCAAAGGAGAAGCAAAGGCAATGCCTTGTCTTACATGGGGGCAGGCAAGAGGGAGCTTGTTCAGGGTAACTCACATTTATAAGACCATCAGATCTCATGAGACTTACTTACTACCACAAGAAGGATAGGGCAAACTGCCACCATAATTCAATTATCTCTACCAGGCCAGCCCCTGATACGTGAGGATTATTACAATTCAAGGTGAGATTTGCGTGGGGACACAGCCACACCATATCAAGTCTTTATGTCTGTATGTATGGATTTAGTTCTCAGGTATAAGTGAGAAAATGCAATATTTGGTGTTCTGTTTCTGTGTTAATTTGCTTGGGATGATAGCCTCCAGTTGCATCCCTGCTGTAAATTAAAAAAAATAATTTTTTGTGTGTTTGTGGCTATGCAGTATTTCATGGTGTATAGTCACCACACTTGCTTTACCCAGTCCACCGCTGATGGGCACTTAGGTTGACTCTATGTCTTTGCTAGTATGAATAGTGCTATAATGAACAAATGAGTGGATGTGTCTTTTTGGTGAGACAATTTATTTTTCTCTGGGTATATACCTAGTAAGAAGATTGCTGGGTTGAATGAAATCTCTGTTTATAGTTCTTTTTGGCATCTCCAAAATGCTTTTGACAGTGGCTGAACTAATTTACATAGTTAGCACCAATGCATATATTTCCCTTTTCTCCACAGCCTTTCCAGCATCTATATTTTTTTTTAGTTTTTAATATCCCTTCTGACTGATATGAGATGGTATCTCATTGTAGTTTTGGTTTGTATTTCTCCGATCAGTGATGTTGAGCTAAATTTTTTTATGTCTGTTGGCCACTTGTATGTCTTGAAGTATCTGTTTATGTCCTTTGCCTACCTTTTTTTTTTTTTTTTTGCTTGTTGGATTAATTTCCTTAAAGGTTCTGAATATCAGACCTTTGCCAACTGCATAGTTTGTGAGTATTTTCTCCTATTCTGTAGGTTATGTGTACTCTGTTGATGAAGTCTTTTGCTGTGTAGAAGCTCTTTAGTTTCACTAGGTCCCACTTGTCAATTTTTATTTTTATTGCAATTGCTTTTGAGGCCTTAGTCATAAATTCTTTCTCAAGGCTGATGTGCAGAAGGTTATTTCCTAGGTTTTCTTCTAGGAATTTTATAGTCTGAGGTCTTACATTTACATCTTTAATCCATCTTAAGTTAATTTTTGTATATGGTAATAGGTAGGAATCCAGTTTTGTTCTTCTGCCTACAGGTAGCCAGTTATCCCAGTACCATTTACTGAATAGAGAGTCATTTCCCCAATGCTTGTTTTTGGTGACTTTTTTGAAGATCAGATGGCTGCAGGTGTGTGGCTTTATTTCTGTGTTGTCTATTCTGTTCCATGGGTCTATGTCTCTGTTTTTATACCTGTACCATGCTGGTTTGGTTATTGAAGGCTTATAATATAGTTTCAAGTTGGGTAATGTGATGCTTCCAGGTTTATTCTCTTTGCTTAGGGTTGTTTTGGCTGTTTGGGCTGGTTTTGGGTTCCATATGAATTTTAGATTTTTTTTTTTTAATTCTGTGAGAAATGATGTTGATAGTTTAATAGATACTGCATTGAATCTATAGATTGCTTTGGGCGGTATGGTCATCTTAATATTCTTTCAGTCCATGGTTGTGGAATGTTTTCCCATTTGTTTGTATCATCTCTGATTTCTATGTCATGTTTTGGCATTCTTGAAGATATTTCCATGTTCTTAGTTGGATATATTCCTAGGTGTTTTATTTACTTTCAGCTATTATAAATGAGATTGTGTTCTTGATTTGGCTCTCAGCTTGAACATTATTGGGGTATAGGAAGGCTACTAATTTTTATGTTGATTTTTGTATCCTGAAACCTTTTACTAAAGTAATTTTATCAGATCTAGGAGCTTTTGGCAGAGGCTTTAGGATTTTCTAGGTATAAAATCCTATTGTCAGTGAAGAGAGATTTGGCTTTTTCTTTTCCTATTTGGATGCCTTTTCTTTCTTTCTCATATCTGGTGGCTCCTTCTTGGGCTTCCTGTGTTCCCCTTTTGTATTTTAGTAAGTGTGCAGCAATGCTCTGGGAGGGGAGAGGAGGGATGAGATTTGACTCCCCTTCCAAGTATGTTTCAGGGCCTTGGTGGTATCCTCTTCAACTACTAGTGCTGTGTCCGTGTCTCCTTTGGCCTAAGAGGGGCTTTCCCTGACTGTACCCTTCTTCTCTTTGGGGTGGTCAGAACTGAGGGTTAGGTCTTCAGAAGATGAACAACTCCCTGGGGACCCATGGATCCCTTGTGCTTGTCAGAGTCAGAGCAGGTTGTAGGGTATGTCTGCAAGTGGTGTGGTGATGCAGTGGGTCAAGTTCAGAGGATCACATCCAGGGTAGTAGTACTCTGTGTCTGCAACTGGAATGGCTTTTGTGGCCTGAGGTTTTCGGTCCAGCAGATGGCTGTAGGTCATGCCCTGCTCATGCTCTCCTCACTCAATGGATCTCTTTTGGGCATTCCCCCAGGAGCAACCTCCACTGGCTTGGCCTGTCCCAAGCCTTCTGCACACACATGCCTGAACTGTTCCAGGCGTTCTAGGCTATGTGGCTCCTGGGGGAAGAAGCTGTGGTTGGCTGTGAGGCCATATGCTTCCTGAACCAGTCTTGTGAAGGGGAGTGCCCAACTTCCATGCTGGCACACAGACCCAGGCCACACTCCTCTCTGGGTTCTGAGATTACTCCTCCCTTACTTGAGTTCAGACTATAGATCTCAGCTCCGTAACGCTGGGTGGTTGTTCAAATCTAAGGGAGTTGCGTCTGGGCCCAAATATTTGTCCCCTGGCCCCTGGAAGTCCACCACCAGCGGTGCTGGGGGATGCTAAACTGCTCCCAGGCTGCCAGCAAAACAATCAGACTGTCAGCAGTGGAGGACATGCTGTGGATACCCTTCTGCTTGAGCAACTAGGCAGGCAATCATGGAAGGTGTCAGCAGGCAAGGGGCTGCATGGCTCAATTGTGCCCCAGTTATGCGACAATGGCAGCCCTGCCCTCTCATGGCCTGGCAAACTGCAGTCACTCAGTACAAGACAGAGCACCTTGGGGGACAGGCTCCTGTGGTCACATTTTGCTGCAGCTATATTGCATGGCAGAACTTTCCAGGGTCCTCGTGGGTTTGAGCGGTGCTTCTCCCTGCTCTCTGGGAGGTGGCTTCTGCCAGTTCAAAGATCTATGGGGGTCATGGGAGCCCCTGTAGCTAAGATCCCAGAGGTCTATGGTGAGAGTGTAGTACCCTAGAGTTCCTTAACCCCTTCCTTAGGTCCAGTTCAGGACTGGGGACAGTCCTGGTGCCCAGGGACTCAGAGTAGGCTCTCCAGCTTCCTCCCTCTTCAACCATGGTGTATGTGTCACCTCTCTATCAACTTTCAGTGTTATCTCTCAAAAGACCTGTTCAAAGTGTGATGGTTTACTCTGTGTTTTGGTTCTACTTGGTGGAAGAGGCATCTCCTGGCTGCGTCTAGCTGGCCATCTTACCTGGTTCTTGGTAGTGCTTTTTAAAGCCAGAAATGGAAAGAAAACTTAAATTTCCAAACACTATAAAATGTATTATTTAAAATATGTTGATGGTTTTAAATTATTTGTTTTTAGTGTATTCATTTATATATTGAATACATTTGGAGCATGATTTTACACTTATACTGCCATGTGTGCTATGCTGTCAGTTGCATCATTTGCAACTGTTTATATTTAAAGTTTTATATACCAAATTAAAAATGTGGCAGGATTATAAAGTTTTTTAAAATTCTTTTTCAATGTAGAACAGCAGAGAGAAAGACAACTGTTACATATCTCAATGCATAGTATGCTTGCTTCTAAGAAATACTAACGTAACTTGCAATAAAATTTATTGCTTATTGTGTTAGAAAGTTTATTATGTTGATAGCATCTTTTTATTTAGTACATATATTTTATTTATTTATTTTTTAATAGTTTAAAACATTTATCAGTAAAAAAACAGATTTAAAAATGATGTATATACAGCTAATAATTAGGCATTTTTAGGAAAATATTTAAAATGTAACATTCAAGGGTATATGGCCAAATTTTAATAATATATGTGCTCATGTACAGTGATCCAAAGATTTTCTCTGGTTTCAAATCCAAGATTTTCTCTGGTTTCAATATCTGGCTGTTTTGTTTTTCTTTTTTTTGTTTTATCTAGAGTCACACAATGTAGCTAAATAGATCCAGTTATATATGTTCTTTCACATTTGTGCTAATAAGTGAAAACAATGTTTAAAAGCCATAGAGAAAAGGGCAGAAAATCTAAACATGAATAATGAAGTCCTATAAAACTTCTGGGCAGTTTTTTTTTTTTTTTTTTTATACTTTAAGTTCTAGGGTACATGTGCATAACGTGCAGGTTTGTTACATATGTATACTTGTGCCATGTTGGTGTGCTGCACCCATCAACTCGTCAGCACACATCAACTCATCATTTACATCAGGTATAACTCCCAATGCCATCCCTTCCCCCTCCCCCCTCCCCATAATAGGCTCAGGTGTGTGATGTTCCCCTTCCCAAGTCCAAGTGATCTCATTGTTCAGTTCCCACCTATGAGTGAGAACATGCGGTGTTTGGTTTTCTGTTCTTGTGATAGTTTGCTGAGAATGATGGTTTCCAGCTGCATCCATGTCCCTACAAAGGACACAAACTCATCCTTTTTTATGGCTGCATAGTATTCCATGGTGTATATGTGCCACATTTTCTTAATCCAGTCTGTCACTGATGGACATTTGGGTTGATTCCAAGTCTTTGCTGTTGTGAATAGTGCTGCAATAAACATAGGTGTGCATGTGTCTTTATAGCAGCATGATTTATAATCCTTTGGGTATATCCCCAGTAATGGGATGGCTGGATCAAATGGTATTTCTAGTTCTAGATCCTTAAGGAATCACCATACTGTTTTCCACAATGGTTGAACTAGTTTACAATCCCACCAACAGTGTAAAAGTGTTCCTATTTCTCCACATCCTCTCCAGCACCTGTTGTTTCCTGACTTTTTAATGATTGCCATTCTAACTGGTGTGAGATGGTATCTCATTGTGGTTTTGATTTGCATTTCTCTGATGGCCAATGATGATGAGCATTTTTTCATGTGTCTGTTGGCTGTATGCATGTCTTCTTTTGAGAAATGTCTGTTCATATCCTTTGCCCACTTTTTGATGGGGTTGTTTGTTTTTTTCTTGTAAATATGTTAATAGCATCTTAGGCAAAGAGGCAGAGACCAAGACTTTTTGGTTTTGAGACTGTGGTTTCAAAGTAAGTCTTGCAGAAAAAAAACAGTCACTTGATGTTATTTACTATGAGGTGAGGTGAGTCTTCCAATGGTATCTTAAATGTGTTTTCAGGAAGTTCCTGAAATAAGGATGTTTGCAAGTTCTATTCTTCTGAGCAAGGGTTTTTTGAATTAAAGTCATGTTGATGAAACAGTCAACTGTGTGAATGTAGATGGTTTGGTTTCCATTTGTTTGTGTTTCATTTAATTGGCAAAATTCAATAAATCTAATTCTTCTTTTCTTCTTATTATCATAGTTATTTGATTCTCTGTATGTGTAGCTTCTGGAACTGCTATTTGGTATATCTCCCTTCTAAATAGACATATTTGATATATTTTTACTTTTATTCTTTATCTCATTTTTGTTAGAATATTCTAGAATAATCTTAGCTTATTTTTCTAGAACAGCAGTTACATTTTCTACAAAATGCATTCTGTTATTCATCTAACTTAGCTTTAAATTTTAGTAATGTTTTTATAAATGTAATGTAAAAATAACATCCCTCATTTGTTGATATTTCTTCAAAAGTTTGCTCATGATACCAACTATTCTTTTATTTGAAGTTATTTTGTGTTCTATTTTTATCTGAATTGCAGTTATTATGTTTTTAATTTTTAACTGCCTTCAGTATTTGGTAATTCTGTTTAATTTTAAATGAAATTCTAGACAAAACTTGCCTAGGTAGTTGGAATATATTTCTTCGGCATGTGTAAAAATTTCAATGGCTTTGGCAGTGAGCACAGATTTGATTATATGCTCCCGACCTCCAGTTTATTGTTGAGGGCAGTGGTGCATGAATATGTAGCCAGGTGAGATTTACTCAAGGGTGGAAGTCACTGTGCTCTCATTTCACATGGCGTTACCAGGAGACTGCTCAACTTGTCTCTTCCTCACTCTAGGAGTCTCAGCACTGTGTATATTGCAGTGAACCCAACTAAGATACCAATCTTGGTTCAGCTGTTTTATAATTCTTTAAGAGTCTCACTGAGAAATCCATAACCACCTGCTTTTCCAATTCCCTGAGATCTCAGATCCTGGATTATTATAGAATTCCACTGGGTATAGTTACTTTCCCAAAGACTCCCAGTTTTTCCTTGACTACACGATGACGTATAAAGTTAGATTCATAGAATTTGTAAAGGATGCTGCTGTTCGCATTATGAATTGATGTGTAACAGTTATCCCTAAATGTAGTGGCTTAAAATAACATTCTATTGTCTTATAACTCTATGGGTCATGCATTTATGTGAAGTTCTTTCTGAGCAATTCTGATCTTCATGACAAAGACTAGAGCCACTGGTGGTATTTCACATACAATGGGCCCAGCCTGGAGGGTTCAAATTAGGTTCACTCACCTTCCTGGTGTTGGCAGGCCCAATTGGAAAGATGGACTCAGCTGGGTCCCTCTCTTTCTGCATGTGTTCTTAGGGTTTTTCCATGTGTTCTCCCCTGTAACTTGGTTTAACTTCTTATGTGAGGCTGTTTTCTGCTAGAGTGAGCATTCTAAGAAACCAAGGTGATATGGTTTGGCTGTGTCCCCACCCAAATCTCATCTGGAATTCCCACATGTTGTGGGAGGAACTGGTGGGAAATAATTGAATCATAGGGGCAGGTCTTTCTCATGCTATTCTCATGATACTGAATAAGTCTCACAAGATGTGATGGTTTTGAAACATGGGCATCTCCCTGCACAAGCTCTCTCTTTGCCTGCTGCCATCTATGTCAAGACATGACTGGTTCTTCCTTGCTTTGCATGATTGTGAGGCTTTCCCAGACACGTGGAACTGTAAGTCCAATTAAACCTCTTTCTTTTGTAAGTTGCCTAGTCTTGGATATGTCTTTATCAGCAGCATGAAAACAGACTAAAACAGTAAATTGGTACCAGTAGAATGGGGTGTTGCTGAAAAGATACCCGAAAATGTGGAAGTAACTTTGGAACTGGGTAACAGGCAGAGGTTGAAACAGGTTTTAGGGCTCAGATAGAAGATAGAAAAATGTGGGAAAATTTGGAACTTCTTAGAGACTTGTTGAATGGCTTTGACAAAAATGCTGATAATGATATGAACAATAAGGTCCAGGCTCAGGTGGTCTCAGATGGAGATGAGAAACTTGTTGGGAACTGGAACAAAGGTCACTCTTATTAGGTTTTAGCAAAGAGACTGGTGGCATTTTGCCCCTGCCCTAGAGATTTGTGGAACTTTGAACTTGAGAGAGTTGATTTAGGGTATCTGGCAGAAGACATTGCTAAGGAGCAAAGTGTTCAAGAGGTGACTTGGATGCTGTTAAAAGCATTCAGTTTTAAAACGGAAACAGCATAAAAGTTCAGAAAATTTTTAGCCTGACAATACAGTGGAAAATAAAAACCCATTTTTTTGAGGAAAAATCCAAGATGACTGCAGAAATTTGCATAAGTAATGAGCTAACTGTTAATCCCCAAGACAATGGGGGAAAGTGCCTACAGGGCATGTCAGATGTCTTCATGGCAGCCCCTCCCATCACAGGCCCAGAAACCTGGAGGAAAAAGTGGTTTAGGGGGTTGGGTCCAGGGTTACCATGCTGTTTGCAGTCTAGGGACTTGGTGCCCTGTGTCCCAACCGCTTCAACTGTGGCTGAAAAGGGCCAGCGTAGAGCTCAGGCCTTGGCTTCAGTTGGTGCAATCCCCAAGCCTTGGCAGCTTCCACATGGTGTTGAGCCTGCAAGTGCACAGAAATGAAGAACTGAGGTTTGGGAACCTTCGTCTAGATTTCAGAAGATGTGTGGAAATGCCTGGATACCCAGGCAGAAATTTGCTGTAGGGGTGGGGCCCTCATGGTGAACCTATGCTAGGGGAGTGTGAAAGGGGAAATCTGGGGCTGAAACCCCCACACAGAGTCCCTACTGGGACACCACCTAGTGGAGCTGTGAGAAGAGGGCCACCATCCTCCAGACCCCAGAATGGTAGATCCACCAACAGCTTGCACTGTGCCCCTGGAAAAGCTGCAGACACTCACTGCCAGCCCATGAAAGCAGCTGGGAGTGGAACTATACGCTGCAAAGTCACAGAGGCAGAGCTGCCCAAGGCTGTAGGAACCCACCTCTTGCATCGGCATGACCTGGATGTGAGACATGGAGTCAACTGAGATCATTTTGGAGCTTTAAGACTTGATTGCCCTGCTGGATTTCAGACTTGCATGGGGCCTGTAACCCCTATGTTTTGGCCAATTTTCTCCCATTTGGAATGGCCGTATTTACCCAATTCTGTACCCCCATTGTATCTAGGAAGTAACTAACTGCTTTTGATTTTACAGGCAGGCAGAAGGGACTTGCCTTGTCTCAGATGAGACTTTGGACTGTGGACTTCTGAATTAATGTTGAAATGAATTAAGACTTTGGGGGACTGCTGGGAAAGCATAATTGGTTTTGAAATGTGAGAACATGAGATTCGGGAGGGGCCAGTTGCAGAATAATATAGTTTGGCTGTGTCCCCACCCAAATCTCATCTTGAATTTCCACTTGTTGTGGGAAGGACATAGTGGGAGGTAATTGAATCATGGGGTAGGTCTTTCTCTTGCTGCTCTAATGATATCAAATAAGTTTCACAAGGTCTGATCGTTTTGAAAAGCAGGAGTCTTCCTGTGCAGACTCTCTCTTTGCCTGCTGCCATTCATGTTAGACGTGACTTTCTCCTCCTTGCCTTCCACCAGGATTGTGAGGCTTCCCCAGCCACATAGAACTGTAAGTCCAATTAAACTTCTTTCTTTAGTAAATTTCCCAGTCTCAGGTTTGTCATTATTGGCAGTTTGAAAATGGACTAATAAAAAAGGAAGAAGCTACAAGTAGTTTTCTGTCCCAATCTCATATATCACCGTATTGTCATATTCATCACATTCTATTGGTTAGAAGCAATTCACTAAGGCCCTGCAAGTTTCAAGGAAAAGAGAGTTTAAATTCATCTCCCAGTGGAATGAGTGTTAAAATATGTGTGGCCATTTTTAATCAGCCGTAGATCATTTTACTGATAAAACTTCTAAGTTAGAATGCATAGTTGAGTGAATAATTTTTAAATTGATAATAGTGAAGTCATACACCTTCATTTAGTATTAGTGTTATAGACAGAAATCTTTCTAGGTTAAATGTAAGGAATTATGAAATAAGACTTGCATTATATTATATGAATTACAATTAAATCCATGAAACATATTAATGTTTAGATTATGTATTTAGGTTAGATTATATATTTGTTTCCTCTCTGTTGGTCTATCCTCTATGTTGGTAAGGTTTATAAATCAGAAACAGAAGACTCATCAAATAAAAATTTATAATATATTCTAACACAGTAAAATGTGTAGAATTTTGTTCCGCAATAAACACTTTCAAATTCTAACCCCCTAGATACTGTAAATGTGACCATATTTAGAAATAGGATACTGGCAAGTGCAATCAAGTTAAGATGAGGCCTTACTGGCTTATAATGGATGCTATTCCAATGATTGATGTCCTTATAAGAAGAAAATTTGGGCACAGACACAGGGAAGAGGGCACAGGAAGGCAAGCAGAAACTGGATTGATGACGACGCTACAAGCCAAAGATAGTAGCAATCACTGGAAGCAGGAAAGAGGCATGAAACGGATTCTCCTCTGGAACCTCAGAAAGAGCATGACCCAACTGACACTTTATTCTTAGATTTTTGTCCTCCAGAACTGTGAGAATAAAATTGTTTTGATGCCCAGTTTGGTACTTTGTTAGAGTAGCCTTAGGAAGCTAATAGAAAATATTACCTCATATTAAATATAAAACTTGGAATAGTATAGACTGAGAAGTTTTTATTAAAATGATTCTTTTAAGTATATTGATAATTAATCTTTATTCCTGATAATTTAACATAAGGTAAATCTGAATTGATGCCTTCTTAGATCCTTCAAATGCCTAAGTTCTACAATGATTGGTGAAAGGAGTCAACGTTTATTGAAACTCGACCCTACGACAGAGTCTGCTTGGTATTTTGTGCTTATTATGTTTTAACCTTCACAGTAATCATATGATGTACACATCATTTTCCATGATGATGTAGAAACTGTCCAAGCATCATACCTTTTTTGCCTCAATTTTAAGTTTATCTGGGTTAAATTCCATTCATCATGTTTCTATAGTCATTAGTGTTTATATTATCTAGTACATAGTAAGTATTTAATACATGTTTAATGATAAAAATTTGAATACTTGAATATTACAAAATGGAAAAGCATTTGCTTTCTAATTAGAAGATGAATCAGGACAAAAATCTCCCCATATTGGCTTCTTTTTGTATTAGTTTTTTTGTAGGGGTTTATGACCCAAATAACTTGTTTTATTTATTAATAAACTGTATTTTTTAGAGCAGTTTTAGATTCCCAGCAAAACTGGGTGGAAAGTAGAGAGTTTTCATTTACTCCCTGTTCTCCTCACCACACAACCTCCCCAACTATCAACATCCCATATCACAGTTGTGCCATGGATAACTTCGTAGCTATTTGAGAAATTGTGGCACAGCTGGATTTTGAATTGGGGTTCATTGGGCCCCTATATCCATGTTGATTCCACTACAGTATATCCTATTAGTATAAACATTAAGAGAAGCAGTAGGGAGAGGCAAAAGATTCTCTCATACAGGATCCAGTGATGGTGGACCTCTCAGATCTCACCTCCTGTTTCAAAAGGCAGTTACCTCTTTATAACTGGCTTTACCTCTTCCCACGTAAAAGTTAATCACTCATTCTGAGACAATGTTGAATTTTGTGTATATTTCTATTGATACACGTGCCATGTTATAGTAAAATCATTTGTTTATTATTCAATGATCTCCTTGAAGGGAGTATTTTTCTTTTTATCCCCAGTGCGTAGCACGATGTCTGGCACATTGAACGTATTCAAGGTATTTATTAATTTAAGTTTAATAAATATTCTCTGTGTGTCAGACTTTGAATAAAATATTTAACAAATTTTAGCTTTGGTCCTCAAAACAATCACATATAAATACTACTCAGTCTTATTTTAGAAGTGTGAAAACAGAAATGAAGAGAAGTTAATTGGTTTGTATAAGGTACCATGTATAATTGAGCTGGTAAATCCAATAGTCGCTATAAATGCTGTATCTAGAGTCCCAGATTTATTAATGTGTATAAAATGTTAAAAATGGTGTCTGAAATATAAACAAATTAAAATAAATGTTTAAGTGATCAATAAATTTAACAGCCTTCTTACATATTTAGTCTTAATAAAAATTTCATTATATTTAAACATAATTCGTAGCTAGATTTCTCACTTCCTACCACGATTACAAAGAAATTGTAGCCCATTTAAACTGAGTTATTATCAGTGGGATCAAAAACAATTAAAAGTTTCAAAATTACAGCAAACATAGTTAATAGGGCATGCACTCAGTTTTATATACATTTAATAGAATATAAATGTGGAATGTGCTGAATTGAAATGATCAGTGTCTAAGAAGCATTATTAAAATATGAGATGAAACAAACAATAGAACTGGCTATGACAATCTCACTATTCTACACTGCATTCTGCCATGACTATTATTTGGCAATTAATCAGTATTTTAATAATTAAATCAAATCTACTTGAAATTTATTAGCAAATATATATTTTTTTCTTGTGTAAGTATTTACTGAGAACATAAAAATTTTCTCACAGCTGTCCAGTTTATAATTAAGCATTCTTGGCCTTTGGAGTATAAATATATAAAGCTCAATTATACCTCAAATACTTGTAATGAGAGGATTTTTTACATTAATTTTTATTTCCTGTGTTTTTAACATCTAGCACTCTATTTAAGCTTCTACCCAATTGTTAAATGGTCTGATTAAACAGTCTTTCCATAAATTGAGTCTGTTTGCTAAATAAATAAAGCTTTCAATTACTTTTAACCTTTATTTGAATTGTCTAGTGATACAAATTGCATTGTAATATTAATATTCATTTTTATAACTTTATTGAGATATGTTTCATATGGTATAAAATTCACCTGTTTAAAGTAAGCTCAGTAGTATTTAATGTGTTCAGAGTTTTGCAACTATCACCACAATTGAAGTTTTCTTAGTATAATCATCTCCAGCTCTATCCATGTTGCTGCAAAGGACATAATATCATTGGTTTTATGGATGTATAGTATTCCATGGTGTACATGTACCACACTTTCTTTCTTCTTTTTTTTTTTCCTTTTAACTTTGTGACTTTAATTAGAAACTAGATTTAATGGTTTTCAAAATGCTCTGTGTATTGTGCAGTGTTACAGAGATCCAGACAGTGATAAATCCATCCAATGTCCACATGTAACATAGGAAGGCAGATATCTATTGAGTTTATTTATTTATTTATTTTTTAACTTTAAGTTCTGGGATACAAGTGCAGAACCTGTAGGTTTCTTACATAGGTATACGTGTGCCATGGTGGTTTGCTGCACCTATCAACCTGTCAACTAGGTTTTTAACCCTGCATGCATTAGCTATTTGTTCTAATGCTCTCCCTCCCCTACTCCCCAACCCCGAGTGGCCCCAGTGTGGTTGTTCCCCTCCCTGTGTACACGTGTTCTCACTATTCAACTCCCACTTATGAATGAGAACATGCATTGTCTGGTTTTCTGTTTCTGTGTTAGTTTGCTGAGAATGATGGCTTCCAGGTTCAGTCATGTCCCTGCAAAGGACATGATCTCATTCCTTTTTATGGCTGCATAGTATTCAATGGTGTACATATACCATATTTTCTTTGTCCAGTCTATCATTGGTGGGTATTTGGGTTAGTTCCATGTGTTTGTTATTGTAAATAGTGCTGCCAGAAACATTTGTGTGCATGTATCTATATAATAGAATTGTTTTTAATCCTTTGGGTATATACCTAGTAATGGGATTGCTGGGTCAAATGGTATTTCTGGTTCTAGATCCTTGAGGAATCTGTCTTCCACAATGGTTGAACTAATTTACATTCCTACCAACAGTTTAAAAGCGTTTCTATTTCTCCACAGCCTTGCCACCATCTGTTGTTTCTTGACATTTTTAATAATCGCCATTCTAACTGGCATGAGATGGTATCTCGTTGTTTTGATTTTCATTTCTCTAACAATCAGTGATGAGCTTTTTAAAAATATGTTTGTTGGCCACATAAATGTTGTCTTCTGAGACGTCTGTTCACATCCTTTGCCTACTTTTTGATGGGGTTGTTTGTATTTTTCTTGTAAATTTGTTTAGGTTCCTTGTAAATTCTGAATATTAAACCCTTGTCAGATTGGCAGATTGTTAAAAATTTTCTTCCATTCTGTAGGTTGCCTGTGCTCTCTGATCATAGTTTCTTTTGCTGTGCAGAAGCTTTTTAGTTTAATTAGATCCCATTTATCAATTTTGGCTTTTGTTGCATTTGCTTTTGGCATTTTTGCCATGAAGTCTTTGCCCATGCCTATGTCCTGAATGAGATTGCCTAGGTTTTCTTCTAGGAATTTTATGGTTTAGGGTTTTACATTTAAGTCTTTAATCCATCTTGAGTTAATTTTTGTATAAGACTTAAGGAAGGGGTCCAGTTTCTGCATACGGTTAGCCAGTTTTCCCAGCATCATTTATTAAATAGGGAATGTTTCCCCATTGCTTGTTTTTGTCAGGTGTGTCAAAGATCAGATGATTGTAGACTTGTGGTCTTCTTTCTGAGATCTCTGTTCTGTTCCATTGGTCTATATATCTGTTTTGGTACCCGTACCATGCTGTTTTGAATACTGTATTTTTGTAGTATAGTTTGAAATCAGGGAGCATGATGCCTCCAGCTTTGTTCTTTTTTCTTAAGATTTTCTTGACTATAGGGGCTCTTTTTTGGTTCCATATGAATTTTAAAGTAGTTTTTTTTTTTTTTTCTAATTCTGTGAAAATATCAATGGTAGTTTGATGGGAGTAGCATTGAATCTCTAAATTACTTTGGACAGTATGTCCATTTTCACGATATTCTTCCTATCCATGAGGATGGAATGTCTTTCCGTTTGTGTCATCTCATTTCCTTGAGCAGTGGTTTGTAGTTCTCCTTAAAGAGGTCCTTCACGTCCCTTGTTAGCTTTATTCCTAGGCATTTTCATCTCTTTGTAGCAGTTGTGAATGGAAGTTCATGCATGATTTGGCTCTATACTTGTCTATTGTTGGTATATAGGAATGCTCGTGATTTTTGCACATTGATTTTGTATCCTGAGACTTGCTTAAGTTTCTTGTCAGCTTAAGGAGTGTTTTGACTGAGATGATGACGTTTTTTAAATACTGGATCATGTCATCTGCAAACAGAAACAATTTAACTTCCTCTTTTCCTACTTGAATACCCGTTATTTCTTTCTCTTGCCTGATTGCCCTGGCCTGAACTTCTAGTACTGTGTTGAATAGGAGTGTGAAAGAGGGCATCCTTATCTTGTGCCAGTTTTCAAAGGGAATATTTCCAGCTTTTGCCCACTCAATATGATAATAGCTGTGTGTTTGTCATAATTAGCTCTTATTATTTTGAGATATATTCCATCAATACTTAGTTTATTGATATTTTTTAGCATGAGGCGATGTTGAATTTTATCAAAGACCTTTTCTGCATCTGTTGAGATAATCATGTGGCTTTTGTTATTGGTTCTGTTTATGTGATAGATTACATTTATTGATTTGTGTATGGTGAACCAGGCTTGCATCCCAGGGTTGAAGCTAACTTGATTGTGGTGAATAAACTTTTTGATATGCTGCTGGATTTGGTTTGTCGTATTTTATTGAGAATTTTTGCATTGCTGTTCAGGAATATTGGCCTGAAGTTTTCTTTTTCTGGTGTGTCTCTTCCCGGTTTTGATATCACGATGATGATGGCCTCATAAAATGAGTTACGGAGGAGTCCCTCCTTTTCAGTTTGGAATTGTTTCAGAGGGAATGGGACCAGCTCCTCATTGTAACTCTGGTAGAATTTGGCTGTGAATCCATCTGGTCCTGGGCTTTTTGTTGTTGTTGTTGTTGGTAGGCTGGCTATTAATTACTGCCTCAATATCAGAGCTTGTTATTAGTCTATTCAGGGATTTGGTATCTTTCTGGCTTAGTCTTGGGAGGGTGTATATGTCCAGGAATTTATCCATTTCTTCTAGATTTTCTAGTTTGTGTAGAGGTGTGTTTAGTATTCTCTGATGGTAGTTTGTATTTCTGTGGGGTCAGTGGTGATAACTCCTTTATCATTTTTCATTGTATATACTTGATTCTTCTTTCTTTTCTTCTTTATTAGTCTAGCTAGCTGTCCATCTATATTATTTTTTCTAAAACCAGCTTTGGATTTGTTGATTTTTTTCAAAGGATTTTTCTTGTCTCTATCTCCTGCAGTTTGGCTCTGATTTTAGTTATTTCTTATCTTCTGCTATCTTCTTGATTTGTTTGCCCTTGCCTCTCTAGCTCTTTTAATTGTGATGTTAGTGTGTCGTTTTGAGATCTTTTTAGTTTTCTGATGTGGACATTTAGTGCTATAAATTTTCCTCTTAACACAGCTTTAGCTGCACCCCAGAGATTCTGGTATGTTGTCTCTTTGTTTTCATTGGTTTCAAATAACTTCTTGATTTCTGCCCTAATTTCATTATTTATCCAGGAGTCATTGAGGAGCAGGCTCTTCAATTTCCATGTAGTTGTGTGGTTTTGAGTGAGTTTCTTAGTCCCGAGTTCTATTTGATTGCACTGTGGTCTGAGAAACTGCTTGTTATTATTTCAATTCTTTTGCATTTGCTGAGGAGTATTTTACTTCCAAATATGTGGTTGATTTTAGAGTAAGTGCCATGTGGCACTGAGAAGAATGTATATTCTTTTGTTTTGCATAGAGAGTTTTGTAGATGTCTATTAGGTCTGCTTGGTCCAGAGCTGAGTTCAAATCCTGAATATCTTTGTTAATTTTATGTATCATTGATCTGTCTAATATTGACAGTGGGATGTTAAAGTCTCCCACTATTATTATGTGGGAGTCTTAGTCCCTTTGTATGTCTATGAGAACTTGTTTTATGAATCTGGGTCCTCCTGTATTGGGTGCATATATGTTTAGGATAGTTAGCTCTTCTTGTTGCATTGATCTCTTTACCATTATGTAATGCCTTACTTTTTCCTTTTTTATCTTTGTTTGTTTAAAGTCTGTTTTGTCGAGGACTAGGATTGCAGTCCCTGCTTTTTTCTGATTTTGCTTGGTAAATTTTCCTCCATCCCTTTATTTTGAGCCTATGTGTGTCTTTGCATGTGAGATGGGTCTCCTGACTATAGTACACCAATGGATCTTGGCCCTTTATCCAGTTTGCCAGTCTGTGTCTTTTAATTGGGGCATTTAGCTCATTTACACTTAAGGTAATATTGTTATGTGTGAATTCGATCATGTCATCATGATGCTAGCTGGTTATTTTGCACACTAGTTGATGCTGTTTCATCATCATGTCATTGGTTTTTATATTTTCATGTGTTTTGCCATGGCTGGTACTGGTCTTTCCTTTCCATATTTAGTGCTTCCTTTAGGAGCTCTTGAAAGCCAGGCTGGATGGTGATGAATTCCCTTGGCATTTACATTTCTGAAAATGATTTTTATTTCTTCTTCCCTTATGAAGCTTAGTTTGGCCGGATATGAAATTCTGGGTTGAAAATTCTTTTCTTTAATAATGTTGAATATTGGTTCCCACTCTCTTCTTGCTGGTAGCATGGCTGAGAGATTCACTGTTAGTCTGATGGGCTTCCCTTTGTATAGGGCCTGGCCTTTCTCTCTGACTGCCCATAACATTTTTCCTTCTTTTTAACCTTGGAGATTTTGATGGTTGTGTCTTGGGGTTGATGTTCTCATGGAGTATCTTAGTGGTGTTCTCTGTATTTCCCAAATTTGAATGTTGTCCTGTCTTGCTGGGTTGGGGAAATTTTTCTGGATAATATCCTGATGTGTGTGTTTTCCAACTTGATTCCATTCTCACTATCTCTTTCAGGTACTCCAGTCAGTCGTAGGTTCAGTGTTCTTACATAGTCCCATATTTCTTGGAGTTTTTTTCATTCTTTTTGTTTTTTTTCTCTAACTTTGTCTGCCTGCCTTATTTCAGCAAGATAGTCATCCATCTCTGATATTCATTCTTCTGCTTGATTGATTGGCTGTTGATACTTGTGTATGCTTCATGAAGTTCTCTTGCTGTGTTTTTTCAGCTCCATCCGGTCATTTATGTTTCTCTTTATACTGGGTATTCTAGTTTGCAGCTCCTGTAACCTTTTATCAAGGTGGTTAGCTTCTTTGCATTGGGTTAGAACATGCTCCTTTACCTCAGTGTAGTTTGTAACTACCCACCTTCCGAAGCCTACTTCTGTCAATTCGTCCATCTCATCTTCTATCCAGTCTGCACCCTTACTGGAGAGGTGTTGTGATCATCTGGAGAACTGGCACTCTGACCTTTTGGGTTTTCAGTGTTTTTTCATTGATTATTTCTCCTCTTCATGAGTTTGTCTAGTTTCAATCTTTGAGGCTGCTGACCCTTGGATGAGGTTTTTATGGGGACTTTTTTTGTTGATACTGTTGTTGCTTTCTGTTTTTTCGTTCAGTAGTCAACTCCCTGTTCTGTAGGGCTGCTGTGGTTTGCTGGGGGGTTCACTTCAGGCCCTATTCATCTGTTTTACTCCCACACCTGGAGATGTCACTCAAGGAGGCTGGAGAACAGCAAAGATGGGTGTCTGCTCCTTTCCCTGGGATCTCTGACCTCAAGGGGCCCTGACCTGATACCAGTAGGAATGCTCCTGGATAAAGTGTCTGACAACCCCTATTGGTAGGTTTCACCCAGTTGGGTGTCACATGAAGCAGTACTCATTTAACCAAGTACTTTGGCTGCCCCTTGGTTGAGGGGGTGTGCTGTGCTGGAGGGAAATCCACTTGTCTGGGCTGCCTGGATTGCTCAGAGCTAGCAGGAAGAAAGACTAAGTCTGCTCGTCTGTGGAGATTATGGCCACCACTCCCCCTAGGGACTCAGGCCCAGGGAGATCAGAGTTCTGTCCCTGAGCCCCTGACTGGAATTGGAGTTCCTGCAGGAAGCCCTGAAGCTGCAGTGTTGGCTGCCACCCCTCTCCCAAGAGATCAGCAACCTTAGAAGGCAGCCGCAGCAATGGTGGTGGCCACTGCTCCCCCAGGAACTCAGCAGACTTAGGCAGATTCTAGCTTAGTGGCTATTGAGAATCTGTGGCTCTGTGGTTGACAGCCAAGGCTGTGGAGACATGGGCTCATGAGTGGAATTTTCCAATCCATGGGTTATCCAGTTTTGTAGGAAAAGCACAGTTTCCCAAGCTGGGCTGCATGCTCACTCACTGTCTCCCTTGGCTGGGGTTAGGGGCTCCTCTGCCCTGTGTGGTTCTCAGGTGGGTCACCACACCCCACTCTCTTCCTCTCCCTCAGTGAGTCATGCCAGCTGCCTAATCACTCCTAATGACAGACCTGAATACCTCAGTTGTTGGTGCACGCTTCGCACCCTATTTTGCATCTTTTTGATGGGAGCCTCCAATCGCCACTGCTTCTGGTTGGTCATCTTGGCCTCCCCCATCCCCTTATCAATGTTTTACAGTTTTCAGTGTACAAGTCTTTCACCTCTTTGGGTAAATTTATTTTTGGCATTTTATTTTTTTGTATGCTGTCATAATGGATTGTTTTTAAAATTTTTGGCTAGGTCATGGTTTGTGTATAGAAGTCCCACCGATTTTTGTATGCTAATTTTGTATTTTTCAACTTTGCTAAGTTTATGTATTAGTTTGAATAGATTTTTGGTGTAGTCTTTGGGATTTCTACATAAAGAATCATGCCATCTGCAAGTAGAAATAACTCTTTCTTCCTTTCCAGTTTGAATAATTTTTCTTTTTCCCTGATTGCTCTTGATAGTAATTCAAGTAGTGTGTTGAATAAAGTGGTGAAAATGGGGCATTCTTACCTTGAACAGTTCTTAAAAGAAAAGCTTTCAGTTTATTCCTCCCCAGTTCTTAGAGGAAAAACTTTCCATTTCTACCCATTTGTTATGATGTTTGCTGTGCATATTTCATAAATAGCCTTTATTATGTTGATGACAATTAGCTTCTATAACTAAATTGTTGAGTTTTTAATCAATAAAAGATGTTGAACTTTGGTGAATACTTTTTTTTTTGGACCAATTTAGATAATCATGTGGTTTTTGTCATCCACTGTTAATGTTATCTATCACATTGATTTATTTGTATGTATTAAACTAGCCTTGCATGCCAGGGATAAATGACTTTATTATGATGTATAATCTTTTTGATATGTTGTTAAATTCAATTGGCTATTTAGTTGATAATTTTTGCGTTAATATTCAGATATTTTGACCTGTAGTTTGCTTGTGATATTTGTCTGGCTTAGATAATACTGGCCTAAGTACTCCCTCCAACTCTATTTTTTTGTGTGTGTGGAATTTTGAGAAGTACAGGCATACATTTGAGATACTGTAGGTTTAGTTCTACACTGCAAGATAGCAAATATAACAATAAAGTGAGTCATCCTAACTTTTTAGTTTCCCACTGAACATAGAAGATACGTTTCCACTATGCTGTAGTCTGTTATATGTGCAATGCCACTATGTCTAAAAAAATTGTTCAAACCTTAATTAGAAAATATTTTATTGCTAAAAAATGTTATCAATCATCTAAACTTTTAGTAAGTTTTTTTTTTTGTTTTTTTTTTTGCTATTGGAGGGTCTTGCCTCACTTTTGATGATTGCTGATCAGGGTGGTGGTTACTGAAGGTTGGGTGGCTGTGGCAATTGTAAAATAAAATAAGAAGACAACAATGAAGTTTACTGTATTGATCAACTCTTCCTCTAACAAAAGATTTCTCTGTAGCATGCAATACTGTTTGATGGTATTTTCCCCACAGTAGAACTTTTTTCAAAACTGGAGTCAGTCTTTTCAATGCTTGCCACTGCTTTATCAACTAAGTTTATTCATTGTTCTAAATCCTTTGCTGTCATCTCTACAATATTCACAATGTCTCCAAGAGTAGATTACATCCAAGAAACCATTTTCTTCATTTCTCCTTAAAAAGCAACTCCTCATTTTTCAACTTTTATGATGAGATTGCAGCAATTTAGTGACATCTTCAGGATTCGCTTCTAATTGTCTTGCTGTTTCCACTACATTTGCAGTAATTTCCTTTATTTAAGTATTGAACTCTTCAAGGTTATCTCTGAAGGTTAGTATCAACTTCTTCCCAACTCTTGTTAATGTTAATAATTGACCTTCTTCCCATGAATCACAAATGTTCTGAATGGCATCTAGAATAGTGAATCCTTTACAAAAGACTTTGAATTTACTTAGCCCAGATCCATCAGAAGAATCACTTTCTGTGGTAGTTGTAATCTTATAAATGTATTGAAGTGATGAAATTTGAAAGTCAAAATTATTCTTTGATCCATGGGCTGCTAAATGAATGTTGTGTTAGCAGGCATTAAAACATTAATCTCCTTGTACATCTCCATCAGAGCTCTTGGGTAACCAGGAGCATGGTCAATGAGCAATATTTTGAAAAGAATATTTTTCTTAGTAGGTTTCAATAGTGAGTTTAAAATATTCAGTAAACCATGCTGTAAATAAATGTGCTATAATCTACTCTTTGTTCCATTTATAGACCACAGGCAGAGCAGATTTAATATAATTCTTTGTTCCATTTATAGACCACAGACAGTAGATTTAACATAATTCTTAAGGGCTGTAAGATTTGGAATGGTTATTGAACATTAGCTTAAACTTAGTCATCAGCTGAATTAGTTCTTAAAAAGAGAGTCAGCCTATCTTTTGAAGCTTTGAACACAGGTGATAGGGTTTAGCTGTATCCCCCACCCAAAATCTCATGTTGACTTTTAATCCTCATAATTCCCATGTGTCAAGGGAGAGACCAGGTGGAGGTAATTGAATCACGGAGGCAGTTTTCTCCATGCTGTTTTCATGATAGTGAGTACTCATGAGATCTGATGGTTTTATAAGTGTTTAGCAGTTCCTCCTGCATTCATTTTCCCTGCTGCCTCCTTGTGAAAAAGGTACATGCTTCTCTTTCATCATCCACTACGCTTGTAAGTTTCCTGAAGCCTCCCCAGCCATGTGAAACTGTGAGTCAATTAAACCTTGTTTCTTTTTACCTAGTCTTGGGAATGTCCTTATAACCATGTGAGAACAGACTAATACACCAGGCTTTGACTTGTCTCTAACTTTGAAAGTCCTAGGTGACACCTCTTCCAATAGAAGGTTGTTTTTTCTACAACAAAAATTTGTTGCTCCATGTAACTACCTTCATCAGTTATCTTAGCTAGATCTTATGGAAACCTGCTGTAGGTTCTATATCAGCACTTGCTTCTTTACTTTGCATTTTTATGTTATATAGATGGATTCTTTCTTTAAACATCATAAACTGGCATCTGCTATCTTTAAACTTTTTTTTTTTTTTCTTATTTTTGAGATGGCATTTTACTCTTATTGCCCAGGCTGGAGTGCAGTGGCACAATCTTGGCTGACTATAACCTCCACCTCCTCGGTTCAAGTGATTCTCCTGCCTCAGCCTCCCAAGTAGCTAGGACTACAGGTGCCTGCCACCATGCCTGGCTAATTATTTAAATATATTTTAGTAGAAATGGGGTTTTGCTATGTTGGCCGGGCTGGTCTCGAACTCCTGGCCTCAATGATCTGCCCACCTCGGCCTCCCAAAGTGCTGGGATTACAGGCGTGAGCCACCCTGCCCAGCCAGCTTTAAACTTTCCTTCTGCAGCTTTCTCATCTCTTGTAGCCTCATAGAATTGAAGAGAGTTAGGGCCTTACTCTAGATGAGGCATTGATTTAAGGGAATATTGTGGCCAATTTGATCTCTTATTGACTACTAAAACTTCCTCTATATCAACAATAAGGCTGTTTGTCCATCATATAATTCATCTGTTCACTGGAGTGACACTTAGTTTCCTTTAAGAACTTTTCCATTCTGTTCTCAACTTGTCTTAGCTGTTTGGCACAAGAGGCCTGGTTTTTGATCTGTCTTGGCTTTTGACATGCCTTCTTCACTAAGCTTAATCATTTCTAACTTATGATTTACAGTGAGAGACATGTGACTCTTTCTTTTACTTGAACACTTACAGGCAATTTAGCTTATCTTAGAGGATTATTTAGCTTATCTTAGAGGATTATTTAGCGTATCTTAGAGGATTATTTAGCTTAATATTTTTGTAACTCAGGGAATAGGGAGGCCCAAGAAGATGGGGAGATGGGAAGATGGTTGGTTAATGGAACAGTTAGAACACACACGTTTAGTAAGTTCTTCATCTTATATGGGAATGGTTCTTGGCATCCCAAAGCAATGAAATAATGTCAAAGATCACTAATGGCAGATCTCTACGATATATTTAATAATAAAGTTTAAGATAGTGAGATGATTATCACAATGTGACAGAGACATAAAGTGAGCATATGCTATTGGGAAAAATAGTGACAGCAGACTGTTCGAAGCAGGGTTGCACGAACCTTCAATTTGTTAAAAACAACACATTTTCTGTGAAGCACAATAAAGCAAAGTGCAATAAAATGAGATAAGCCTGTCTTGATATTAATTTTTCTTTGACAGTTTGATAGAATTCAGCTATGAAGGTATTTAGTTCTGGGCTTTTATTTTTTGGGAGATTTTAAATTACTGGTTCAATCTCTGTGTTTGTTATTATCTGTTAAGGCTTTTCATTTCTTCCTGATTCAACTTTGGTAGTGTATTTTTCTAGAAATTTATCTGCATTCTCTAGATTATTATATTTGTTGGCATGTAATTGTTCCTATAATCTTTTCAAAACATTTATGAGATATGTACTGTAATGTCTACCGTTTTATTTCTGATTTTATAGATTTGGGTTTTTTCTTCACCTAGCCAGGGATTTGTCAATTTTGGTTATTTTTTTCAAGAATCCAACTCTAGTTTTATAATTTTTTTCTCTTTTTTAAATCCTCTATTTGTTTTATTTCCATTCTGTTTATTCCTTCTGCAAACTTTGGGTTTATCCTTTTTCTAGCTCCTTGAAGTACAAGGTTAGCCTATCTATTTGAGATCTTTCTTTTTTTATTGTAGGAATTGATTGTGACAAACCTAGAACTCTTTTCTGTATCCCATAGGTTTTGGTGGTTTTTTTTTTCCCATTATTTGTCTTGAGATATTTTTAAAATTTCTCTTTTGATTTTTTTATTTGACCCATTGATTATTCAGGAGCATGTTTAATTTTCGTATTTGAGAATTTTCCAAATTTTTTCCTGTTACTGATTTCTACTTTCATACTACTGTGGTCAAAAACAAAACTTGATAAGATTTTGACTTTTTTTTTTTTTTTTAAAGACATAGTATCACTCTGTCACCCAAGCTGGAGTGCAGTGGCATGATCTCAGCTCACTGCAACCTCTGCCTCCTGGGTTCAAGTGATTCTCCTGCCTCAGACTCCCGAGTTGCTGGGATTACAGGCACCCTCCATCACCCTGGCTAATATTTGTACTGTCAGTAGAGATGGGGTTTCACCATATTGGGCAGGCTGGTCTCAGACTCCTGACCACAAGTGATCTGCCTGCCTCAGCCTCCCCAAATGCTGGAATTACAGGGGTGAGCCACTGCACCTGGCTGATTTTGATCTTTTTAAATTTGTTAAGACTAGTTTTGTAGCCTAATATATGGTCTATCTTGGAAAATGTTCAATGTGCACTAGAGAAGAATGTGTTTCCTGTTGCTGTTGGATGAAAAGTTCTGTACATATTCGTTAGATCTATTTCCTCTAAAGTGCAGTTCAATTATAGTATTTTCTTACTCCTTTTTGTCTAGTTGATCTGTTCATTGTTGAAAGTAACATATTGAAGTTCCCTTCTGTTATTGTATTGCTATCTATTTCTCTCTTCATGTCCATTAACACTGGCTTTATATATTTAGGTGCTCTAATGTTGGATTCAGACATATTTACAATTGCCATGTTCTCTTGTCGAACTGAATTCTTTATCATTAAATAATGAGTTGCTTTGTCTGTTGATCTGAAGTTTATTTTTTCTGATATAAATTAGCATAGACATCCTGGATCTCTTTTGGTTATAATTTGCATGAAATGTCATTTTCTATCCCTTCAGTTTCATTCTGTGTATGTCCTTAAAGCTATAGTGGATCTATTGTGGTTAGCATATAGTTGAATTTTGTTTATTTTTCTATTAATTCTTCCAGTTTATGAATTTTGACTGGAGAATTTAATCAGTTTACATTTAAATTAATTATTGATACATAAGGATTATTCCTGCCATTTTGTTGTTTTCTTGTTTTGTAGATTTCTTGTTTCTTATTTCTTCTCTTTTTGCTTTGGTGATTTTCTGTAATGCTAAGCTTGTATTTCTTTTTACCACTGTGTATTTGCTATAGTTTTTCTCTTTGTGATTATCATGAGGCTTACACAAACTGTGCTTAATCAGAGTTAAAAGAGGCTATTTTACACTGATAACTTCAGTCACATACAAAAACTCCAGACTTTAACCCTACCTTCTACAATTATATTTTTGATGTCACAATGTACATCTTTTTATGTTGTTTCTTATTAACTTATTGTAGCTATACTTATTTCTGACTTTTTTTGACTTTAACTTTCATACTGGAGATATAAAGGAGTTACAGACCACCATTACAGTATTGAAGGATTCTGAATTTTACTATATATTCACCAGTGAATTCCATACTTCCATATGTTTTTATGATAGTAATTACAGTCATTTTATTTCCAGTTGAAACATTTGGATATGCATTTCTTATAAGGCAAATCTAGTGCTGATGAATTATTTTTTTAATTTATTGATTCAGTCCTTCAACACAGAAAAGTTTTACAATTTTAGTCATGTCAAATTATCTTTATTTTGCTGATGATGTTGCTTATGCTTTTATTGTATCATATATAAGGATCTAATCCAAGGTTACAAAGTTTACATCTGTTTCTTTGAAGGCTTTTATAATTTTAGCTTCTGCATTTATATATATTATTCATTTTTAATTTGGCATATAAAGCAAGGTACATTTTCAAATACATTCTTTTGTCATCTAGTTGTCCCAGCACCAATTATTGAAAAGACTATTATTTCCCCCATTGTAATGTCTTGGTATCCTTGTTGAATATCAGTTGACCATAAATTGAGTGTTATTCTGAAATCTCAAATCTTTTGAATTAATCTCTGTGCCTATCCTTATGCCAGAACCAACCTGTCATGATTTCTAGTTTTATAGTAAGTTTGGAAACCAGGAAGAATAAAAGAGTAAGACTTCCGAGTTTGCTTTTTTTCTTCTTGAGACTATTTTGGCAATTCAATTTTCCTTGCATTTCTAATTGAATTCCAGAATCAGTTTGACTAATGCAGCCCAAAAGAAAAAAAGCCAGATGCGATTTTTATGAGAATTGTGCTTAATCTATAGAACAATTCAGATAAATTGCCATTTTAACAATGTTAATTCATTATCTTTCCATTTGTTTAGATATTTAGTTTCATAATGTTTAATAATTTTTAGCATACAATTCTTGGTTAAATTTGCTCCTAGACATTTCATTCGTTATGATACTGTAAAAAATGGGATATCTGTTTATTTAAATTTTAAATTGTTCATTATAGTTGCTTATAGAAATTTAATTGATTTCTGTATATTGATCTTCTGACTTGCTTCATTGCTGAATTTGTCACTTCTCAGTGTTTCTAGTGGACTCCTTAGGATTTTCTATATACAAGATTATGTCGTCTGCAAATAGGGATACAAGCTGAGTATCTCTTAACTAAAATACATGGCACAAGAGTGGTTTGGATGTCTGATTTAGTTTTTGGAATGTTGGAATACTTGCAAAACACATACCAATGGAACAGTCCACATTGCTAATCTGAACATCTGAAATTCACGATGATCCAGTGAGCATTTCTTTTGAGCATCATATCAGTGCTCAGAATGTTTCAAATTTTGGAGCTTTTCAGATTTCAAATTTTTGGATTAGGGATGTTCTGTCGTTTCATTGTTATCTTTACGAGTTTAAATGTTTTTATTTATTTTTCTTGACTAATTTTTCTGACTAGCTCCTCAAGTACAATGTTTAATAGGAGTCCTAAGAGTAGTTGTCTGTGTCTTTTGCCTGATTTTAGGCAGAAAACATTGCGTTCATTCATATGTGTGGTGTTTGCTCTGGGTTTTGTTTTGTAGAGTCTTTTTACCCGCTTAAGGCTATTCTATTCTTATTCTTAGTTTGAGGTATTCTTTTTTTTTTTTTAATTATGCAGGGTATTGGGTTTTGTCAAAGGCTTTTTCTGCATCTATTAAGATGAACATGTGATTTTTGTTGAGTATATTACATTTTATTGTGTGTTAATTTATTCTTTACTATTTTTAAGACAGTAAATAACCTTGCAGTCTTGAAATAAATCCACATACTAATTGGTCATGGTAAATTACCCTTTGAAAATGTAGGATTCAGTTTGCTAGCACTTTTTTTTTGGTAGGTATTTAGTTTGTATTCTTAGAGGATCTTGCTCTATAGTGTTCTTTCCTTGTGATGCATTTGTCTATCAGTATCATAAAATGAGTTCAGATGTCTTCACTTTTTCTTTGAAAGAATTTGTAGAGAATTGTTTACAATTCTTCTAAGATGTTGCTATAATTCACTTGTGAAGCCATCTGGACCTGGGCTTTATTTGTTGGATGTTTTAATATTACCAATTCAATCTATTCAGTCTCTTTTCTTGTAGTTAGTTTATTAATATTATGTACTTTTTTGAGTCCATTTTTGTAGTTTGGGTCTTTCTATGAATTTGTCCATTTCATCTAAGTTGTCTTATTGTTGTAAGAAGTTCCTTAATTTCATTCTTGACTTATTAATTTGAAACCTCTCTATCTTTCCTTTATTTTTTTGTTGTCCATTTTTATATATTTAAAAAAAATCAACTTTTGATTTTATTGGATTATTCTCTATTTTTTCTCATCTGTATATCATATCATTAGTTTCACTTTTAACTTTTTCTTTTTTCTGCTTGATTTGGAGTTAGTTTGTACCTCCTTTTCTATTTTTTAATATTAAAGATTAGTTTAGCCACTTGAGACTTTAAAAAAGTATATATTTACAGCTCTACCTTTCCCTTTGAGAGCTGTTTAGATGCCCATAAAGTGTGACATGTTGTGTTTTCATGTTTATCTGAAAGTAATTTCACTTGTAATTTGAGTCATTGATTATTTAGATGTTGCCAGATTTTCTTCTGTTATTGATTTCTATCTTAATTACATTGTAATTAAAGAACACTATTTTTATGGGTTTAATTCTTTAAAATTTACTGAGGCTTTTTTTGTGGCCCAACATATGATCTGTCCTGGAGAATTTACACTGTGAGTTTGAGAAGAATACATATTCTGCTGGGTGGAGCATTCTATAGATGTCAGTTAAGGCTACTTGGTTTACAGTGTTGTTCAAGGCTTTTCTTTCTTTTTTGATCACCTTTCTAATTCTATACAGCATTGAAAGTGAAGTTTTGAAGTCTTGAAGTCTTCAACTATTTTTGTTGAATTGTCTACTTCTCAAATCAGTTATGTTGGTTTTGCTTTATACATTTTGAGACTTAGTAAGTGCATGTATGTTTTTTTTTTTTTTTTGAGACGGAGTCTCGCGCTGTGTCACCCAGGCTGGAGTGCAGTGGCGCGATCTCGGCTCACTGCAAGCTCCGCCTCCCAGGTTCAGGCCATTCTCCTCCTCAGCCTCCGAGTAGCTGGGACTACAGGCGCCCGCCACCACGCCCGGCTAGTTTTTTGTATTTTTAGTAGAGACGGGGTTTCACCATGTTAGCCAGGATGGTCTCGATCTCCTGACCTCGTGATCCGCCCGCCTCGGCCTCCCAAAGTGCTGGGATTACAGGCTTGAGCCACCGCGCCCGGCATGTATGTTTATGATAGTGTATCTTCCTGGTGGATTGAATGTCTGATTATTATAAAAGGTTCTTCTTTGCATCTAATAACAATTTTTTCCTTAGCAGCTGTTTTGTCTGATATTAATATAGCCACTGCCAGTTGCTATTTGATTTCTGTATATCTAATATATTTTTCTCCCCTTTATTCTTCAATTCTCTTTATTGTTGTCAAATAGATATTTTCTTGTGTGTATCTTAAATTTTCTTGTTTCTTTTATAACTTTGTGGTCATTTTTTCTGGTTATTCTCCTTGGGGAATATAATTATCTCCTTGGGGAACATCTTAAAACTATCTAGTTTGAATTAATACTAACATATTTTCAATACTATAGAAATTCTTGCTCTGATTATGTCTTCCTTATGAATTTCATCATTAGATTATAAATCAGTGAAAACAAATTTATAATTATTTGTGAATTTATATAGCTATCCATTAAAATAAATAGAAGAAAAAAGGTACAATTAGAAAAAATTTATACTGTCATAATCACAGTGTAATTGCTTTTACTGGTACATTTTATTTTTTTGTATGAATTTGAATTACCATCAAATGTCCCTTAACCCTGAAGACCTCCCTTAAGTATTTCCTAAAGGGTACGTTTGCTAGGAATGAATTCTGTCACTTTCTGTTTATCTGAAAATGTCTTAATCTGTCCATTTTTGAATGTAAATTTAGCTAGATATAGAATTCTTGGTTGATAGTCTTTTTCTTGCAAAACAATGAAGATATCATCCCACTGTCCTTTTGGTTCAATTGTTTCTAATAAAGTCTGCTATTAATCTTACTGAGTGTTCTTTATATATGTCATTATTCTCCTGCCGCTTTCAAGATTTTCTGTTTGTATTTTTCTTTCCAATTTGCCAAAGATGTGTCTGGGTTATAGGTTTCTGAGTATATTCTACTTGAGCTTCTTGAACGAGTAGCCTAGTATTTTTCATTAACTGTATCAAGTCTTTGACTATCATTTCTTCAAATATTTTTCCTGCTTTCTTCTTTTTGTCTTTTTCTTCTGAAACTCTCATTAAGTGTACATTGGTATGATTGATGGTATCCTATGGGTCTGTGAGGCTCTGCAGTCACTTTCTTTATTTTCTTTGATTCTGTTTTCCTAGAATAATCTCTATTGATCTCTCTGGAAGTTTACATATTCTTTTTCTGCCAGCTTGAATCAGTTGTTTGTTCCATCTAGTAAATTTACATTTCAGTCATTGTGTTTTTAGCTATAGAATTTCTATTTGCTCTTTTAAAATAACTTCATCACTATTGATATTTATATTGTCTATTTTGATATCATTGTCATACTTTGATTATTTAGGCATGGTTTTATCACTTTAAACATTTATAATTGTTGATAGTAGTCTTTGTCTACTAATTCCAATATATGAGCCTCGCTTTGGGACATTTTCCATTGGCTGCTTTCTCCACTCACCACCATGCATGAAATGTACTTTCCTGTTTGCATGTCTCATAATTTTTGGCTGAAAACTGGACATTTGGATAATGGACCAACTTTGGTATCAGATTTATTCACTCTCTAGCATTTGTTTTTGCTATTCTTTTTTTTTTCTTATTTCTACTTATTGTTCAGCAACTTTGCTGAAATAATTCTGTAGCTTCTACATTTTCTGCAGTGTGTGGACTCAGTTTTCTGCTAGAGTGATATGGTTCTGCTGTGTCCCCACCCAAATATCAACTTGAATTGTATCTCCCAGATTCTCACATAATGTGGGAGGGACCCAGGTGGAGGTAATTGAATCATGGGGGCTGGTCTTTCCCGTGCTGTTCTTGTAATAGTGAATAGACATCACAAGATCTGATGAGTTTATCAGGGGTTTCTTCTTTGACTTCTCTCTCATTTTTCTCTTGCCGCCACCATATAAAAAGTGCCTTCTGCCTTCCACCATGATTCTGAGGCCTCCGAAGCCATGTGAAACTGCAAGTCCAATTAAACTTCTTTTTGTTCCAAGTTTCAGGATGTCTCTATCAGCAGTTTGAAAATGGACTAATACACTAAATGGGTACCAGGAGAGTGGGGTGTTGCTGAAAAGATACCCAAAAATGTGGAAGTCAAAGGAGATCATTTTGGAGCTTTAAAATTTGACTGCCCTGCTGGATTTTGAACTTGCATGGACCCTGTAACCCCTTTCTTTTGGCCAATTTCTCCCATTTGGAATGGCTGTGTTTACCCGATATCTGTACCCCTGTTGTACCTAGGAAGTAACTGGCTTGCCTTTGATTGTACAGGCTCATGGGTGGAAGAGACTTGCCCTGTCTCAGATGAAACTTTGGTCTGCAGACTTTTGGGTTAATGTTGAAATGAGTTAAGACTCTAGGGGACTGTTGTAAAGGCATGATTGGTTTTGAAATATGAGGACATGAGATTTTGTAGGGGCCAGGGGTGGAACAATATCATTTGGCTGTGTCCCCACTCAAATCTCAAATTGAATCATATCTCCCAGAATTCCCAGAAGTTGTGGGAGGGATCCACAGGGAGGTAATTGAATCATGGAGGCTGGTCTTTTTCATGCTATTCTTGTGATAGTGAATAAGCCTCACAAGATCTGATGGGTTTATCAGGGGTTTTCTCTTTTGCTTCTCTCTCATTTTTCTCTTGCTGCCTCCATATAATAAGTGCCTTCTGCCTCCCACCATAATTCTGAGACCTCTCCAGTTATGTGGAACTGTAAATCCAATTGAACTTCTTTTTGTTCCAAGTTTCGGGTATGTCTTTATCAGCAGCATGAACATTGACTAATACATAGGGTTTTTGTTTTAAGTTATTTTTAAGCTTGTGTTCTAGGTGACACACCTGGGTCAGTATAATTCAGTAGTTTGCTAACATTCCATCAGATTTTTAAAATGCCTGTATGTTTCCTGCTTTTTGCCAGAGGATCTGTGTGAGAAGGTTCATTTCAAACTTCATGCATTTTGTAACACAACGTTAGATTTTACTTCCTGGTTATGCAGGCTTTAAGGCCAATAAGAGGTGTGCAACTGGTGCCTTTTTCTGTTTCATCTTCCTTTAGCATGTACACATTCTTCTAGAACCTCCAGAATATGACTGGTGGACTTTTAAAAAGTTCCCTAGTCATGCAGTTCTCCAGGTTATCCTTTTAAATTACTTGCTACACCTCTGTTTTTCCTAAGTGAAATCATATTCTTAGGTAGCTGAGAACTTGGCAGTGGTTCATTATTGCTTCAGTAATGTACTGGAGGTAGGTTTACCTTTCTTCCAACAATTTAATAGATGACTGAAGGGTATGACTAATTTACCAAGTATTTCCTAGAATTATCTATGTTACTATTGCTGTCTAGGAGAACTGCTAATTATTGTTTTCCTTTCATATACATTAAGTTCATGAGATCCTAATTATGATGTTGAAGCATACAGACACTTAGCTTGCCAGGCACTGTTCTAGGGACTTGGTACATAAATAATAAAATTTATTTGGAAACTATTAATTAAATTTTGTATATTTTAAAAATCTTTATGATTACATAGGTGTATCTATTTATGGGGTACATGAGATGTTTTAATGCAGGCATGCAATGTGAAATACAGAAACCATTTACTGAGTATATGTTATGTTCAACCCAGTGCTTGCCTGAGGATACGAAAATGATATATATGTGAATTTTAGAAAATATTAATGCATTTTTATTAACTCATTTTAAAAATGTTAAACTACTCACCATTAGCTCTCATTTATCTAGCTTGCAACCTCATAAACAGTGGGAGATAGGCAGGGGGATGGGCAGAACTGGTGGAAAATACCAGGGTTTTATCTTATGTTTATTACTCATAGGTAGGCTGAAATCCAGATCCATTAATTACATTATTTCCTCTCTCTCTCTTTGTGTGTGTGTGTGTGTGTGTGTGTGTGTGTGTGTGTGTATGTATGTTTTAGATTTCTACGGTATTTCTCTTAAACATAAGATTTAGGAATATAGAAACCATGTCTTTGTCACTGGTGCCTCCCATGCTCTCTGGCATAGTTAGTTCTTAGTGTATATTTTGCTCAATGAATAAATGCTACCTTAGAGCTTCCTGCCTTAAGCAGGCACAATAATTTTTTTCTCACATGATAGATTGCAGAACACTTGGAGAGTAAATCAGTGTAATAAAGAAGACTGCTGAAGTCTTCTTCCTTAGAATATCTGTCACAGCTAGTTGTGAATATCTTCTTTTCTATTCAACAATTTGCTATGGTTATTATTCTTTTTAAGGCAAACACCACTTTGAGAATTCAGCAAGTTATATGTGGGCCATTTCCCTAGAGTGGGAGAGGGAATACATTTTTTATCCATATACAATCTTTTTCATTCAGTTTTGTGGTAACGAGGGAGAACATTAGATCGATAACCCATTAAGATGGTATTAGTTAAGGCTAGTTTTGCTGTAATATTAGAAGTTGTGAAATCATTAAAATTAACCAAAGCTTCTCTTGTATTCACATTTAGATTCAATGCTTAAGAATTAGTCACAGCTCTAGTACCTGTTCCTTTTCACTCTGGGTTTCAGTATGAAGAAGAAGTGTCTTTCTAGGACATGTTGTTCATGTGGTAGAGGGAAAATAATAAGTTTACAAATAACGCTGTTCACAGCCACTCACTTGTCATTGGCCAAAGCAAGTCACCTTGGAAAGTCTTATGTTGATGGAGTGGGAAGGTACAATTCTCCCATAGGAAGAGGAATCACTAGGTACATAGCTAAGCTGGATTTTGGTAGTCTTCCCAAAGGGCGAGGCAGCAATAATAGAAGTTACTACAAAACCTATCCATAGCCTTGAATAAGAACTTATTACTCTTTTCCCTATGTATATTAGTTAGGGTTCTCCAAAGAACCATTCAATTTCATGAATTTAAACTCAGCAAATCAAGAAGAGAAGTTTAGAGAAAAAAGAGTAAAAAGAAATGAAGAAAGCCTCAAAGAAATATGGGACTATGTGAAAAGACCAAATCTACATCTGATTAGTGTACCTGAAAGTGACAGGGAGAATGGAACCAACTTGGAAAACACTCTTCAGGATATTATCCAGGAGAATTTCCTCAACCTAGCAAGGCAGGTCAACATTCAAATTCAGGAAATACAGAGAACACCACAAAGATATGCCTTGAGAAGAGCAACTCCAAGACACATAATTGTCAGATTCACCAAAGTTGAAATAAAGGGAAAAATGTTAAGGGCAGCCAGAGAGAAAGGTCGGGTTACCCACAAAGGGGAAGCCCATCAGACTAACATCAGATCTCTTGGAAGAAACTCTATAAGCCAGAAGAGAGTGGGGGACGATATTCAACATTCTTAAATAAAAGAATTTTCAACCCAGAATTTCATATCCAGCCAAAGTAAGCTTCATAAGTGAAGGAGAAAGCAAACTATCACAAGAACAGAAAACCAAACACCGCATGTTCTCACTCATAGGTGGGAACTGAACAATGAGATCACTTGGACTCAGGAAGGGGAACATCACACACCGGGGCCTATCATGGGGAGGGGGGAGGGGGGAGGGATTGCATTGGGAGTTATACCTGATGTAAATGACGAGTTGATGGGTGCAGCAGACCAACATGGCACAAGTATACATATGTAACAAACCTGCACGTTATGCACATGTACCCTACAACTTAAAGTATAATAATAATAAATAAAAAAAAAAAAAAGAAATAAAATCATTTACAGATAAGCAAATGCTTAGAGATTTTGTCACCACCAGCCTGCCCTACAAGAGCTCCTGAAGGAAGCACTAAACATGGAAAGGAACAACCGGTACCAGCCACTGCAAAAACAGGCCAAAATGTAAAGACCATTGATGCTAGGAAGAAACTGCATCAACTAACGAGCAAAATAACCAGCTAACATCATAATGACACGATCAAATCCACACATAACAATATTAACCTTAAATTTAAATGGGCTAAATGTTCCAATTAAAAGACATAGACTGGCAAATTGGATAAAGAGTCAAGACCTATCAGTGTGCTGTATTCAGGAGACCCGTCTCATGTGCAGAGACACACATAGGCTCAAAATAAAGGGATGAAGGAGGATCTACCAAGCAAATGGAAAACAAAAAAAGGCAGGGGTTGCAATCCTAGTCTCTGATAAAACAGACTTTAAGCCAACAAAGATCAAGAGACAAAGAAGGCCATTACATAATGGGTAAAGGGATCAATTCAACAAGAAGAGCTAACTATCCTAAATATATATGCACCCAATGCAGGAGCACCCAGATTCATAAAGCAAGTCCTTAGAGACTTACAAAGAGACTTAGACTCCCACACAATAATAATGGGAGGCTTTAACACCCCACTGTCAATATTAGATCAACAAAACAGAAAGTTAACAAGGATATCCAGGAATTGAACTCATCTCTGCAGCAAGCAGACCTAATAGTCATCTATAGAACTCTCCACCCCAAATCAACAGAATATACATTCTTCTCAGCACCACATCACAAGTATTCCAAAACTGACCACATAGTTGGAAGTAAAGCACTCCTCAGCAAATGTACAAGAACAGAAATTATAACAAACTGTCTCTCTGACCACAGTGCAATCAAACTAGAACTCAGGATTAAGAAACTCAATCAAAACCACTCAACTACATGGAAACTGAACAACCTGCTCCTGAATGACCACTGGGTACATAATGAAATGAAGGCATAAATGAAGATGTTCTTTGAAACCAATGAGAACAAAGATACAACATACCAGAATCTCTGGGACACATTTAAAGCAGTGTGTAGAGGGAAATTTATAGCACTAAATGCCCACAAGAAAAAGCAGGAAAGATCTAAAATTGACACTCTAACATCACAATTAAAAGAACTAGAGAAGCAAGAGTGAACACATTCAAAAGCTAGCAGAAGGCAAGAAACAAGTAAGATCAGAGCAGAACTGAAGGAGATAGAGACCCTTCAAAAAAATCAATGAATCCATGAGCTGGTTTTTTGAAGAGATCAACAAAGTTGATAGACTGTTAGCAAGATTAATAAAGAAGAAAAGAGAGAAGAATCAAATAGATACAATAAAAAATGATAAAGGGGATATCACCACTGACCCCACAAAAATACAAACTACCATCAGAGAACCCTATAAACACCTCTATGCAAATAAACTAGAAAACCAAAAGAAATGGATAGATTACTGGACACATACACTATCCCAAGACTGAACCAGGAAGAAGTTGAATCTCTGAATAGACCAATAACAGGCTCTGAAATTGAGGCAATAATTAATAGCCTACCACCAAAAAAAAAGTCCAGGACCAGACAGATTCACAGTCGAATTCTACCAGAGGTATAAGAAGGAGCTGGTACCATTCCTTCTGAAATTATTCCAATCAATAGAAAAAAAGGGAATCCTCCCTACCTCATTTTGTGAGGCCAATATCATCGTGATACCAAAGCCTGACAGAGACACAACAAAAAAAATTGTAGACCAATATCCGTGATGAACATCATTGCAAAAATCCTCAATAAAATACTGGCAAACCGAATCCAGCAGCACATCAAAAAGCTTATCCACCATGATCAAGTGGGCTTCATCCCTGGGATGCAAGGCTGGTTCAACATATGCAAATGAATTAAATGTAATCCAGCATATAAACAGAACCAAAGACAAAAAACACACGATTATCTCAATAGATGCAGAAAAGGCTTTTGACAAAATTCAAAAGCCCTTCATAGTAAAAACTCTCAATAAATTTGTTATTGATGGAACATATCTCAAAATAATAGGAGCTATTTATGACAAATCCACAGCCAATATCATACTGAATGGGCAAAAAGTGAAAGCATTCCCTTTGAAAACTGGCACAAGACAGGGGTTCCCTCTCTCACCACTCCTATTCAACATAGTGTTGGAATTTCTGGCCAAGACAATCAGGCAAGAGAAAGGAATAAAGGGCATTCAATTAGTAAAAGAGGAAGTAAAGTTTTCTGTTTGTAGATGACAGGATTGTATATTTAGAAAACCCCATTGACTCAGCCCAAAATCTGTTTAAGCTGGTAAGCAACTTCAGCAAAGTCTCAGGATACAAAATCAACGTGTAAAAATCACAAGCATTCTTATATACCAATAACAGGCACAGAGCCAAGTCATGAGTGAACTCCCATTCACAATTGCTTCAAAGAGAATAAAGTACCTAGGAATCCAACTTATAAGGGATGTGAAGGAACTCTTCAAGGAGAACTACAAACCACTGCTCAATGAAATAAATGAGGACACAAAAAAATGGAAGAACATACCATGCTCATGGATAGGAAGGATCAATATCATGAAAATGGCCATACTGCCCAAGGTAATTTATAGATTCATTGCCATCCCCATTATGCTACCAATGACTTTCTTCACAGAATTGGAAAAAACTATTTTAAAGTTCATATGGAGTCAAAAAAAGAGTCTACATTGCCAAGACAATCCTAAGCCAAAAGAACAAAGCTGGAGGCATCATGCTACCTGACTTCAAACTATACTACAATGCTACAGTAACCAAAACAGCATAGTACTGGTACCAAAACAGAGATATAAACCAATGGAACAGAACAGAGTCCTCAGAAATAATACCACACATCTACAACCATCTGATCTTTGACAAACCTGACAAAAACAAGAAATGGGAAAAGGACTCCCTATTTAATAAATGGTGCTGGGGAAAACTGGCTAGCCATATGTAGAAAGCTGAAACTGGATCCCTTCCTTACACCTTATACAAAAATTAATTCAAGGTGGATTAAAGACTTAAATGTTAGACCTAAAACCATAAAAACCCTAGAAGAAAACCTAAGCAATACCATTCAGGACATAGGCATGGGCAAGGACTTCATGTCTAAAACACCAAAAGCAATGGCAACAAAAACCAAAATTGAGAAATGGGATATAATTAAACTAAAGAACTTCTGCACAACAAAAGAAACTACCATCAGAATGAATGGGCAAGCTACAGAATGGGAGAAAACTTTTGCAATGTACTCATCTGACAAAGGGCTACTATCCAGAACCTACAAAGAACTCAAACAAATTTACAAGAAAAAAACAACCCCATCAAAAAGTGGGCAAAGGATATGAACAGACTCTTCTCAAAAAGAAGACATTTTTTGCAGCCAACAGACACATGAAAAAATGCTCATCATCTCTGTCCATCAGAGAAATGCAAATCAAAACCACAATGAGATACCATCTCACACCAGTTAGAATGGCAATCATTAAAAAGTCAGGAAACAACAGGTGCTGGAGAGGATGTGGAGAAATAGGAACAGTTTTACACTGTTGGTGGGACTGTAAACTAGTTCCACCATTGTGGAAGACAGTGTGGCGATTCCTCAAGGATCTAGAACTAGAAATACCATTTGATCCAGCCATGCCATGACTGGGTATATACCCAAAGGATTATAAATCATGGTGCTATAAAGATATGTGCACACATATGTTTATTGTGACACTATTCACAATAGCAAAGACTTGGAACCAACCCAAATGTCTATCAACAACAGACTGGATTAAGAAAATGTGGCACATATACACCATGGAGTACTACGCAGCCATAAAAATGGATGAGTTCATGTCCTTTGTAGGGACATGGATGCAGCTGGAAACCATCATTCTCCGCAAACTATCGCAAGAACAGAAAACCAAACACTGCATGTTCTCACTCATAGGTGGGAACTGAATAATGAGAACACTTGGACACAGAAAGGGGAACATCACACACTGGGCCTGTTGTGGGGCAGGGGGAGGGGTGAGAGATAGCATTAGGAGAAATACCTAATATAAATGACGAGTTAATGGGTGCAGCACATCAACATGGCACATGTATGCATATGTAACAAGCCTGCAGGTTGTGCACATGTACCCTAGAACTTAAAGTATAATAAAAAATTGTTTAAAAAGTTCCACGATATATTTCTAATATATTATTTTTAATGTTCATGTTGTAAAGCCTAAGATATTATTTGTAATATTTATGTTGTTAAACTGTCATGTAACAATAGTACAAGTTTTCCTATGGGTGCACATATGGATGTAAATGGACAGAAATGAACACAATTGAATAGACACGTAAAAATAACAATGGTTATATATGTAAAAATAACAATGGTTACATCTGAGGAGTAAAATTGATGATGATGTAAATGAGAGTTTAGATTTTCTGTAACATGCTGATTTTAATAAGATTATATTCGTATATTACTTGGGTAATTAAAAAACAAATGTATATAGGGGAAATGTAATTGAGGCAGAAAAATGTTAATCTTGTATGTGCCTTAGCAAAGAGGAAAATCCATTATAAATTTAAACTCTGAGGCAATTAATCAGAGACAGTCTCTATTGTCATTTTGTACTGAAAGTTGTTAAAAAAAATGCCATGTGAAAGAGCAATCTTGAAATCAAACTACTGAAATAAAAGCAAATTACAAATAGTGGAGAGTTGGCAGGAAAGAAATGGTAAATTATTGGCAAATGCAAATGTGAATTTCTGAATTCTAATTGGGCAGAGTAATTGGCTAGATCAATTAGTTGTCATGGTGGTTTGGAAAGTGGAATGATATTTTAGACTATTCGTGCTAAGGCTAAAAACTACAGATGCCTTTTTTGGGGGATTGCACACATAACTGAAAAATCACACACACTAAAGATTTAATTATGAAATGAAAAACAAACATTTGTTCCATTTTCTGCCAGGTTTTGACCTAGAAAAAACTGCTATGATTTGTGAAACAATCTCAACTCTTTTTTCTTAAACATATTAAATATAATGCTTTAAATATGTGGAAGATTATTCCTGAACACAACCTAGATCAGTAATAGTAACTTCAAAGTTACTATATAAGAAAATACATCCAGTAGAATATGGTTTCCTACAAAAATTAAACATTTGTGACACAAGACGAAAATAACAAAATTGAGTACTATAGGGTTTTTTTCCACTTCCCTTGCCCTTTGTTTTTAAGGACAGTGTTACAATGTTGTGATATGAGCAAGAGATGATAGAAGATAATGGAATCACAAAATCTCGAATCTGAAGGTAATCTAACATATATAACCAGTTTATCTCTCTCACTTCTCCAGCCCTCCATAAACTTGGATGCTTTGAGTTCATCTGTACAATGTGCTTTAATAGCTCTAGTCTTGGGGAATTTATTCTCAGTGGCAAGAGTTCTACCCTTGAATTCCATCTTTGAATAATCTATGTTGTCAGGAGCATTTTAATTTCCTGTGTCCTGGGCTTTATCGAGGAAACAGTGTATTTTAAATATCATTTTATAAAAATTTTATGAATAGCATGTTAAATGACATATAAATACAATAAGCTCCTATTTAAATTTAAAATGTAAAGAATTCCATAGAATTAGATATTTGTTTCAGTGAAGTTATGGAGCCAGTAAGTTGGTAGGAACCCTAATAAAGGATAGTAATGCTGAAGGCATAAATAAATATGACCTTGTGGTGGGGAGTGAACCTGGTTTTTGTAAAGGAAAATCATGCTTGACTTGTAGAGCTTTGAGTGGGTAACTAAAATAATGGATTAGTGAGGGCTAGGGAATATATGTTGTTTAGCCTTCATTTAAATTTTGGCAAAATTACCTCATCAAAGGCTGTTTCCTTAGTATGTGAATTACAGTGAAAATAAGGTGGGGATGGGGGAGTTGTTTAGTCATGGATAGAGAATTAGCTTAGTGACAGAAAACAAAGATGAATAGGCACTTTTTACAAGGATGATAATAAATAGAGTCCTCTATAAATTGCTGCTGGGGCTAGATTTATTTAACCTAATCTGGAAAAAGGGCAGTGCCAGAAAAACTCCTAACTTCCATATGTTCTGAAGCTTTTCTGCATAAAGAAATGCCACTTTAAGAAGATCTCCTGAGGCAAGATCTGTATAGAGAAGTCACATATGGCTTCATATATAAGCAAGGTTAAGGAAAAGTAATCTAAACTCTTTATATGTTTACAGGAAAGTAGGCCACAAACACGCTTTTTGACTCAGGAGTGGGATTTGTACTGTGTACACAAACAAAGTTATTCTTCTGTAGTCAATGAGGTCATTATGACTGTGAGCATCACCAGAATGAGTAAAAGAGATAAAACAGAGGTATCTACATTCATTTGTCATAAACCGTATTTCCTCCTAAAATGTTAGGGGAGTTTCCATGTCCTTGATCTAAGGGAAGCAGTCACGGAGTCTAAGACTAATAATTTATGTAATCAGGGAAAGCAATGGGAAACATTTTACATCTCTAAAGCCTTAAACATTACATATAAAATGTAAACATATACACTGGGTACCTGAACTTTTCTTGAGGCTTGAAAAATAGCAAGAAGTGAAAGAAAATTGTGTTTGTATGTTGACACATAAATTTATGAAACTATTAGTACAGGTAGAAATAAATGTATTGAGAAACTATTTTATCTAGAATGCTTGTGGGACAGGAAGCTAGATGCAATGTATAGAATATTTCTCCCTCCCATAATTCAGCTATTGAAATTCTAACCCCCAAAATGATGGTATTTGAGAGAAGGTTATTTGGAAGGTGATTAAGCCATGAGGTCAGGAGCCCTCGTGAATGGGATTCATGCTCTTACAAAATAGGCTGTGGAGATATACCTTGCCCCTTCTGCCACATGAGGATATGATGAGAAGATGGATGCTTATGAACTAGGAAGTTGGTCCTCACCAGATACAGAATCTGCTAGCTCCTTCATCGTGAACTTCCCAGCCTCTAGAACTGGGGAAACAGATTTCTGTTGTTTATAAGCTACCTACTTTATGATATTTTGTTATAGCATTGAGGTAAACAAAGACAATAGGGATATTGTGGATTTGATCATTTGTGTTTTAATTAATGTTATAATAGAAAACCATGCCTTTTACTAAACTACCTTTTGTGCACTTTTTAGATATGTAGGAACAATTTTTTTTTTAAATCATGAAAGCTGGTAAGAGGGATGAAAAGGCTGTGTATCAAAACATGGAGTTTTGCAATAGCTTCTACATGAAAAAAGTATGGAATATCTACATATGTTATCACCTGCATGTAATATCAGATTAGGGTAAGAAGATAATGGCCTCACTTTGAAGTTAGGAAAATTAATGCTATAATTTAAAACTTCTGCTGATTATTGTCATAGAAGACTCTAGTAGAGCTCCAATTTGCTACCACAGATAGGCACCACCACCACAGCATAGAATGAAAGGTTTATCCAAAGTGGTGTACTGAGTTGAATAGTTTCCCTCTGAAATTCATGTCCTTCTCAGATCTTCAGAATATGACCTTATTTGGAAATAGGGTTGTTGCAGATGTGATTTGCTAAGATGAGGTCTTACATCAGATTAGGATAAGAAGGTAATACTGGAGTGGTGGGGGACCCATATCCAATATGATCAGTGTACTTAAAAGGGGAAGAGATACAAAGACAGATGCACGCACACACTCCCAAGTGAAGATGGAGGCAGAGATCACAGTGATGCATCTACAGGCCGAAGAATGCTGAAGTGGTATGGAAGGATCCTTCCCTAGAGGCATCAAAGTGAGCTGGTCTTGCCAACACCTTGATTGTGAATTTCTAGCCTCTAGAACTTTGAGATTAAAAATTCCATTGTTTTGAGATACCATCTCACACCAGTTAGAATGGCAATCATTAAAAAGTCAGGAAACAACAGGTGCTGGAGAGGATGTGGAGAAATAGGAACACTTTTACACTGTTGGTGGGATTGTAAACTAGTTCAACCGTTATGGAAAACAGTATGGCTATTCCTCAAGGATCTAGAACTAGAAGTACCATATGATCCAGCCATCCAATTACTGGGTATATACCCAAAGGATTATAAATCATGCTGCTATAAAGACACATGCACACATATGTTTATTGCGGCACTATTGGCAATAGCAAAGACTTGGAATCAACCCAAATGTCCATCAGTGACAGACTGGATTAAGAAAATGTGGCACATATACACCATGGAATACTATGCAGCCATAAAAAAGGATGAGTTTGTGTCCTTTGTAGGGACATGGATGCAGCTGGAAACCATCATCCTCCGCAAACTATCACAAGAACAGAAAACCAAACACCACATGTTCTCACTCATAGGTGGGAACTGAACAATGAGATCACTTGGACTCGGGAAGGGGAACATCATACACCGGGTCCTATCATGGGGAGGGGTCAGGGGGGAAGGATTGCATTGGGAGTTATACGTGATGTAAATGATGAGTTGATGGGTGCTGACGAGTTGATGGGTGCACTACACGAACATGGCACAAGTACACATATGTAACAAACCTGCACGTTATGCACATGTACCCTAGAACTTAAAGTATAATAATAATATATAGAAAAAAAAAGAAAAAAATTCCACTGTTATAAGCCACTCAGTTTGTGGTGCTCTGTTATGGCATCCCTAGGACGCTAATACACACAGGTCATGGTGGAGTCTAGGTCCTCTCTGCATAATATTGTAGTGATGTTGCAATTGTTGCCTGGAGTGTTTAGATATGTCTTCTTCCAAAAATGGATCTTGACTGTTTAGTCTCTGAAAAATGAAATTATTTTATTTGAGAGAAAGGGTATAGTTTCCTTAAACATGGTAGGTACTTGACAAAGCTGGTTTGAAGATAAAGCCTCGTATAATTGACTTGATGAGGAGAGGGAATCAAGGTTATAGAAATAGGCACGAGGCAATTCCCCTGAGAAGAGTTTAATATTTTGAATGACTTCCCTTTAGACTGAGGTAATCACAGTGTCAAGTCTATAATTTCTCCTTTTTCATGTCTGTGTGGTACTTTTGTGGCAGTAGAAGAAACTGTGTCCTGTTCTACATTAAGCCCTCAGATGTATAAGCATCATTATTGATGGATAGCCTAGTATAGGCTTTCATATTGTGACCAGCAAAAAAAGTGAAATCCCTAAGAGTATATGTGAATCATATTTTGCACATATTATCAGTGGACAACACTTTAAAAAGTAAGGGAAAAGCTGATATTTGAGTTTAATATGAATAATTTTTAAACATTTATACAATTTATTTAATACCTACTAGATGGCAGAAATTGATATAGGACAAAGAAATAAATAGATGAGAACAAATAGGTGAACACATGGATAAGATCCATTTTGTTAGCAACTTAAATCATAGTACTGTTGAAATAGCTCATACAACTTTGCCAAAATGAGTATTTTCAGAATGTCTTAAGAGTAATCTTTAGGGAAGGTACAGAAAGAGGTCGTCAAAATAACCATTTCAAATGTCAACCAGAACTTTTTTGATTAGCACAAGGCCAAACATTGTTTAGATGCTGGAGACAGATAAATTTCATTAAGAATTTATTTATTGATTTGTACAAGGATGAATATACATACATAGCTAAATGCATTTCAGTGGTATGGGCCATGCTAAAAATATATACTGTTTGGACACAGAAGCAGGAGTGGTTGATTGTACAGAGTGGGCTGATACTTCATGAAATGTTTCATAGAGGGGGTGAAACTTGAACTGAAAATATGAACAGAGAGAAAAGGAAGCAGAGAAAATAGGTTGGTGAAGGACAGAAGAGTGAAATAGCATAGCACATTCATATTTTCTTACTTTGACATCTATATCGCTACCATCTCACCTTTGTTCTGACAACTAATTCTCTGTACTACAGCCAGAGCAAATTTTTCCAAACAGAAATTTGGTTATACAGATGGCTTTCCCTTAGGCTTAGGATAAAGCCTCAGTTCCTTAAAATGCTTACACAGCCCTGTGAAATCATTTGAAGTATGTAGTTCGTGCTATTTCTATTCCTGTATTGTTCTCTTTAAGTACTCTGAACCCTTGAGTAAAGTCTGGTAAGACTCTACAGCCTTTGTATGTGTAAATGCTAATACATGAAATATAGCTATTGTTGTCACATAAAGCAAATAATTTAAATTTTTCTTAAAATACCTAAATAATGGAACAGAAAATTTCACATTTTTGAGCATTATCAAAATAATGAGTCAGTTCATTTCATTCTGGATACTTTTATACACAGCATTGGTTTAATTTTTTAAAAAACTGAGTTGTCAGTTTTTTTACTTGGTTGGTTTGCATTCCCCAGGCTAGACTGGCCACTATCTGTTCCACTATTATTATCATTGGAAACAGGGCATCAAACAGGGTTGATGTAAGTATTACATACTTCTTGACGGGTTTTATTAGACAAACACAAGGTTTATTTCCTTAAGGCTATTTTCTGGTATGTTTTTTGTTTTGATTTTACAAGATCAGTCACCTTTCTGTGTATTTTTGCATACATTTTGGTATTTTTCTTGCTGTTTAGGTTTAGTTCATGCTTGGAAACTTTTGACCTCTGACTCTGTTACCACTGTGGAAAGAATTGTTCAAATCGCTCATCTACTTGGGCAGACAATTCAAGAAAAAGAAAACATATACAAGCTGTAAGAAAAATAAATTCACAATAAGTGTTTTTGCCCGTTACTAAAAAGTCTGAGAGGCAATTTTATTTGAATTTGAAGAAAAAATATTTCACATAAAAATATGTGTTCATGTGAGACTTTTATGTGGGTTGATGTGATTAAACTCCATAATTGGAAGGAATCTCACTTTATATCTTAAATTCAGTGTTTATGTGTGTGTATAGTTTAGAAAATATTAGTCTGTGATAACACATTCTAAATGTATCTATAAAGAAGTGCATGTTTTTATTATTTTCTACAGGGAAAGTTTACATTTCAGGTATATAGACACAATCCCCTTTGAAATCAATAAGAACTTCATCTATGCATGTTAGGATAGAATATCTCATTAAATTTGCATTATTTATGAGCCAAGGATTGAAATGATTTTTAATTATTTTTCTGAAAACCAAACAATTCTTACGTCTTCCTTTGGTGTGATACAAATTTATTTTATCCTCCCCAGGTTACTCCATTTCTGTTTTAAAATGTGTTCAATACCTTTTTGGTAGAAAGGCACTAAGACTTTCCGTTTTGACTTTAAAATTCATTACGGACTATTTTTCAATAATTTATGTCAGGAACCTAGCATTAGCTAGGTGGGGGTTTTATAATTCTAAAAGGTAAGCATAATTTGTTTTTGCTTTCTTATCTTTTTTCTATTTGTACTACGTTGTAACTTTAAAAAATATTTAGCTGTCTTATATGGATATGTTTTCAAATGTGCATAAGGAATATTGTTTATCTGAATATATAAAGAGAAAAGTTATAAAATTGTATGTGGAATTTAGAATTCAAGTCATCTGTATTAGCTTGCTATGCTTTGCAACAAATCATCACAAAGTTGGTGGCTTAAAACATGTATTATCTCTCAGGATCTGTGGGTCAGAAGTCCAGGCATGGCTTAGCTGGTTCTCATCTGGAGGCTCTGCGTAGAAAGAATCTGCTCCCAAGCTTTCTCTGGTTGTTGGTAAAACTCATTTCCTTGTGATTATAGGATTTATGTCAGCTTGCTTTTTCATAATCCTTGGAAGGGGAGGGGAGACAGAGAAAAAGATTACCCTAGAGTGAGTAGATTGCATTATATACAAGTTATATAATAACATGGAAGTTACATTCTATTACCTTTCCTATATAATGTAAAATAATTGCAAGATTGACATCCATCACATTTGCCACATTCTATTGGTTAGAAGCAAGTCATAGGTTCCACCCACCCTTAAGGGAAGGCAATTTTACAAGGGAATGAATACCAGGAGGTGGAATCACGGGGGCTACCTTAAAGTCTATTCACTGTGCTATATCAATTACGGACACTATATTATATAAAGAAAAACAAAAATACTTTGGCTTGATGCATTTTTTTCTTCATTTCCTATTGATTCATTTCCTATTTCCTTCTTATTGAAGGAAATGAAGAAAAAAATGCATCTCTATTGAAGAAATGAAAAAAAATCAAGAAAAAATGTCCTATGAAGCCATACTTTTCTTCGTTTTCTTTCAATTTGCATCATAGAGTAACAATTGTATAATACACACCATTGATTTATAAGCAGAGAAAGAAATTTGAAATGATTTTAGATCATGTTCCCTCTTCTATTGAAGATTGATAACACTTTGAGGTTATGAGGAAAAGATACTTCCATACTTTGCTGCCTCTATCTTTTTAACATAGATTTTTATTAATGTAAATGCAGTACATGTTAATAGTAAAGTATTCAAATAATATAGATGGGTATTAAGTAAAAAATATGTCATTAAATGAGAAATAATGAAAGTAATCACTATTTATTATTTAATCAATTTTCTATACTTGTACAAGTCTACATATATGTCTGGACATTGTATGTGTATGAACAGATTTTATTCTTTAAATGACACTCTAATAAGTTGTTTCTACAACTTTATTATAGCCTGGATGTCTGTCTACAGAACTGTAGCTCTACCTCATTCTTTCTAATGGTTGGTTTTCCTTGTAACTATGTATCATAATCGTTATTAAAATTCTCTACAGAGATGACATTTTCCATTTGTATTCTAAAATACCATTTAAAATGTCATAAAATCCAATTAAAACCAGCTTAAATAGAAAAGAAAATTTATTTATTTGTCATTATAGCCCCCCACAAAATCAGTTTAACTAACTTTGAGTATGTTTGGCTCCATGGTCTCAATTAATGTCATCTGTAACTGGTTTCTCTCCATCTTTCATCTTGACTCATCTTTGAACCCGATTCTCTCATTAGGCTGATTCTCCTTTCAAGATGGCAGAATGACTGCCAGAATGGCTGCCAGTAGCCCCAGACTTAGTCTAGTCCCAGGGAACCAGCAGAAAAATAGGCCCCTCTCTTTTGTTTCTTTAAGCAAAAGTAATAAGCATAATTCTACTTGGGTCTGATTGGGTTCATAAACCTTTCTTTTAACCAATTGCTCCAGTTAGGGGTGGTGATATTCTGAGTTTTCAAGTTTGATTCATGTCTTAGTCAATTCTGGAAGGTATTATGAATAAAATGTGTGGCTTATTTCGGTTTTAAACAATAGAAATTTATTTCTCACAGTTCTAGAGTCTGGGAAGTCCAAGATCAAGGTGCTGGCAGACTTGGTTTCTAGTGAGGGCTGCTTTCTGGTTAATAGATGGTAGCTTCTAGCTGTGTCCTTACTTGACAGCAAGGACAAAGGAGCTCACTCAGGCTTCTTTTATAAGGGCACTCATCCCATTCATGAAGACTTCACCCTTATAACCTGATCCCCTCCCAAATGCCCCACCTTTGAATACTGTCACCTTGGGTGTTAGGATTTCAATATATGGAATTTGGAGCTTCCATATATTTTGGGATGTAAACATTCAGATCATAGCAAGTCACATGCATGCAATGCTTGAAGCATGGGAATCAGCCCCACTAAAAGAACATGAACTAGGGATGGAAGATGAGTAAATGGATATTGGATAGGTGCACACACAAAAAAAGCATACTATTTTATCATGACATATCCTTATAAACTTGTGTACTTTATGTGATACTTAAGTAATTATAAGTATAAATGCTAGATTAAAATATATATAGGTAGTCTAAATTTTCCTGTGTATTTTCATATTTTCTATATTGATGTGCAGTGGGTACCTCAGTTTTCTGCTGAGATTGTACACTTGATATCCATTCCAGATCTCATCATTTAGTAATCATTTCCAATTAAGTAGGTAAAAAAATAGAATCCCATTGTTTCATCAGACATTTCTGTAATGACTGTAAACATGTTTACTTTTCTTATTCTATTTATATTTTTCATGGGTATTTTTATTCCTTTATTATGAACCCCCTGCTTATGATTTTCTAATTGTACCAAGCAACATACTGAAGTGTTAAGTATTTCTTTAACTTGCAGATACCTTTTTTCATGCATTTGTTAGACTTAATATGTCATAGCCATGTGAGGCAAAGAGAGACTATGAAGAAAGATGCAAATTATGTCTAATGCCACTTTTTGTAAACAAAACATGACATCTAGCTCCTACTGTATTGCTTTATCAAATAAGTAAAATTAAAGATTAGAGTAGACTGATATGGTGTTACATTCTGAGCAGACCTGATGAGTCACTGAGAGGCTTTACTGAGAGGTTTTTCAGGGCTTGGCATGGGGTGACTGCAGCCAATGTTTTCAGGCTGCCCAGAGGAAGAAGGGTCATCCAGTAGACATAAAGCTAAGGGGTTAGTCCTTTTGAAGAGTAGGAACCCTAAGACTTATTTTGGGATAGGAGATGGTCAAAAGACCAACTTCAAAGTAAATATAGAAGAAAACAAAGAGTAAAAAGCTCTGTGATCTAAAGCCTAAAACATTGTTTTGCAGGCTGCAAGTATGCAGAGGTCAAGAGAGAATGTTGCAATTTCAACAGCAACAACAGTAACATAAAACTTTTGTCTGATGAGTTTTGCAGGCACACTGTAATGTTGGTGTCTCTAAAAGGTCAGACGTGGTCTGAAAGTCTATAATGAAAGACCCTAATGCTATGGAAAAGTGTCAGAAGGCCAATATTAAGAGGTGAATTTTTTTGAAGATGGAAGTAGAAAATAAAAAATGACATACAAATGAATTTAGAAACTTGTGGCTTAAATGTTTTATTTTTAGTAAGAGTGAATTGAGAATTAAAAATGCATTGTTACATAATAAATTCCTTACAAATGCATCTATATTTATCAGTGAATGGTTAAAACCCACGGTTAAAGTAACAAATTACGTTTTCGTCCACAAAGGGAAAAAATCCAGTTAGATGTGTCTTGAAGTAGGAGCTCTTAAATCCATTCAAACATGATTTGTTTCATACTTATTTATTGTGTATCTACCATGTTCTGGCCATTGTGTTTGTCAGTGTCTTCAGTGACATATAAAAAAAACACACAAATACACCCTGTTTAATAATGTTCTTAGTCATCTAGGAGACAAACTATAAATGAAAACAAAAGCAAATTTATAAATAAATAATAAATTGAGAAGTCCTATGAAGAAAATTATAACACTTATTGAACATTGACAAAATACTGACAGTCAGTTCTATGTGTTTACTCATTTTAATTTTTAATCTTAATAATTTATGAGGTAGGTGTTATTGGCACTTTCCAAATGAGGAACCAGAAAGCACAAATAGGTCAAATGATTTTTCCAGTATCATACAGTGGGAAGAGCCAAAACTAAAGCTGGGATGTGAGCCTGGGTAGGGTCTGTGGTCTTAACTCTTATGCTTTATTGAACAGACAACCATAGTAGAGAGAGAACAGACGGTATGGACCTGGTTAGAGAAGGTTTTACTGAGGAGGTGTTTCCGTTGACATTGGAAGGATGTGATAGAGCCAGCCATGTTCAGATGCTGGAGACCAGCATTACAGGTAGAGGGAAAACATGTATTACATCTCTAAGTTGGTACGAAACCTGGCAAATTCTAGGAGATAAAATGATAGTAACAGTAATTAAGAGCATATAGAATGTTTAGATCAGCCAAGAGTCAGTCACACTTTTAAATAACTTGTAAGCTGTTTAATTAGGGCATTTGATTTGAAGTGCAATGGGGGAGATATAAGGCATTTTACAAAGGGGCCTGACCTGATCCATGTTTAATTGGCTGCTGTATAACATGACATTAAAGACCACAGTAAAATACAGGCGAATAACAGCAAGAAGGCTGTTTTAGTAGACTTGGAAAGGGTTTTAACAAAGGTGGTTGGAGAGAAGATAAAAGTAAACATATTCAAGATATATCTTTGAGATAGAAATCATGTGATATGCTCACAGATTGAATGTGGGTGGTGAGGAAAAGAAAAGTCTAGGATTACTTCTACTGTTCTACTGTTATTACCTATATGGTATCACTTTAAGCAATTTGCGTCTATGGTGGTACCACATAAGTGTAGAAAAGACTAGGATAGAACAGTTTGCAGAAAGCCGGGAGACCAGTTTGCAGAATTCAGTTTGGAATTTATTTAATTTAATATGCCTGTGGACATTCAGTTAAATATATAGGACATTGAATATGAAGGACTGGAATCCAAGGAGAAATACAAGCAGGAGATAGAGTTTTGGAGCTGTCAGCACAGAGATAATTAAAGCTATTAAAGATAATTAAAGTGTAATATCCAGGTAAAGTGTTCAGTTTTAAACAGAGAGAAACTCAGCAATGGGAGATGATAGAGGAGGAATAACCAGTAAAGGTGAAACAGAAAAAATTGAAAATGTATCATGCAAGAGACTATAAGAAGTAAGGATGGTCATTAGTGTCAAAGGGCTTTGAGACATTACATAAACTGAGAACACAATAATCTATTAATAGGTATATTCTTATAACCCAAGCAGCAGCTATTTTATGTTGACCCTTTGAGGTCATTAATTACAAAGCAGTAGGCAGCAAACTGGAAAATGCCTCTGAGGTCACATTCTTCTATTTGTTCAATAGCCAGTTGGTTATTATCTGGTATTTCATTTCTTTCCATTTATCTCAAAACTATGAACAAGCAAAAGCTATGAACCATTTGTGTTTAATGTAAGTGAAGCCTGTCAAAATATCTGTCATGGAATGATTAGCCTAAGAAGAAAAAGCAAATATTTAGAACCCTTTGGAGAAATGGCCAAGGAATTGGCTTAGATACTTAGGATTCACATTCAAGAATGATACTGATGGAATCAAACAAAAAGAGGCCAGTACTTTCTGAGCTAATTGTTTAGAACTACATTTTTGCTCCAGCTGCAATAAATTGGAAGATGGATGATGTGAGAATTTGTAATTTGTAATTTAAAACTTCGCGAACCATGAAACTTTCTGGAGACTTTGGTCAGTCAGTTGATTTACTAGAAATGATGAGACCACCAAAATTCATAAACTGTCTATTTTCCCACCACATGGCAATGAAATAGAGGAGAAAAACATGCAAATTGCTCATTTATGGTTTTTTTTTATTTTGCTTTCCTAAATTGCTTCTAAGCTCACTGAGTCGAATTTCTATAACATCTTTAATTATGATGAAGTCTTGGCTTAAAAAAAGAAAAGTTGTTTAGTTAGAACTTCATAATTGGCAATGAAACATTTAACCAAAGTGCCAGCTTTCAAATTTGTTAAATTTTGTTTTTTTATTTGAACTATGAGAACAGTATCATGGTGATCTGCAGAATTTGATATTGAGAACTTAAAATGTTAGGATGGAGATTTGTAAAATAATTCCAAACAAAACCAACCCCATTATGAATTACTTTTAAAATTGCGAAACAGATAAGATTCTGAACATGTTTGGATAATACAACAAATTATAAAATATGAAAAAAATGGATTACACAGGTTTTTCTCTTTTGTGATTTGTGAAGCAAGACTCAGCCACTAAATTAGGAACTTGCAAGTCCGTAAAGTATCTATGGGAATTCTTCTGCGTAATTGAATTGACTAGCATATGCAGCCCTAACGCAATATTTTAAAATCTGATTTTTTTGGGTCATAGAATTCTCAAAAATAACGATGTTAGCAATCCATACAATGTTCTCACAACATTTGATATAACTGATTTTTTATTTAAATAAATATCACACATTTAAAAAGAACTTAATTTCTGAAAAATCATTCAGGTGAGAAGTTTTAATGTTTCAATTGGGGCTGTAGTAAAATTAAACAGATAATTGCTTCAAAATTTTTTTTCACTTTACCCTCGAAAGATTTACTAAAACTTAATGTTTCAAATGCTGCAGGTAAAAAATTACACGTTAATCTTTTCTTGTCAATCATTTAAGATTAAAGGTGCTATAAATTATTTATAATTCTGCTTCCTATTTAAGCACAATGCTTTTCTTCAATCAGAGATCCCATTATGCTGTTTTCTAAAATATTAATTCTACTTCTGAGGAGAATCACATTAATGGCCTAAAGATTAGGTTTTTGCTTCAAAAGATTAAGGCACAATTCAAGGTTCAAAGTAACTTATGACATTTTTCCATTGCCCTCTCTGTCCTTTCTCCTTGCCTGCCTCTTTCATTCTCATCCTTTGTTTTGTTTTTAAACAGATAACACAATCCATTACAAACATCAGAAGTGGTTTACAAGGAAAGCGTTTCTAATTACATATTGATTAATAAATGCAGATTAGGTTTCTCTAAGAGAAATGAAGTATTAAGGCACACAGTAATTGCCTTTGGGGACGGACAGGATTGGTGTGCTTGCTCTTGTTTAAAAAACAAAAGAGTTTTCTTTCTCTAAGAAATACTGTTTCAGTCCTTGCATTTCTTAAGTATGTTTCTTCTGCAAGTGCTCTCATAGGTTGCTGACATAGGAGGCTCATCACAGAAGGTGATATCTTGGCTCTTGTATTGACTAAAGTATAAAATTCTAGGAAGATCATCTTATGTTAGCTATACAAACTTTGTGGTTCGAAGCCTGAGAAGTGGCTAGGAAGTAATTTGATTGTAAAGGTAATCTCAATTAAAGTTGATGGTTTCTGCTCAAAGTACAAAATACTGACATTGCCCAAGGAGACATAGAAGACTTCAGTAAATGATTTAACCTACGTAATGAAGGATAATTCAAGATCAACCGTTAACAAATGATTAGGTTAACTGCTGAGTTTTATCTAATATTAAAAGTCAGAGAAATTCATATGTGTATAAACACACATATGTTTATTTTGAATGTTCATGGTGTACATATGGTTATTCCAACAAGAGAAAAATATAGAAGGAGTCATGTTGGTAGAGTCCTTGGAGAAGATTATGTGACAGGAGAAGAAAATATAATAAAACGCAAGAGTCAAGGTAATTTTGGATGGTGATTTTTAAAAAGTGCAAAGGGGGAAAGGCAGTGTGACATTTAAAAGTAATGTGGGTTATAATGGCATGTGTTTAAGATCATACGTTTCTATGGGACATGTGAACAAATAAAAAATGAAAGAAGGAAAGCAAGAAGGGGAGAAGAAAGAAGAAAATGAAAACATGACTACATTAATATTTCTTTTTCCAGAATGAAGCCCATATAAGATTTTCTCTTTAATAGTGGCAGAAGAGAGTAAATCTCTCTCTTTTCTTGGTCAAGTGATCTCTCGATGTAAAAAGTCTGAGATTCACTTATATACTTGAACTATTCGCCTTTTCTCTTTGGAGCGGGGGACCCTTACCTATACAAAAATGTGGTGAAGGTAGTCTAAGTTCTCTCCCTTTCTGAACATTCCAGGATTTTCATTCCTGTGTCATGCTTCGTCATGGAGTGGGCAGAAGGGAGGAGAACATATGATTGGCACAAGTCGCTGTTACTCTTATCCTTGTAGCTCTTGTTATACAGCTCTTTATCTTTTCATGGTTTTAACATTTTGATCTCTACATATCTTCACTGATAATCATGGACAGTATGAGAAACTACAACTAAAACATGAGTCTTAAATCACCATCAATATTTCTTAAATTGTAGCATACCTTTAAAATGCTTGTATTGTAAGTAATAACTTTTGAAAGACAAAGCCACTTGTAAGTAAAGATAATGAAATTTATTCCTGAAAGAAAAAGATACTGCCAACACTTGGGAATCTCTGGGGAAGAAAAAGCTCTAAATGGCCTAAAAATAGTGAATTACATGAAAATCTTATACATTTTGATTTAAACATGTAAAAAATACTCATTTTACAAACTACATTGAAGAAATAAGCATAAGAAAACTGAATTAAGAAAGGATCTTACAATTTGTAAAACCGAATATCATTAAAAGATTTATATGACGTAAGTGGGATTTGATTCTGTCTCCAAGAGCCGTGTTATAACATAATTTAGACACAACTTTCCCAAGCATTATATACATATATATATATAAATTTTTTCTCTTCACAACTGATCATTCAACTGAGAAGTTTAGTCTAATAGACACCTGATTATAGTTAAAGTTTTGGACAACCTACCAAATCTTTTCTCAATAATAGTAGTACTTTCACTTCTCCATTTATGTTTAGTTTATAAAATTTTATATCTTAATAATATAGTTTTATATCTTAATTCTAACTAATCCTTGGAGGACATTATCCTAAATGAAATAAGCCAGCTGTAGAAAGACAGATACTACATAATCTCACTTATGTGGAATCTAAAAAAGTCAAACTCAAAGAAGCAGAGTTGAATGGTGGTTACCAGAGGGTGGGGGTCAGTGGTGGGGATTGAGAAGATGTTGCTCAAGAGATTAAAAAACTTCAGTTAGACAGGAGGAATAGATTCAAGAGATCTATTGTACAACATGGTGACTATAGTTAATAAGCTTGATTAGTCATTCCACACTGTGTATATATTTCAAAACATGTTATATACCATAAACCTATACAATTCTTGTGAATTAAATAGTAATTATTATAAAAAGTAGCTAATTCTTTATGAATGCTTATGTGTAAGGCATAGTTCTAAGAAGTTGATCTATATTAATTTATTTCTACGTTAACTGTATGAGTTATTGCCCATTTTACAGATAAGGAAGCCGAAGCACAGAGAAAGTAACTTGCTTAGTAAAGCACAGAGTTGGAATTAATATCCAACCACAACTGCAACTTCTTAGTCATATACTGTTTCACATCAATGCCAAAATTCCATAAATTATTTAAAGACTTATATTCATTGATTAGCAGAAAGAATCACCACTTACTAGCTTAGGAGATTTATTTTCTAACTCATCAGAGTCTGAATAATGCATTTTTCAATGTATTTAAGGTATTAGAATACATAATGTTAAAAAACAGGTGTCCAAACAGTAATATGACTCAAATGCACAAAGCAATAAAAAAACTGCTCATAGACCATCCTCTAGGACTCTGTTCCAAATACAAAAAGTTGTCCAAGCTTTCAAGCCACTAACTACATTTAGATATTTATTCACTAAAAATTTGAATTTAGTCTTTTTAACAAGGCCATTTTAGCCGGGTTGCTGAATATGATAAAAATCTTATACATTTCAACTAGATTTTTATTCCTCATAAGGCTTTAAATATCCCTCAGTCTGTCTACTCTCAGCAACAGACATTTCACAGATGAATTCTAGTATATCACAGGAAACCATGAATTATTGTCATTTTGGATTCATAGAGCACATTTTCTCTGAGAGAAAGTGTGACTGAATGACGCATATGATATAATGCAGAGAGTCAGTGCCAGACGGGAAAAAACGAAATTATGTATTTTGAAAAAGTGTTAGTTTATAAGGCAGGGAGAAAAAATATTAATCTAACAGCGGAATTCCTGTTAAGGGACTGATGCTATTAAAAACATACTTTGAAGTACTCTTCAGGAACGCAAAGGAAAGGCTTCTGTGACATGGCAGCTATGGGAGTCACTGAAACAAAGGTTCCTAAGATGCACTGTATTTTGCATGAGTAGAATTTAGAGTTTCCTGTGGCAATCCTATGAGAGGGGCTAAGGTGATACTGAGAAAATAAAGGACAGACTGCAGTGTGGAAGGTCAAGAGGGCAGAATGAGTATTCCCTTCCCTAAGGTTGGAATGACCAAGGTCATTTGGAGCAGGGATGACCCTTAAGTTTGAAGTGTTAGTGCAATTACTTTTGCACCAGCCTAATGTTAATAAATTCAATATAACTCTTATTTCTTTCCTACAAATAACCAGTCTGTTATGGTGAGACCCAACTGTTGGGGGAAAGAAGACTGGGAGTGCAATTAAAGAAAATTAAGGAAATAGGCTCTTTGCTTCATTAGGAAATAAAGTAAAAGGAGCCAGAGGATAGATATAAGTGACACTAAAATTTAGCAAAAGCAGTCAATTAGGGCAAATTTACTTGCAGAAAAGTGCTAATGATTCTTAGGAAGGATTTGAGGTTTTTCTGTTACAGATGGGAGTTGGGTAACTTTTTATGAAAGTGTGTGTTCTATTTATACTTGAAGGGGAAGAGTGATTTTAAAAGACTGGTGGACTTGGGAACACCTGAGTGGAATTATTCATTTATAACTTTCTCTTTTAACTACAATTTTATATTTGACAAAAAATATTGTAAGAAAACAGAACAACTGGATGAAATTCAGTTTGAACTAGGTGTTTTTAAGCTTTAGAGCTTTAAAATCGGATTATTATTTTTAACTACTTATATTGACAATTAGAATTTAACTGTTAACAAGTGATCTGGTCTTGATCTCCCTCTCTGAACTCACATAGTATCTTTCTCAGTATCGGTTACTTTTTATCTCAAGCTGGTTCTCACCCCCAGGGCCTTTTCTTTGACTGTACCATCTACCTGGAAGGCTCAAATCCTGCCTCCTTGAGAAACCTGCCCTGACAACCCAATCTAAACTAGAACTACCTCCTGCCCACCCAGATATCTGGGTGCTCTCCATCACATGACTTTGTTTGATCAACATCTGAAATTACCTTAATCTTTCATGTGTTACCTCATTGCTTATCTCACACTATTACTATGTAGGACCCTTCACAGTGCAGGACACTAAACTGTGCTGATTATCTTTGCTATCTCCAGCACCTAAAGTTGTAAAGAAGCTGTAAAGACATAAAGTAAATATTTGTGAAATGAATAAGTAAATCAGTGGATATATATCTATAAAGAGAAGAACTATAATTTTAAAAACACTTATTTTGCTATAGTTTGGATATTTGACCTTCTAAACCTCATATTGAAAGCTTCTTTCTTTCTCTTTCCTTCTCTTCTCCTCTCCCCTCTCTTCTCTCTTCTCTTCTCTTCTCTTTTTTTTATTCTTTCTTTTTGAGACAGGGTCTCGCTTTGTTCTCCAGGCTGGAGCACAGTGGTGCAAAATCACGGCTCACTGCAATCACCCAGGCTCAAGTGATCTTCCCACTTTAGCCGCTTCCGTGACTGGGACTACAGATGTGTTCCACCTCACCTGGCTAGTTTTAAAATTTTTTTGCAGAGTCAATTTCTCACTACGTTGCTCAGGCTGGTCTCGAACTCCTGGGCTCAAGTGATCTTTGCGTTTTGGCTTCCCAAAGTGCTGAGCCACTCCAAAGGCCCTCATGTTGAAATTTGATTCCCAATGTTGGAGTTAGGGGCTTATGCAGTGTTTGGATCATGGCGGTAGTTTTCTCATGAATGTTTTGGTGCCATCCTCACCGTAGTGAGTGAGTTCTCTATTAGTTCTTATGAGAGCTCCCCTGAGAGCCAGTTGTTAAAAAGAATCTGGCATCTTCCCCCTCTGCCTTGCTTCTTTTCTCACCATATGATCTGCACATGCCTGCTTCCCTTTGCCTTCCACCATGAGTAGAAGATTCCTGAGACCCTCATCAGAAGCAGATGTTGGTGCCATGTTTCTTGTACAGCCTGGAGAACTATAAGCCAATAAATTTCTTTTCTTCATAAATTACGCAACCTCAGGTATTCCTTTACAGTAACACAGACAAAAACATGTATGACACATAATTTAAAGATAAACTCAAATTATATGCTCACATAATCTAAACATCATTACAGTCAGGTTATCAGCATTACTTCAAAAGTACTCAAAACTATTCAGAAATCAACGGCAGTTAAGTTACATATGTTTGTCATAATCTTTAAAGAAGTTCAGAGCAGTACATTTAATGTCTGCCTATGTCTGTTGTAGGCAGAATCACCCCGCTCACTCCCCACCCCACAAAATGTCCACATTCTCATCACTGGAACCCGTGTACAGATATGGTAGAAGAAAAGGCAGGAAAGATGTTATAGAAGGGGAATTCCAAGAGATTCTGAGCATGAAAAAGAGTTGATGCACCCATGCTGGTTCTGAGACGCAGGGGGCCAACTGAAGGACCAGAGAGATGCCTTTAACAGCTAAGATAGCCCATAGCTGACAGCTAGCAAGGAAACAGACCTTTTCCTGTAAGCACGAGGAACTGACTTCTGCCAACCACATAAATGAACTTCTAACAATCAGCCACTAGAAAAGAATAAAGCCCTGTCAACATCTTGTTTTCATTCTTGTGAGACCTGGATCAGAGGAACCAACTAAGCTACACTGTGACTAGACTTACAACTGATGAAAACTGGGAGGAAATAAATGGATGTTGTTTAAGCTGCTAAATTTGTGATAACTTGTAATGGCAGTAGAAAACTAATATGTAATAACAATCATAAGAAAAGCAACATGAAATTGTCAGTGTGTTACAAACTTTTCTAAGGACTTTGAGTATTTTATTTAACTTTTATGATAACCCATGAAGTAGTGTACTGGACTCATTTTAAGAAATCTGTTCAACCCAAACCACTTAGCTCTGAAAACTACTCTCTGCACTTATAGATAGGAGTGAGTGAGCCTTTGGCAACGATGTTAGTATTTTGTGATCTTACTGCTCAGAATGGACCAATGGTGAACACTTGGCCTAAGACTGACCAAATAGGCTCTATCCCCTTGAGTTTGGAATTGCAATTGAGAGATGTGAGTTTCTTGAACATTGGAGTATATAAAGTCAGAAACTGTGGAGTGGTATTTACATGGAAAAGAAATAGAATGTTAATTGACAGCAAAAAAGAATTGCTGGAGATTATGCGGCCAGAGATGTGAGATAGAGATTTAAAAATGGGCTTCCAAGATTGTGCCATTGCACTCCAGCCTGGGCAACAAGAGCAAAACTCCATCTCAAAACAAACAAACAAAAAAAACCAAAAAACAAAAAAAAGGGGTGGGAGGGTGCTTCTTAGGTTTTAATGAATTCTTGTTTCTGCTTCCATTGACTCCTGAGGCCCAGCTACATTAGAGGAACACCCTATTAATATGGAAAATTCCTTTATTTAACTTAAACTAGCTTGTGTGGAATTTTGCTACTCCCAACCAAGAGAATGTTAATTCATAGGTTTAGTATTACTATCCTTTTATTTAGAGACATACAGTATTCATTCGGGTCTGCTAAACTGATGTAACAAATAGGTCCCCTAAAGTTCAGTGACCATACATTTAAGAGATGTCTCAAGTTAGCAGGAGGCTCTTCTCTCCAGTGATTCAGGAAATCAGGCTTCTTTCAATTTATTTCTCTACCATCCACTAGAGTCTGTCTTGGAGTCTGAATTTAGCCTGTATTAAAAAAAGGAAAATGGAGAAATGTTGGCTTTTAAAAGCTTTAGCCTCAAAGTGCCATCCGTTGCTTTTCTGTTCATGTTCTATTGGAAAGAATTGGTCAGATGGCCGCAATTAACTGCAAGAAAGATGGAGAGATATAGTCTAGTCAGGACCTTGCAAAAGTGAAAGTAATGGTAATGATTAGCTAGCAGCCTCTGTTAACAGATGTTCACTAACTTGTTCAGTATAAGTCAGCTAATACTTGCAGAGGTGGGGATTGAAACATAGATCTCTGACTCAGGAAGTTAAGATCTTAACCATTTTTTTCTACTATATTTTTATTTTACCAGATGGCTTCCATCTGTGTAATTAGTTGACTTAAAATTCCACTAAACCTGTTAAATAGCCAGCTTAATCTTCTATCCTTGTTAATTTACTTTTAACTGAGATAATATCAGAAGAGAAACTCAGTACTCAGTGTATTCAAAGGGGGTCAGTGACAAATTAGACAAGAGCAGCTGAGACTTCATTAGGCTACTAACTGCAAAGCTCATATGTATGACCACCTGATAGGTTATTTAATAAAAAATAGTAGCCAAAAATTGGTACCTTTATATCATCATTTACTTGAATACTTCCGATTGCTCAATAACATGAATTCATTTGTTTTTGCTATATTAACATAAAACAAGTGGTAGTGAATAATTAACTTAATTTGCAGTTAATTGACCTAAAATACAAATAGACTCTGAATATGTTCTGGCATTCTTGATGTGTGTCCTGTTACTTTTTCTGGGTTCTTTGGTGATGTATTGGTGGGATGGCCAAGCCAGAGTCTGCCACTAAACCTACAGGAATGTGGTGTGGGTTGAGCACGTAGTTATAGTAGGAGTGTAAGTGGAGATGGCCTGCTTGAAAAAGAAGCTTACTTACACAGACATTCTGTTAGGGTTAGATGGGGTGGGATCCCACAATCTGCAAGTCATCTAAATTTATCGTTGAGGCAAAATAGTTGGCTAAGAGGTTCCAAGCTAAAGAAATGGACCAGGAAGGAAAGAATTATGGGTAATCCAGATTGGTATACTGGAGCTGGTTCTATCTGCTTGTGTGAAGCCGATAGTGTATATCTCTTTCAACTGTGCATTCAGTAAAAATACATTGGTAGCTGGAAGCTGGCCATGGTATAAATATTTACTTTATCAAATTGTGATACACAGTTGGCCCTCTGCATCCACGATTCCACATCTAAGGATTCAACAAACTGAGAATCCCAAATTTTTGGGAAAAAATACCAAACAATACAATAATAAAAAAATACAAAAGAATGATTGCTAACTGTGTTAGTTATAAACTAGAGATTTAAAGTATATTGGGAAGATGTGCATAGGTTGTGTGCAAACATTATACCATTTTACATAAGGCACTATCTATGGAGTTTAGGATTGATGGGGAGGTTTTGGAACCAATCTTCCACAGATATCAAGGAATGACTGTACTATAAATCATGGTGCTCTCTGTCCTTGTCCAACCAGAAAGCTGACTATAAAACATTGACCTGAATATCACTGGTAGTGTCTTTTATCCAGATAGACTAGTAGTAACCATCTGAAAAGGCTGTTCCTAGGTCGTATTCTTACTGCTAGTGGCTAACATTCAGAGATATATTTGCTGATTATAGAGCAAAGGCCTGACAAAAACAGCTAAGTCTCAGTTAGTTCTTATTAGCATAAGAACTGGCAATGCTTCTGGTATTAGACATTTTCAGGTAACAACTGGGCAAGGAGGGCTTGCGAACCCTATAGTCAGAACGTGTAGGTGGTAGAATAGTGGGTAATATATATGAGTGGACTCTACAGAGCTCTCAAGAGTTTATACTATTATCAGAAGTTAAAGATGATTTAATAATAAAGTCTACTTTATGTATTACTTAGGAAGGACGCAGAGAAAGGAAGTCCACCAGCAGAGGAGATGAGAAAACACAGAACAGGGTTATTATATATGTGTGATTTTAGATCTTCCCCTCTGTTGTCTCAGTGGCACCTTAAGGATCTATTTTTTCCCCTTCTTTCTCAGCTTGCAATAACAGATACAGCTCACTGTTCAGAAGCAGAAACTAAAAATCCAAGAAAGAAATGATAGAAATATAAGTCAGATTTGGATGCAAATTTGCTCTCATTGCATAAACCTAAACCTGGAGATGCAACTCAGAGGGGAAAAATGACTGGAGGAGCTTCAGCTCTCCAAACATGTGTGGGAGGCAAGGGGAAGGTCATAGTGAATACCACTAGCCATCATATCATCTGAAGGTCTGGGCACCATTTGTTCTCTGATTAGACTGTGGGATGTGGCTGATTTGTAGGCTATATGGTGACATGAAGTAGCCTTGTCCTGATTACAGAGCCAACTGGGGGAAAAACAAATCCTCTATGTGTTAAATCAGCATTATCCCCATTGGTTTTGGGGACCCTTCTGTGATACGTAGATATAGCCTTGCCATGAGTTAGATAAAATCTGTCAATCCTGTCTCTTTCTGTCTACATTTTTATCTTTTTTGTAAGTGATTCACCTGTCTGCTTACCTTTCAATGTAGTAAATCCCAAGTTAAACCTGAATTACTTTACAGGCATGATAGCACTCCCATGCTAAAGTGAAGTATATCTCTCTTACCTCTCTAGCGTCATTCAGGATAAACCCTAGAGTAAGAGAAGAATAATACACAGAGAGATGAAGATTAATTTATAGGTTTTTGGTGGCATAAATGATGACCATCTGCGAATAGGATTTATCAGACCTGGAAAACTTCAATAAGATCGTATTAGACATGGGTACTCAGGATGGCTGTACCAGGAGGAGTGGTTTCCCTTCAATTACCTACTTTATGTGCTAGCCTGTTGACAGGAAGAAATTTGTTGAGAACTAGTTTGGAGCCCAATAAAAGTTACCAGTTTTTCCTTTCGATGCATCCTTTAAAAAAGAATTGTTTTCTTCTTTGAAGGAGGGCCTGATGGTAGGTAACTTTGAGGAGCTGGAGAATATTTCCAGTCAGACTGATGAATGCACTTCAGCATCAGGATACATACTTTGAGAAGTTACTTCCTCTTTTACTAGAAGAAATTGTGATCAAAAGCTGGGATTGTTTTCAGAAAAATCTTACCCTGGCTTTAGGTCAGAGGCCTTTGAACCATGACTCAGGTATCTGATTGAATTGTTACTCAATAGAGAAATATCAGAGACAGAAAGCACTATATTTGAGCACTCCAGGCCAGACCTAAGCATATTAAAACAAACAAGTCAGTGACTGTGGAAGAATGTGTAAATGTCCTCAGGCAGGCTTTTTGCTGAGTAAAAAGCGGGAGGGTAGTTCTAGCTAATTTTTAAAATTATTTCCCAGAATGCTAGGAGAAAATGTCTTTACAACCTGAAACACTATGGAATCTGGAAATGAGTTTAATTTTTTTTGGATAAATTTCAGGCTTAAGCTTTTCCAAGAGAATTGCTCTATCTAAGTGAAATTAGAGTATTGCTCCTCCTCCCTGCCACAACTTCTTTTCCTTTTTAAAGCTGATCAAGGAAGGACAGAAGGCAGAAATTGAAGGATGTAAGAGAGTAAAATGAAAAAAAGAATGCCTAGAAGGGTTCCTGAAAATGACACTGGCCAAGGCTCAAACTCACTAGTGCCAATGAGAATATATCAAAACAGATACACATTTCAATGATATTTTTATAAGCCTTCAGATAGCCTAGGGGAGATACTGGAGGAATGCCACCTTGATCAGTTGTCATGGCCCCAAGTGGTGAAGCGGTGTGGTGACAAGGAAGAATCTGTGGTCTCAGACAGCACGATTAGTTCTTTGAAAAACATAACAGACACCTCCTGGTTTAGATTTTGCCTTTTCTTTCCTTTCATACTTACATTTCTCTCATATATATTTTTCCTTCATTTTTTATTTTTGCTTAGGTTCTGGAACTTATCCATATTTAGGTAATGGTATCATTTAATCATTTAATTGGAATTTCCTTAATGGATAATAGCAGCATTCAGTAAGAAACTCCCACACGTATATGCTCAGACTTGGAAAGAGTTCAGAAAGTGCAGACACTGATTGCAGTGAATTCCAATGTTATTTTTAAAGCACTGGCTAAACACCATCAGCAGCAGGAAGGCACCCAATAACTGGATGCCCTCCCTTTTCACATTGTGTAGTAATGCAAGAGAGGCAGAGCAGTACGATTGACTAGTACTTATCTGCTGTTTCGCTCTCATCAAAGGTGATAACTTGACTATTCCCTCTATCAAAGCCCTAAGAGCTTTGATTTGGGAGCGTCCCCAATATATTCAGAGTAGAAGGAGTATCTATGGAAGAAATTCCAAACCAAAAGATGTGTCTTCTTCCATGGAGGAAATACAGGATAGAGTTAGTTTTAGGAACTTGCCACCGTATCGTTCCTTGGATTCTTAGTATGCACTAGCCAGTCTGCTGCTGCCTCCTTACCTTTTAGAATCTTCTTACACAGATGGTTCTTGATGTATAATTGTTCAACTTATAATTTTTTGACTTTAGGATGAATTTATCCAGATGATATCCCATCATAAGTTGAGGAACCTCTGAACTTACAATGATTCAATGAAAAATTTTTAAACTTTATTATGGGTTTATCTGTTGTATTTAATTAACTTTTGACTTATATTTTAAACTTATGGTGAGTTTATTCAGATGTAACCCCATTATAAGTTGAGGAGTAGCTGATTTTGTTTTACATGTAACATTGGGAGTTTTTAGCTGTGCTTAGAAGTAGGAATGAAAAAAAGCATGTCTATTTATTTTCCTGGAAGCAGAAACACAGTTTTTTCTTTAAAATACATTTACATAATGAAAAAAATATGTATTTTGACCTACATAGTATTTGTGATGATCTTCAATATGTTGTTTATGTATAGACATTGTCAATTTCACCCTTTTTTGTGCTAGAATTTTCTATGTTCTTAAAAGTATTCTTGAGCTTTGTTTTGGAACATAGGTGAGCTAACTGGAACACTGCTTGATCCTTTTAGGTATTGCTTCTAAGATTGTTAGATAAAACCTAAAGCAGTGTTTATTCTATGGCTAATTGTCTTTTTTTTTTTTTTGGCTACTGATGTAAGATCTTTCTGAATATCCAATGCCCTCTGAATTAAAGGTTTTTAATTCTGGCTGGGGGACATGCACTATTCCTGTCTCCATGTGTGCTTTCAGGATGTTTTATCTAGTCCTTCTGGGTAGTTCTTTCCTGAATGGGGGTTATTTCCTCACACACGAGCTGCTCAGTACTCTGCTAAATATTGTAGGGTAGCTGCCACAATTCTCTGAGGTTCTTATTCTGTATAACTCCTTACCGGTACTCTCCCCTGTGAATTCTAGTCATTTTGGTCTCCTGGACTCTTAGCTCCATTTTCTCAGTTCAGGAAGATGGTTGGACCTTGTAGGGGTTTTCCTTGTCTATATCATTGCCTAAAATGTCTCCTAAGATAGTAAGAAGTTCCAATCCTGAGGCTACCTCATTTGTTTCCCGTCTCTCACAGATCACTGTCTTTGTTGCTTGATATCCAATGTCTTTAAAAATCTGTTTCTTACATTTTACTTGTTTTTTTCATGTGATTTTAAGCAGGAAACCTCTGTAAATATTTAGAAAGATATTTCAGAATTTGGGTTTTGGGGAATTAGATATAGGTGTGAAAATGAGCACTGTCCTTTAGTGCGTGATCTTGAACAATGTACTCAGTGTTTTCAGCTGAGTTTTCAATTGTTAAAGAGTATCTTTTGTATAATGTGGTAGTGAACATTGAGTTGCTTTAGCATAGTGCCTAACATGTCATGAGTGCTAAATTAGTGAAATCTATTATTAAGCATTGCTTTGTAGCTTCTTTCAAACACCATAGCACAAATAGACATTCTGTCCTTTTTTTTTGGTCACAGTACCTGGAACAGGTAGTGCCAGATAGGTTTGATAGTGTCCATTGGAAGCTATAGTTAGGAGCAATTAGTACCCCATAGAGCTTTGATGGTTGCTGGACTAGAGGGCATAGAGAAGAAATAGTGGTTTCCAGAAGAGGAAATATTGCCTAGGGGGAACAACTCTATTTGAAGGATTTGCGGTGTACAAAGAAGTGCCAGGTAGAGACTTTTCTGGATATGTATGCAAAATGGCCTCAGCCATCTCTTAGGGATTCACATTAATTATATAGGGAACAAACTAGAGAGGACTGAGAGCCCTACTTTGGCATATGGAGGGAATAAACAATGAACAGAGCTTACTACTCATAATCCTGATATTAAAGTTTGGGCTTGTGTGGCTAGGAATATCAGCTACTTAGGCAACTGGCACATAGTTGGTCATTGTGCACTTATAAAAAAAGAAGAAGAATCTTTCTAATTAAATTTTGGAAAAGAGTTATCCTAGAGATGAAAGTTAGGTGAATTGAAGAAATAGATTATCAAACAAAGAAAGTCTGAAAATATAGACCTAGGGTTGGTGAGTATTGAAACACAACAAAACTTTATATTCACGTAATTGAGATGCACAGAAACATTCTTCTCCATAATATTGAACCATGGAAAGTGTTGCTTGTTTCATTGATTTGAAGGCAAGGGTCCTTCATCTTCACTACACCGGCTAATACAGAAATACATAATATAGCCATACAGTAATTATTTTAAGTACAGCCACTGCTTCTACATAACAGCCTCTGGAGAGAAACTATAGAAGTAGATTACTTCTAAAAGCACCCTTCTAAATGTAAACCTTGCTAAAAGAAGTGTGTATCAGTAGTGAAAGATAACAATGGTTTTCTTAAACGGTTTAGTTTTCCTTTCACTATTGAGCTATCCCCTCCAGTTACCTATACCACATATGTATTCATGTATGCAGTTATGTGCTGACGTTTTATGGATACATACACCAATATGATCCAGAATGCTAAAATAATTAGTGGCATCATTATTAACAAATTAGCCCCCAAACATATTGTTTTGAAAATAATATTTGACCAGGATATTTACCAGAATTCTTTCAAAGTGAATATTGATTGTGACCGTTTACATTTTGCATAGTACCCACAAATTATGAACGATGGTTATCATGTCCAGATAAACTCTTGCCACTTCAATGATATTTTGTGTTTTTATCTCAGAACAATTTTTTTAGGGAAAAATTATAAATTCTACTTGAAGGCAAAAATAAAGACTCAGGAAAATTAAGTAACTTGTCTACACTCACATAGTGATGTGGCAAGCATTTATACCTATATTTTAATTTTGTATATAGGTAATTAGTTTTACATTTTTGTTGCTAACAGTTAATGTAAATCAGATATATCTTTTATAATTACATTGCATTGTCCTGATTGCCAATATCTTCCCCTCTTTCGAGCAAAATAACTTTGTCTTGACTTGTAGTCCAAATGACAACTGACAGATTTACTGTGGAATTTGCTTTCCGGTCACAGCAATGGATTGAGGTGTCCACTAACCCAAGTACAGCCAGTCATATTCCTTCCCTGAGAAAATTAGAACTACTGGTGAAGGAAGAGCATCTTTAGCTCTGTCACTAATGTGTGCAAATTTAAATTCAGTAGTTGTTGTCATCCCCACTGACTGGCAAGAGATATCTTTTAGTAGCAAGAGAAAATTAAGCCAACATGCGAAGAAATGCAAAGATGAGAATGAAACAGATACTCATTGGATGGTTCCAGAGCCTGAAGTCTGCAAAATTGCCCTGGGCCCTGCCTTTCCAAGAATCCAATTTTGCTGATACGATAACCAAATCATTACATACGAGATAAAATTGTATTTTGATTTTTGATATTATGTAAAGATTTTAATTGTTTCAATTTCTCTGTTTCTCTAGCTTGTTTGAAGAATGAGTCTTCTTTTTATGAGTAATGATTTGTAATGTTTCCTCTTTCACATATGAAGTTCATGTATATACTCTATTCATATGCCAAAGTGGATAATTATTTTTAACTTTTAGTTTAAGTTGAGGGGTACAAGCGCATGTTTGTTACATAGGTAAGCTTGTGTCATGGGGGTTTCTAGTACAGACGATTTCATCACCCAGGTATGAAGCCTAGTACCCATTAGTTGTTTTTCCTGATCATCTCCCTCCTCCCACCCTCCACCCTCCAAAAGGCAATTGAGTGTTTTTCCTCTCTCTGTGTTCATATGTTCTCATCATTTAGCTCCCACTTATAAGTAAGAACATGTGGCATTTGGTTTTCTGTTCCTGCATTATTTGGCTAAGGGCGATGGCCTACAGCTCCATCCATGTCCCTGAAAAGGACATGATATTCTTTTTTATGGCTGCATAGTATTCCATTTTGTTTTCTTTCTTCAGTGTATCACTGATGGACAATTAGGTTGATTCCATGCCTTTGCTATTATGAATAGTGCTGCAGTGAACATACATGTGCATGTGTCTTTAAAATAGAATTATTTATATTCCTTTGGGTATATACCCAGAAAGGGATTGCTGAGTTGAATGATATTTCTGTCTTAGGTCTTTGAGGAATCACCACACTGTCTTTCACAATGACTGAACTAATTTACACTCCTACTAACAGTGTATAAGCATTCCTTTCTCTCCACAACCTCGCTAACATCTATTATTTTTTCTTTTGATTTTTCAAATAGTAGCCATTCTGACTGGTGTGAGATGGTATCATTGTGGTTTTGATTTGCATTTTTGTAATGATCAGCGATGTTGAGCTTTTTTTCATATGCTTGTTGGCTACATGTATGTCTTCTTTTGAAAAGTGTCCATATCCTTTGCCCACAAAATGGATAATTTTAAAACTACTTTATACCAAAAGGGAAGATAATGATGAAGGATCATTTCAAGGTACAGAATGAATTACATCATTGCCCTCCACTAGAGAGAGATGATGGTGATGTTCACAAGGTTTATAAGGACACTAAAAGACTAATTTTGAAAGAAAAGATTAGAATTGGGTATTGGACAATTGAACAGGTCAAGGAATATAAATTAATAGAAGCTGATATACTTTGTGCAGATCTCAGAATCTGAAATTTATAGTGAAACTCATCTCATTTTCTGTTTTTAGGCCTTGGGTTTACTGTGGTTTTTAGAGACAGTCCATGAACATTTTGCTTTGTTTGATGGAAGAACTTCTGAATCACTTAAGAATATGGTTGATGTACTTGTCTCTCTCTTTAGGATTTTTCCATATAGCGAAAATGTAATCTGTTGTTTCATTCTAGAACTAGTGGTGATAAGAGATAATACCTGTGCAAAAAATTGCAGAGTATGTTTATGACATGATTTTCTACTTCATTTAAACCTTTGTATGAATCATATAATTTCCTCATCTCCATTTGTCCTATTTTTAAAAGTGATTATGGTGATTACCTAAGACTATTAGTGGGATGCAGAAAAGCACATTTAAAAGAAATTGATAATTATGGCATATTCTTACATGCACTACAAACTAATGCTTTTAGTACTATGACTAGAGGTTAATAAAAAGGAAAACACATGTTTAGAAATAAGCAGTAATACAATACAATCTTAATCTAAGAAATGACAGATAAATCATACATCACAAAAATTTACTGAATAGCATGTTCTGTTGTCTAATATCCCTAATGTGTTATTTTATCTATATATAAGAGGCACGAAGCTGCTATGTGTAGGTGCCTCTCCTTTTACTTCTGAAAAATTTTATAGTTTTAGAGTTGTCAGGACCTATTCCTCTAAAAATCTGTTAATAATGAATATATTCATTCATTTACTCCTTAATACTTTCCTTTATTTCTTTATTCAAGACAATTAATTTTTTATGCATCAACTATTATTTTAAGCTCTGAATCAATGTGTGTTAGATTTTACATCTCAATAAAGGGTTTTAAAATACATTTACTCTGAAATTTAATTATCGTAAACTTTTTGTATTTGAATAAAAAAAAGACTCCTCTAAAATTCATTTTCATTGTTCTTTAGGATAACAGGAAATATTTTTCTTTCCTTAAAAATATTAAAATTTCAGATTGCTAAAGCATGCTAACATTTTTGTGAAATGTATAGTTCAAGTAAAAAAAGAAAAATCCTATAGGAAGATATAGCTTTAGTCAATATAAAATTGAATGTATAATTTTCTTTGTCAATAAATGTTCTAAATGTCTTTAGCAAGATAATATTTTGTGACTCATATCAGAATAGGTAGAAAATTGCACTTAACAGTATTCCAATCCACAGGGTTACTTATGTCAGCACAATACTAGTGGAAGTTGATCAGCGATTTTGAGGATTCATATAGAACTATGATCACATAGACTTGGTTGTTACCAGATGTCTAGGTACTGAAAGGCTTCTAAGTTGTAAAAAACGGTATGATTTTTAGCACATGTACATCAGAGACCATTCTAAGTTAATGTTGATAAAGCTAACCCTGTTTAGGTGACCAAAAGCTGTGGGAAATCATGTTTGGAGAAAATGAGGCAATTTTATCTAGATGATGGTAAATCAACATTTTAACAATTGTTCTTGATGGTTATGGTAAACTACAATGATAGTTTCTAAATGGAGTCATTTACTTGCCTAAGTAGCAAAGTCCTTCAAACCAGCATAGAAGGATCATAACTTCCTGAGTTATTTAGTTTTCAGAATTCAACTTTCATATCAATACAACAAATTTAACTGAATCTGTTGACAAGTTAAGGAGAATGATGGCTTTGGAGAATGTCAGATTTGTTTGGTAGCAGGAATACCACTGTAGATTTTCTCTGCCTTAGAGGGCTTTAGAGAAGCAGAGTAAAACCCATAAGACCTGAAATAGACAGACAGTCAAATTCACTATAACAAAAACACAATAAATACTTTGACGTATGTTGAGATGCAAAAAGCTGCTGATACGTTTTCATATTAAGTTGATAATGAAAACTAACAACAGTATGTTTTTGTTAAAAATATTTACAGGCAAAATGTGGATTTACTTATGCATACCATTTATGATTCCTCTCATAAAAAACACCTTAGCGAATCTTTTGCCTTGCTGATATGGTTTGGCTGTGTCCCCACCCAATCTCATCTTGAATTGTAACTCCCGCAATTCCCACTTGTTGTGAGGGAACCTGTGGGAGGTGATTGAATTATGGGGGCGAGTCTTTCCTGCACTATTCTGATGATAGTGAATGAGTCTCATGAGAGCCAATGGTTTTAAAACTGGAGTTTCCGTGAACAAACTCTGCCTGCTGACATCCACGTAAGACATGACTTGCTCCTACTCGCCTTTCATCTTCCGCCATGATTGTGAGGCCTCCTTGGACGCATGGAACTGTAAGTCCAATAACCCTCCTTCTTCTGTAAATTGCCCAGTCTAGGGTATGTCTCTATCTGCAGTGTGAAAACGGACTAATACACTTGCTTAAAATGTAATTCAACAAAATGTTTAAATGGTTAAAGAATTCTCTCAGTAAATATTCCCTGAAAGCTTATTACGTATGGGACACAGTGTGACATTCTGTTGGGTATATACAGTCTGTCGAGCTTGGACCTTGCCTTAAGGAGAGCTTTATTTCCTTAGTGAATTAACCAACCTTACCCCGGTTCTCTGAAAATATGCTGATTTATGTCTGGTATGCACTGATTGCTCATGGTGACTCTTGAATATTCATATACTTTTGCTCTCAATAATTGAGTTGTATGCTTACTAAAAATCAGTTAAGAGTTCCAAAATTAGCTGTATTTTCTTTAGTAATAAGGTAATTTAATTACATTGTGTTTTGGGTCCCCAAGATTGCTTCCTAGTCCAGTGATTTGCTAGAAGGCTCAGTAAATAGTTGTAACCACAACTAAGATTTATTATAGAAAAAGGATACAAAAGCAAAGTCAGCAAAGGAAGAAGCTGCCAAGTGCAAAGTTAGGAGAAAATCAAGTACAAGCTTCCAAGAGTTCTCTCCCAGTGGTGTCACACAGGGAGGATGCACTTAACTTCTCTAGCAACTAGTTGTGACAACCCACATAAAATGTTGTCTTCCAGGGAAGCTCATATGAGCCTAGGAATCCAAGGTTTTTATTGATGGTCAGTCATATTGGTACTGTCTGTCTAGTATGTACCAAAATTCCTGACTGCAAGAGGAGAGCAGGTATCCATCATAAATGGCATTGTTTGTACCATTTAGGCACAGCGAGCCACCTTTATCATTTAAGGGCAACTTTATACCAGTTTAAAGACCTGTTTGCCAGTCAAGTTCCCTAATATCAACAGGGGCAACTTTGCAAGCAGACCTTTCTCAGGCCTGCTATGTCAAGTGTTTTCTGCACGTACCTAAACCAGTAAAATACGAATGCATAAGGGAGAGCAAGAGAGGAAGTTATTTTTATGAAAACCAACTTTAATATTTTGAAGAGACTTGGTTAAGGCAATATGTTTTAAAAATTGTAATTGAATTAGACATGTGCTAGATAATTACTTATTCATCTTTCAGGTTTACAAGAACCACTTGGATGTTGTTAAAGTGTGGATTCTCATTGAATTAATTCTGGTATAGGGCCTCAGACTGTATTTCTCTTTTGTAAATTAAAAAATCATTTAGTTGATATATGTTTGTACATATTTATGAGGTACATGTGAGATTTTGATACATGTATAGAATTTCTCAAAAGATGACATACAAATAGCCAACAAGTGCATTAAAAAAATGCTTAACATCACTAATTATCAGGGAAATGCAAATCAAAACCACAGTGAGATACCATCCTACCCCAATTAAACCAGCTATTATTAAAAAGATTTTAAAAATAACAGATGCTAGTGAAAATGCAGAGAAAGGGAACTCTAATACATGCATAGAATGTATCAAAATATCACATGCACCTTGTAAATATTATAATGGGTATGTAGGATTTCCATTACTGGAACATTTATCTTTTCTTTCTGTTGGTAATATTTCCGATATTCTCTTCTAGCTATTTGAAAATATACATTATATTGTTAATTATACACATATTGTCACTCTACCGTGCTATTGAACACTAGAACTTATTCCTTCTATCTAAATGTATGTTTTTCTCCACTAACCAACCTCTCTTCATCTCCTTAACCCCACAGACATCATTCTCAGCCACTGAAAACTATTGTTCTACTCTCTACCTCAACTTCTTTTATTTCTTAAATTTTTAAAATTTTTTTATTTTTATTTTTTATTTTTTATTATTTATTTATTTTTTATTTTATCATTATTATACTTTGAGTTCTAGGGTACATGTGCATAACGTGCAGGTTTGTTACATATGTATACTTGTGCCATGTTGGTGTGCTGTAACCATCAACTCGTCAGCACCCATCAACTCGTCATTTACATCAGATATAACTCCCAATGCAATCCCTCCCCCCGCCCCCTCCCCATGATAGGCCCCAGGTGTGTGATGTTCCCCTTCCCGAGTCCAAGTGATCTCATTGTTCAGTTCCCACCTATGAGTGAGAACATGCAGTGTTTGGTTTTGTGTTCTTGTGATAGTTTGCTAAGAATGATGGTTTCCAGCTGCATCCATGTCCCTACAAAGGACACAAACTCATCTTTTTTAATGGCTGCATAGTATTCCATGGTGTATATGTGCCACATTTTCTTAATCCAGTCTGTCACTGATGGACATTTGGGTTGATTCCAAGTCTTTGCTATTGTGAATAGTGCCACAATAAACATACGTGTGCATGTGTCTTTAGAGCAGCATGATTTATAATCCTTTGGGTATATCCCCAGTAATGGGATGGCTGGGTCATATGGTATATCTAGTTCTAGATCCTTGAGAAATCGCCATACTGTTTTCCATAATGGTTGAACTAGTTTACAATCCCACCAACAGTGTAAAAGTGATCCTATTTCTCCACATCCTCTCCAGCACCTGTTGTTTCCTGACTTTTAATGATCGCCATTCTAACTGGTGTGAGATGGTATCCCATTGTGGTTTTGATTTGCATTTCTCTGATGGCCAGTGATGATGAGCATTTTTTCATGTGTCTGTTGGCTGTATGAATGTCTTCTTTTGAGAAATGTGTGTTCATATCCTTTGCCCACTTTTTGATGGGGTTGTTTGTTTTTTTCTTGTAAATTTGTTTGAGTTCTTTGTAGGGTCTGGATATTAACCCTTTGTCAGATGAGTAGATTGCAAAAATTTTATCCCATTCTGTAGGTTGCCTGTTCACTCTGATGGTAGTTTCTTTTGCTGTGCAGAAGCTCTTTAGTTTAATCAGATCCCATTTGTCAATTTTGGCTTTTGTTGCCATTGTTTTTGGTGTTTTAGACATGAAGTCCTTGCCCATGCCTATGTCCTGAATGGGATTACCTAGGTTTTTCTTTTAGGGTTTTTAAGGTTTTAGGTCTAACATTTAAGTGTCTAATCCATCTTGAATTAATTTTCGTATAAGGAGTAAGGAAAGGATCCAGTTTCAGCTTTCTACTTATGGCTAGCCAATTTTCCCAGCACCATTTATTCAATAGGGAATCCTTTCCCCATTTCTTGTTTCTCTCAGGTTTGTCAAAGATCAGATGGCTGTAGATGTGTGGTATTATTTATGAGGACTCAGTTCTGTTCCATTGGTCTATATCTCTGTTTTGGTACCAGTACCATGCTGTTTTGGTTACTGTAGCCTGTAGTATAGTTTGAAGTCAGGCTATGGATGCCTCCAGCTTTGTTCTTTGACTTAGATTGTCTTGGAGATGTGGGCTCTTTTTGGTTCCAATGAACTTTTAAAGCAGTTTTTTCCACTCCCAGAAGAAACTCATTGGTAGCTTGGATGGGGATGGCATTGAATCTATAAATAACCTTTGGGCAGTATGTGGCCATTTTCAATGATATTATTGATTCCTTCCTATCCATGAGCATGGTATGTTCTTCCATTTGTTTTAGTCCCTTTTATTTCACTGAGTAAGGCTTGTAGTTCTCCTTGAAGAGGTCCTTTACATCCCTTGTAAGTTGGATTCCTAGGTATTTTATTCTTTTGAGCAATTGTGAATGGAAGCTCCACCATGATTTGGCTCTCTGTTTGTCTGTTACTGGTGGTATAAGAATGCTTGTGATTTTTGCACATTAATTTTGTATCCTGAGACTTTGTTGAAGTTGTTATCAGCTTACATGATGTTGGGCTGAGACAATGGGGTTTCTTTAAATATACACCATGTCATCTGCAAACAGGGACAATTTGGATTTCTTCTTCCCTAACTGAATACCCTTTATTTCTTTCTTGCCTGATTGCCCTAGCCAGAACTCCAACACTATGTTGAATAGGAGTGGTGAGAGGGGGGCATCCCTGTTCTGTGCCAGTTTTCAGCGGGAATTTTTCCAGTTTTTGCCCATTCAGTATGATATTAGCTGGGTTTGGTTACAATAGCTCTTATTATTTTGAGGTATCGCTCCATCAATACCGAATTTATTGAGCTGCTTTTAGCATGAAGGGCTGTTGAATTTTGTCAAAAGCCTTTTCTGCATCTATTGAGATAATCATGTGGTTCTTGTCTTTGGTTCTGTTTATATGCTGGATTATGTTTATTGATTGGCGAATGTTGAACCAGCTCTTGCATCCTAGGATAAAGCCCACTTTGATCATGTAGGATAAGCTTTTGATGTGTTGCTGAACCGCCGCCAGGCATTTTATTGAGGATTTTTGCATCGATGTTCATCAGGATAGCGGTCTCAAAAATTCTCTTTTTTGTTGTGTCTCAAGCCAGGCTTCTTTGGTATCAGGGATGATGCTGGCCTCTATAAAATGAGTTAGGAGACTCCCTTTTTCATTGATTGAATAGTTTCAGGAGGAATGGTACCAGCCCTCCTTGTACCTCTGGTAGAATTCTTTCGAGAATCCATGTGTGGTCCTGACTTTTTTGGTTGGTAGGTTATTAATTATTGCCTCAATTTCAGAGCCTGCTATTGGTCTTTCTAGGATTCAACTTCTTCCTGGTTTAGTCTTGAAGATTGTAATGCTGTCCAGGAAATTATCCATTTCTTCTAGATTTTCCAGTTTATTTGCATAGAGGTGTTTGAGTATTCTCTCTGATGGTAGTTTGTATTTCTATGGGTTCAGTGGTGATATCCCCTTTATCATTTTTTATTACGCTTCATTTGACTCCCTTTTTCTCTTTCTTCTTATTAGTCTTGCTAGCGTCTGTCAATTTTGTTGATCTTTTCAAAACCAACTCCTGGATCTCATTGATTGTTTGATATTTTTGTGTCTCTATCTCCTAGTCTCTGTTCTTGATTCCCATCTATTTCTCTTTGCCTTCTGCTTAGCTTCTCTCGGCCGTTTGTTTTGTTTCTCTTTGCCTCTTGTGACCCTCAAGTGGAGCAGAGTGTCAATTTCTGATCTTTTCCTTGCTTTCTCTTAGGCATTTAGTGCTATAAATTTCTACACTCATGTAACTGTGTCCCAGAGATTCTGTATGTTGTGGTCTTGTTCTCATTGGTTTCAAAGAACATCTTTTATTTCTGCCTTCATTTCTGGATGTACCCAGTAGTCATTCAGAGCAGGTTGTTCATTTTCCATGTAGTTGAATGGTTTTGATTGAGTTTCTAGTCCTGAGTTCTAGTTTGATTGCACTGTGGTCTGAGAGACAGTTTGTTATAATTTCTGTTGTTGTACATTTGCTGAGGAGTGCTTACTTCCAATTATGTGGCCAATTTTGGAGTAAGTGCGATGTGGTGCTGAGAAGAATGTATGTTCTGTTGATTTGGGGTGGAGAGTTCTATAGATGTCTATTAGGTCTGCTTGCTGCAGAGATGAGTTCAATTCCTGGATATCCTTGTTCACTTTCTGTCTGATCTGTCTAATGTTGACAGTGGAGGTTGAAGTCTCCCATTATTATTGTATGGGGAGTCTAAGTCTCTTTGTAAGTCTCTCATGACTTGCTTTTATGAATCGGTAACCCTCTATTGGGTATATATTTGTGGGATAAGTTAGCTCTTTCTGTTGAATTGATCCCTTTACCATTATGTCATGGCCTCTTTGTCTCTTTTTGATCTTTGATGGTTTAAAGTCTGTTTTATCGAGACTAGTATTGTAACCCCTGCTTTTTTTTGTTCTCCATTTGTTTGGTAAACTTCCTCCATCCCTTTATTTTGAGCCTATGTATGTCTCTGCATGTGAGATGCGCCTCTGAATACAGCAGACTGATGGGTCTTGACTCTTTATCCAGTTTGCCAGTTCAGGTCTTTTCATTGGAGCATTTAGTCCATTTACATTTAAGGTTAAGATTGCGTGTGAGCTTGATCCTGTCATTATGATATTAACTGGTTATTTTGTGGTTTCAGTTGATGCAGTTTCTTCCCATCCTCGATGGTCTTTACATTTTGGTACATGTTTTTGCAATGGCTGGTACCGGCTGTTCCTTTCCATGTTTAGTGCTTCTTCTGCTTCAGGGCTTTCTCTTTGCAAGGCAGGCCTAGTGGTGACAAAATCTCTAAGCATTTGCTTATCTGTAAAGGATTTTATTTCTCCTTCACTTATGAAACTTAGTTGGCTGGATATGAAATTCTGGCTTAAAATTCTTTCTTTTAAGAATGCTGGAATATTGGCCCCCCACTCTCTTCTTCTGGCTTGTAGAGTTTCTGCTGAGAGATCTGATGTTAGTCTGATGGATCTCCCTTTCAGGTAACCCGACCTTCTCTCTCTGGCTGCCCCTAAGATTTTTTCCTCTCTTCATTTCAACTTTGTGAATCTGGCAATTATGTCTTGGAGTTGCTCTTCTCGGTGAGTATCTTTGTGGCATTCTCTGTATTTCCTGATTTGAATGTTGGCCTGCCCTACTAGGGCGGTTGGGGAAGTTCTCCTGGATGATATCCCGAAGAGTGTTTTCCAACTTGGTTCCATTTTCCTCAATTGTAACCCCAATCAGACGATCGGTCTTTTACATAATCCCATACTCTTGCAGGCTTTGTTCATTTCTTTTCTTTCTTTTTTCCTTTGGTTTCTCTTCTACCATTTCATCTATTTGATCCTCAATCGCTGATACTCTTCCTTCCAGTTGATCGAAATGGTTACTGAAGCTTGTGCATTTGTCACGATTTCGCGGTCATGGTTTTCATCTTTCATTTTGTTTATGACCTTCTCTGCATTAATACTCTAGCCATCAATTCTTCCACTTTTTTTCAAGATTTTTAGTTTCTATGCTTGGCACGTGAATTCTCCTTTAGCTCTGAGAAGTTTGATGACTGAAGCTTCTTTCTCTCATCTCACAAAGCTCATTCTCTGTCCAGCTTTGATCCATTGCTGGGCGTGCATGAGCTGCGCCCTTTGCCGGGGAGATGTGCCTATTTTTGAATTCCAGCTTTTCTGCCTGCTTTTTCCCCATCTTTGTGGTTTCCGACCTGCCTTGGTCTCGATGATGGTGGACGCATCTCGATGGGGTTTTAGGTAGGTGTCCTCCTGTTTGATAGTTTTCCTTCTAAATGGCCAGGACCCCTGGCTGTAGGTCTGTTTGGAGATTGTTTGAGGTCCACTCCTACCCTGTTTACCTGTATCAGCAGCAGAGGCTGCAGAAGATAGAATATTGCTGAACAGCGAGTGTACCTGTCTGATTCTGCTTGGAGGCAAGGGTTGTACTCCAACCCTGTGAGGTGTGTGTCAGATCGCTCCCTAGTGGGGGATGTCTCCCAGTTAGGCTACTCAGTCAGGACCCACTGGAGCAGGCAGTCTGTCCCTTCTCAGATCTCAACCTCCTCGCGGTTAGAGATCCACCTGCACTCTTCAAAGCTGTCAGAGTCGCTTTTGTGTCTGCAGAGGCTCGCCGCCATTGTTTACTGTGCCCTGTCCCCAGAGGTGGTAAGCCCAGAGACAGGCAGAGCCTCTTGAGCTGCTCTGAGCTCCACTCAGTCTCGAGCTTCTCCCAGCAGCGAGCTTACCTACTTAAGCCTCAGCAATGGCAGGCGCCTCCCCCAGCCTGCTGCCTTTGCTGGCAGATCACAGACTGCTGTAAGAAACAATGAGGGAGGCTCAAGGGGCATGGGACCCTCCTGGCCAGGTGTGGGATATAATCTCCTGGTGTGCCCAAGCTACTTAAAGCACACAGTGGTGCATTGGGGTGGGAGCACCGATTTCCAGGTGTTGTGTGTCTCAGTTCCCTGGCTAGAAAAAGGGATTCCTTTCCCCTATGCTTCCCAGGTGAGGCGATGCTCGCCTCTGCTTCAGCTCTCGCTGGTCGGGTTGCAGCAGCTGACTATCACCATTGTCCGCACTCCCTAGTGATGAACCCAGTACCTCAGTTGAAATGCAGAAATCACGGGTCTTCTGTGTCAGCTGTGCTAGAGTTGGAGACTGAGCTGTTCCTATTCGGCCATCTTGCTCCACCCCCCCCAACTCAACTTCTTATAGCTCTCACACATATGAGTGAGGGCGTGTGACATTTGTCTTTCTGCGCCTGGCTTATTTCACTTAATGTGATGACCGCTCCATTCATGTTGCTGTGAAGGACAAGACATACTTTTTTCCTGACTAAATAGTATTCTATTGTATATATGTGCATATTTTCTTTATCCATTCACCCATTGATGGACACAGGTTGATTCTGTATCTTTGCTATTGTGAATAAGGCTGCAATAAACATGGGGGTGCAGGTATCTTTTTAATATAGTTATTTCCTGTCTTTTTAATAAATACTCAGTAGTGGGATTGCTGAGTCCTATAGTAGTTCTACTTTTAGTTTTCTTGAGACACCTACATACTGTTTTTCATAATGGCTGTACTAATTTACATTCCCACCAGCAGTGTTCCTTTCTCTGTATTCTCACTAGCATCTGCTATTTTAAAAAATCTTTTTAAATAATAGCCATTTTAATCAGAGTAAGATGATATCTCATGTGGATTTGATTTGCATTTTCCTGATAATTAGTGATGTTGAGCATATTTTTATGTACCTGTTGGCCGTTTGTATGTTATCTTTTGAGAAATTTGGGGAATTTGCCCACTTTTTAATGGGATTATTTGTTTGTTTTGCTGTTAAAGTGTTTGAGTTCCTTGTATATTCTTGATATTTATTAATCACTAGTTGGATGACTAGTTTGTAAATAATTTTTCCCATTGAACAAGTTATCTCTTCACTCTGTTGTTTACTTTGCAGCGCAGCATATTTTTAGTTTAATATGGTCCCCCTTGCCTATTTATATTTTTAGTGACTGTACTTTTAAGGTCTTAGCCATAAAATTTTTGCCCAGATTGACCTGGAGCATTTTCTATATGTTTTCTTTCTAGTATTTTCAGTCTTGGTTCTTATATTTAAGTTTTTAATCTATTTTGAGTTGATCTTTGTACACAGTGAGAGACATAGGTCTAATTTCATTCTTCTGCATATGGTTATCCAGTTGATACTATTTCTGATAAGTTACAAGATATGATAATGAGGAAGCTAGTCCACAGATTATACTTTGAGTAGCAATGTTCCCGGGGATACTGAAAGGTAGAAAAATAAATAAATTCAAGGATTTTACCTTCAGATTTATATAGAGATTCATTTAAATTGCTGTTCAATATTAAATAACTAAAGTTGAGATAAATGTGCAAAATGAGTGTTGGGGGGACCATTTTACAGAGCTCTAATCAATATATCCTCAGAGAAAAGGCCTCAATCCTACATTAAAATATTCACATATAAAAGTACAGTTACATATTTTAATTTAAATATTTGTGATGTAAAAATCTCTTTGTTAATAATTCCACATTTCATAGACCATTTTGCTTGTTCGTTTACTGGACAATTGTGTTGAATAGCACGACTTCCAGAGAATGACATAGAAATGACTTCTCATGGACAGAACCAAAGGATATAGAGATTTGATAGATGAATTATTTTAATCAGAAATGTCCCTTTTGTGGAAGAGGTGGCATTTGAATCTCGGAGGCCTGGAAAGATGAGTAAATTTTGATATGCAATGACAGATGTAATTGGAAATTATGATGGGATTTTTCCTTAGAGAATTAGGGTTTATGAAAGAATGTAGTTGTGGTAAGTCTGGGAAGGTAAGATTGATTGGTTGTGGATTGTAGAGCTTTGGCAAACATAGTAAAAGCATGCATTAATAACAAAAATGATGGATTTGCTATTCCTGCACCTTGCTATTCAAAACCATCCGATGGCTTTTCATGACACTTAGAATACAGTCTCCCATCTTGACAAGGCCTCTAATAATTTCCCTATCTGATCTCGGTGCAGGTTACCTCATTGATAGCCACACTGATCTTTCTATTCCTGAATGTTTCACACATACTACCAATTCCAGGCTTTTGTATCTGCTGATAACTCTGCCTGCTAGAGTCCTTTCTCTGATATTTCTAGGCTTTGTCTCTTCCTGTTTAATTTTGTTTTTGTTCAGATGCTGCCCACTCATGGAAGTCTTCCAGAGTAGCCTTATTTTAAAATAGCAACTATCTATCACAGTCTACCTTTTATTCTGCTTTTAATTTCTTACATGACACCTATTATAACCTGGCAATATTTTTTATATTTGTTTACTTGTTTTTGCCTGTAAAAAACACTTGCATGTAAGTTGAGTTCACTCAGGTATCCCTAGAGCCTAGAATAGTGAATGAGATATAGTAGGAATTCAGTAAATATTAGATGAATAAACAAGTATCTCAATTTGTTATGTATTGAAACCTGTCCTATGTCTGAGCTGATTGAATATATTTAATATGATAAGATCTACAAAATGAGTAGTTTTCGTGGTGTAAGGTTTCTCCCCCAGAGTTAGAACAATTATTGATGTACAATAGGTGTTCAATAAATAATAGATGACTGAAATGTCCTAATATTTTATGCATTGAATTTTTTATTTCTGTGTCATAACTAATTGTAATAAAGTGAAAATACTATATTTACGAACTGGCTAGTATTGACAATATGGACTTGTATCTTATTAAATGGCATTTGGTTTATGAAACAAGCTGGAAAGCCACCCCTCTTCCTTAAAGAATTACATGACACAGTAACATCGTAATTTGGGATGCTATAACGAAGTTTCATAGACTGGGCGGCTTACAAACAATAGACATTTATTTCTCTCAGTTTTAGAGGCTGGACATCTGATATCAGGGTGAGAGCATAGTCGGGTTCTGGTGAGGGCCTTCTTTCTGGTTGCAGACAACTGACTTTCATTGTATCCTCACATGGAGGAAAGAATGCAGAAAGCTCTCTGAGGGTCTCTTTTATTTTATTTTATTTTTTCTTTTTTTTATTATTATATTTTAAGTTCTAGGGTACATGTGCACAACATGCAGGTTTGTTACATATGTATACATGTGCCATGTTGGTGTGCTGCACCCATTAACTCGTCTTTTAAATTAGGTATATCTCCTAATGCAAAATCAATGTGCAAAAATCACAAGCATCCTTATACACCAGTAACAGACAAACAGAGCCAAATCATGAATGAATTCCCATTCATAATAGCTTCAAATAGAATAAAATACCTAGGAATCTAACTTACAAGGGATGTAAAGAACCTCTTCAAGGAGAACTACAAACCACTGCTCAGTGAAATAAAAGAGGACACAAACAAATGGAAGAACATACCATGCTCATGGAGAGGAAGAATCAATATTGTGAATATGGCCATACTGCCTGAGGTAATTTATAGATTCAATGCCATCCCCATTATGCTACCAATGACTTTCTTCACAGAACTGGAAAAAAACTGCTTAACATTCATATGAAACCAAAAAAGACCCTGCATTGCCAAGACAATCCTAAGCCAAGAGAACAAAGCTGGATGCATCATGCTACCTGACTTCAAACTATACTACAAGGCTACAGAAAATCCTCTAAAACGGCATGGTAAGTACCAAACAGATATAGACCAATGGAACAGAACAGAGCCCTCAGAAATACTACACCACACATCTACAGCCATCTGATCTTTGACAAACCTGAGAGAAACAAGAAATGGGGAAAGGACTTCATTGAATAAATAGTGCTGGGAAAATTGGCTAGCCATATAGAAAGCTGAAACTGATCCTTCCTTTACCCTATAATGAAAATTAATTCAAGATGGATTAGACACTTAAATGTTAGACCTAAAACCTTAAAACCCAAAAGAAAAACCTAGGTAATCCCATTCAGGCTACAGGCATGGGCAAGGACTTCACGTCTAAAACACCAAAACAATGGCAACAAAAGCCAAAATTGACAAATGGGATCTGATTAAACTAAAGAGCTTCTGCAATAAAAGCAAAAAGAAACTACCATCAGAGGAAAACCCACAGAATGGGATAAAATTTCTGGGCAATCTACTCATCTGACAAAGGGCTAATATCCAGAACCTGCTAAAGAACCCAAACAAATTCTATAGGAAAACAAACAACCCCATCAAAAGTGGGCAAAGGGATATGAACAGACACTTCTCAAAAGAAGACATTATCTATACAGCCAACAGACACATGAAAATGCTCATCACTTGCCATCAGAGAAATGCAAATCAAAACCACAATGAGATACCATTCACACCAGTTAGAATGGCGATCATTAAAATCGGGAAACAACAGGTGCTGGAAAGGATGGAGAAATAGAACACTTTTACACTGTTGGTGGGACTGTAAACCGTTCAACCATTGTGGAAAACAGTGTGGCAATTCCTCAAGGATCTAGAACTAGAAATACCATTTGAACCAGCCATCCCATTACTGGCTATATACCCAAAGGATTATAAATCATGCTGCTCTAAAGACACATGCACACATATGTTTATTGCGGCACTATTCACAATAGCAAAGAGTTGAATCAACCCAAATGTCCATCAGTGACAGACTGGATTAAGAAATGTGGCACATATACACCATGGAATACTATGCAGCCATAAAAAGGATGAGTTCGTGTCCTTTGTAGAGCACATGGATGCAGTTGGGAATCCACCATTCTCCACAAACTATCGTGAAGAACAGAAAACTTAAACACCACGTTCTCAGCCATAGGTGAGAATTGAATGAGATCACTTGGACTCTGGGGAACATCACACACCAGGGCATACAGGGGAGCGAGGGGAGGGGTAGCATTATGAGTGTCTCTTTTATAAGGGCACTAATCCTGTTCATGAGGGCTCCATTCTCATAACCTAATCACCTCTCAAAGGCCCCACTCCCTAATACTGTTATAGGAAGGTTAGAATTTCAGTGTAAGAATTTTGGAGAGATACAGACACATTCGGTTCACTGCAAACAGTAAGATTATATTTCACATAATGACAAATAAAATAGGTACAACAAATGTAGACTTAAGATGTAAATAAAGCCTCTCATTTTCTCTAAGCAAAAATAATATGTGCAACTAGTCAGGGTTGGCTTCATGTGTTTATGATCTGAGCAGTCACACAGAGTCCCATGTTCAGAAGGGCCACAACTTGGTTTAATACTTGGTTATTACCTTCTTAAATTCTTAACTTTTTCTTTGAACTAATGTTTTTCAAATGAAAACTGCTAGGGTAATGGAGCATGTAATGTAACAGAAGTGAAATGCACAATATTGCCACTGTCCCACCACTGTTCCTTGTCACCCCATTAGCATATAGCATTTACAATATGCCATGAGCAGAGTTTTGAGTGAACTCACAATGTGTGGGAGGTCTGCAAGACTCAGAGTGAATATAAGATAAATGTGTTACAGCTGTGACCAAATAAGCAGGGCATGACAACCTTGAGATGCCACACTTTGTAGAACGAGAACTTGCTTCAAATGCATACAGGAGGCAGTGACATTGTAAGATACATGAACTATCAAGAAATCTTATCCTTTTGTATTTGTGTTACTTCCCTGTAGTAGCCAAGCACTTACAGTCGAAATAATGGCATGGAAAGAAAGGGAAAGATGGGGCAACCTATACTATATCTTTACTCATAGTGAGATAAAGGTAGGGTGTGAGAGTATAATGTGTACATATCAACAGATAAAACAAGAACAGTTGAGTTAGTTTTGTGTAGTCTTTCCATATGTGTGACATAAGAACTGTATAAGTTTAATCATTCTACATACAAGTTAAATGTTCTTAGTTATATTTCAAACACTTATTACGTCATATAGACAGCAGAAAATATGCTAATAATTAAAAGTTTAATTTTTATTAGAATGACATTGTATAACAAGTAGAAAACATCATGGCAAGTCAATAGATGGAGAAAGAATGGAATAAAACCTTTATATTTTAGTATTATTGATGCTTTTCCCACCTGCTTTTTAAATAAGGGGCTCTACATTTTAAATTTGCAGTAGACCCTCCAAATTATGTAGTCAACCCTTGAACCCATTTACAAATGGAGAAGGTTGAGCTTGTCTAAGTCTATGTGAAAGATAAGAAATAATAAATAGTATGTCTAAGTAACTCTAGCCATAGCATGGGTAAACCCTGTTTACTTACATATTTGGACACAGGAAAGTAGGCTGCACAACATATGTTTATTCATAACACTTTAAAATAAGTGTCCTAAATGTTTCTACTTGAGAGAAAGAGAATCTATGGGATAAAATATTAATTTTATTCTGTTCCGTAATCAATTCTCCCTCTTCCCAGTTTTGGGAGTACTAAAGTGAGGAATTATTTGACATTTTGTTGTAATCTATAGAAATTTTATAACTAATAACTAACATTATTAAAAATCTAACCTTTTATAAAAAATAAAAGTGCTATTAACAGTAAAATCGAGAGGAGAGAGACAATGATGTGAGTAGGTAGATAATTCAAAATAACAGATGATCTTCTTTATTTCATTACTTTTCAATGTGACTATTGTTTTCTTTCAAGGTTCCCAGGTAAGGATATTTATAAAAGATTGCAGTTCTATTCAAAGCCTTCCTATAACAACTAATCATACAAAAATTTCCCAGAGTTTATTCAATTATGTCTTCCTTCAGTCATCTCATCTCCATTGTTCAGTGTTTAAGGTAATCATGATTGATTTATTTTGACACCTCTTTATTCAGTTAGATGAAAATAAATGCTTTAGAACTTGGACCAACCTTTAAATCCTATCAATTAAAGAATAGAGAGCATTGCCATTTCTAATACATTTTGAAATAGGAATAAAATATGCATTTTTTTTCTTTTCAGATTTAATGGGTCCTTGAGATAATTATCTATTTTTTCTATCAAAGTAAGGTAATTATTAGTGTAAAGAATTATTTGCATGTAAGTTTCCCTTTCAAATTTGCCTTGCTTCATCTCACATCAGGTTGGTTCTCAGTACTCGTGCACTTATAAAATCTTCAAACACTATTATTTCAATGTACTACTTGTTCCTGGTGGTGACTACCCAAAAGCTTTGGCTCATAGGTCCCCTATGGAAGAGTGCCTCTGTAGTTGTGGGTTCTTTTTTATAATGATGTCAAGGTACTTCTCTTTTCATTAAAACACACTTTTGTTTGTAGATACATGTGATATCAATGCTTTCTCTGAAGATCATGAGTTTCACTACTTAGTTTTCTTACAGTTGATGAACTAGGTCTTAACTTTTGTAAGATGCAGAGTCTACAAAGTCTTTGAAAAGCAGGATGGCCAACTTTTCTTGCCATTTGTTTCCTAAAATATATAAGAAGTAAAGCCCCCATGTTCTGTTTATAGAACACTGCTTGTAATTTATTTATATTTATTATAAAGATCATTTACAAAAAATAATTTGCCCTCCCTCAAATAAAATTGTGAGCTTTTGGCAGGGACAGGTAAAACAGTGTGAGCAGAAATTATGTCTTATTTTGCATTCTCAGTACTTAGCATGTTATTTTATATAATAGGCACCTAATGAATGTTTGTTGAATAAATGAAATGGTAGAATTGTAACCTAGATTTCCCCCAAGGGGATAACATTCACAGTCATAGCTCAAATGTCACTGGCTTGCTGTATTTACTTGCATACTGCAGGAATTCCAGCTTACTATTTTGGTCTGTGGATACATGCAGTGGTGATTTACATGGCCTTATAAACCGTGTTGGTGTAGCCCTCTCTATAAAACTATTTGAGATGAAAGCCATGCACTATTGGGATGCATGGATACCATTCACAATACCATCTTCTTGCTTAGGGTATGGACTTCCCAAAGTTGGAAAACCTCAAGCTGTGAAAACAATATGAGGTTCCTTTAGTCAGTACTGTTCACAGGCTATGTTTTTCAGGTACAAATGGGGACCATGTTTTCTGTCCAAATCTATGATAGACATTGTCACAATTACTTCATTTATTCAGTTAATAAATATATGTTAAATATGTTCTGTATGCCAACTACTGTTCAAGTTCCTGGACTTCAAACAATGAAGAAGATAGTAAAAGTAAAAAAATAAACAAGATAGCAAAATTCCCTGCTAAAATGACATTTACATTTATGTGAGACGTGAAATAATAAATACTTGACATAATTTTTCATAGTGATATAACACAGCCTGGGTCCCATATCTCAAAGCCTTATTTTTTTTTGAATCTGAGTCACAAGTTTCTTTCATATTTTATGATTTCTGAAAGCAGGATTTCTGAATCAATTGATACATAAATTTAATGTAGTACATCCCATCCTTTTGTGTTGCTTTCTGTGAAAACTTGTTAATGGCATATGTGATAAAGAATGGTTTCTTGGTTTGAAGAAAATACTGCAGTACTTTGAGAAAATGCCACTTTTTTTAAAAAAAATTTATTTATTATTATTATACTTTAAGTTGTAGGGTACATGTGCATAACGTGCAATTTGTTCATCTGACAAAGGGCTAATATCCAGAACCTACAAAGAACTCAAACAAATTTACAAGAAAAAAACAAACAACCCTATCAAAAAGTGGGCAAAGGATATGAACAGACATTTCTCAAAAGAAGACATTCATACAGCCAACAGACATAAGGAAAAAAAATGCTCATCATCACTGGCCATCAGGAGAAATGCAAATCAAAAACCATTAATGAGATACCATCTCACACCAGTTAGAATGGCGATCATTAAAAGTCAGGAAACAACAGGTGCTGAGAGGATGTGGAGAAATAGGAACATCTTTAATTGTTGGTGGGATTGTAAACTAGTTCAACCATTATGGAAAACAGTATGGCGATTCCTCAAGGATCTAGAACTAGATGTATCATATGACCCAGCCATCCCATTACTGGGGATATACCCAAAGGAGAAAATGCCACTTTTAAGTTCTGTGTGCAACTTCTCATGGAATATTGAAAAACAGTTCATTGGATTGAGACGAGAATAGATAGTACACTATTCACCGTCTTTCTACTAAAGTCCTATATTCAAACATTTTCTATATAGATCTTATCCCACCCCTTTTAATTAGCTCATGCTATATATGCATGATAGGTCTGTACGATCGCTTTGCTAGTTATGCTCAGATATGCCTCAGACTTAACCACAGTCTCTGTCTAGGCTCAAGTTGTACTATCTTATAGCTGGTAATTATATCCATTGTATCTTTTTCCAGTATGATAACTGAAAGCTCAGAGGTTAAGTGTAAGATGTTCAAAATCTGCTCCTGCTCAGAATTGTAGCATATGTATTCTCAATTTAGAATCCATTTATCTTTCCATAAGACTATGCTACCGCTTACTTTAAATACTTTAAAAATTCTTTTACTTTGCCTCCAGACATTATTCTTTTTAAATAACAAATGTGAAGCCCTCAGAATGAAATATCCAAGACCTTAAAAGAAACTTTGAAAGATATTATTGAATTCCTCCTCTGTGGTGGGGCTACAGGATATTGTAAGATGTATAAGAAGCCATCTAAGACCTGAGAAGCAGCCTTGGGAACAATTGTGTACCAGGGCACTGTAAAATACAATCTCCTCTAAATGCTGCTTGCTCAAGAAGAATATATTAGGGTTATACAAATAATTTCTGTTCAATAATTGCTTAAAATGTTAGTCAATCATTTGTTATACCTAGATTGGGTCTCTCTAAATACAAAAGACAGTACAAATTCTGAGCAGTCTATTAGTGTAGGTTTCATGTTTGATTTAAAAAGTCGTTAAAATGCACTTGAGAGGACTTTATCCCATTCTTTCTCTAGAGTTCAGTTTCAGCCAAGAAGTGGTAAAGCTAATAACATTCTCCTTTTATGGAAAAGTCCAGAATCATTTTATTTTCTGTCTCCTAATAAACTCCTTACATTTAGGTATCAACGAGGAATGATGGTGAAAAATTTTGCTCAAGTAAAAGATAATTTCCTTTTCTTAGACTGCTATGAAAAAAATATGGGAAAGACTTTGGATTTTGTTTTATTTTAAAGTTAGTGAATATGAATAATACTATGTTGTTATAAAAGGTATAAGGATGAATTATACAGGTTTGCCTGGGAGATATTGCAGATACGGTTTTAGATTACTACAGTAAAGCAAGTATCACAATAAAGCAAGGCACAAAATTGTACTTTCCTAGCACATGTAAAAGTTATGTGTTTACTTGTAGTCTATTAGGTGTGCAATAGCATTATGTTTAAAAATATATATCCTAATTTAAAAATAATTTATTGCTAAAAATGCTAACCATCATCTAAGCCTTTAGCAATTCATTATATTTTTGCTCCTGCACGGTCTTGCTACAATGTTGATGGCTGCTGACTGAACAGGGTGGAGGTGGTTGAAGGTTGGGGTGGCTGTGGCAATTTCTTAAAATAAGACAACAATGAAGTTTGCAGCATTAATTGATTCTTCCTTTCATGAAAGGTTTCACTGTAGCATGTGATGCTATTTGATATCATTTTATCCAAAGTAAAACTTCTTTCAAAGTTGGAGTCAATCCTGTTCAACCCTGCCACTGCTTTATTGACTGACTTTAAGTAATGTTCTAAATCTTTTGTTGTCATTTCAACAATGTTTGCAAGCATCTTCACTAGGCATAGATTCCATTTCCAGAAACCACTTTCTTTGCTCACCCATAAGAAGTAACTCCTCAGACATTCAATTTTATCATGAATTTGTGGCAGCTCAGTCACATCTTTAGGCTCCACTTCTTATTCTAGTTGTTTTGCTCTTGCCATCACTTCTGTAATTATTTTTTCTACTGAAGTCTTTAACTCTTCAAAGCCATCCATAAGGGCTGAAAACAACCACTTCCAAGCTCCTGTTAATGTTGATATTTTGACCTCATTTCATGAATCACAAATGGTTTTAGTGGCATCTACAATAATGAATCATTTTCAGATGTTTTTCAATTTACTTTGCCAAGGTTCATCACAAGAATCACCATCTATGGCAGCAATAGCCTTATAAAATGTCAGCCTGTCCTTTGAAGCTTTGAAGCCAGGCATTGACTTCTCTCTAGCTGTGAAAGTCTTAGGTGGGTTCATCTTCCATTATAACATTGAAAGTCTGTCGTTTAGTGTAGCCACCTTCATCAATTGTCTCAGCTAGGCTTTCTGGATGCCTTGCTGAGGCATCCACATTAGCAATTGCTGCTTTACCTTACACTTTTATATTATGGAGATGGCTTCACACCTTAAATCTCATGAACCAACCTCTGCCAGCTTCAAACTTTTCTTTTGCAGCTTCCTCACCTCTCTTAGGCTTCAGAGAATTGGAGAGAGTTTGGACTTTCCTCTGGATTAGGCTTTGGCTAAAAGGAATGTTGTGGCTGTTTTGATCTTCTCTCCAGGCCACTAAAACTCTCTCTGTATCAGCATTAAGTCTATTTTGCTTTCATATGATTTGTGTGTTCACTGGAGTAGCATTTTTAGTTTTCCTGAAGAACTTTTCCATTGCATTTGCAACTTGGCTATGGCACACAAACGACTTAGCTTTCACTTATCTTAGCCATACCTTCTTCACTAAGCTTACTTTTTTCTAGATTGTGATGTAAAATGAGACACATGTGACTCTTCCTTTCACTTGAATACTCAGAGGCTATTGTAGGACTATTAACTGGCCCAGTTGTGATACTGTTTGTCCCAGGGAATAAGAAGGCCCAAGGAGAGAGTGACAGATTGGGAAATGGCTGGTTAGTGGAGAAGTCAGAATATACACATTTATCGAATAACTTCACTGTCCTATACAGTTGAGATTCATTGTACTCCAAAGCATTTACAGTAGTAACATCAAAGATTTTTGACCACAGATCACCATAACAGATATAATAATAATTTAAAAATCTGAAATATGAGAATGAAATACGACACAGTGACATGAAGTGAGAACATGCTGTTAGAGATATGGCACCAATAGACTTGCTCCAGGCAGGATTGCCACACACGTTCAATTTTTTTGTTTTTTTAATAGCATCCCCATCACTACTCCAAAATGAAGGCCAAAGGAATTATATTAGCCTTGACCTACTACCCAAAGCTGTACCAACTGTAGGACTTTTACATTTTTAATTTATATCCTCAACCTGCAGTTTCTCCTTCCAATAGCAATTATAGGCATTCGTGATGCTGTCTACAGGCTGCCCAAAGGAATCTATAGTGCATTATATCATGTTTAGCAGTGACATTAAAAAAAGTACATGTTGATGGGCATTGAGCTGCAGGTATTCTAGATGCATCTCTATATATACACACACACACCATACACATATACACCACACACATACACACACACCATACACATACACACCACAAAACACATAGACACTCTACACATTGGTAGACTAAAATTTTGACCCTTTCAATGTAACAGATTACCTACCCATCTATTCTCTGATTCTACTTTTCTTTTTTTAAGTAAAAGTAGTGTCTTTCACATCTCCTAATTAAACATTTTCTATCTGTGAAACACTATACAGTGAAGTGCAATAAAACGAGATATGTCTGTACTGAGTATTGAAAGAGTTTTGGAGGAATGCTTCATTCTTACCCACTCCGTAGTCTTCATTTTAAGATAATTGTTTTTGTCAATTAATATCACTCAAGAATTCTATCACAAGGAATTACAAACACTGTCAAGCATTGACATGAATCTTGGAAATGGAGATCTAGGCCATTTTTGCTTAACTTGGAATTCTGCTTAACACTTTTCTCAAAGATATTAATAAGAGAACTTGTGTTAAGGAAACAGTAGACAAAATAAGTTCAGGAAGTTCTATACTGTAATTTCCGGACAATTCATATACCCATTAGCATGTGTGTTAGAATTGCTATAACAATATACCACAAGTTTGGTGGCTTAGAATAAAGAAATTTGTCTGACAGTTCTGGAGGTTGGAAGTCTGAAATCAAGATGTCAGCATAATCCTTCTGAAGTGACTTGGGAAAGATCTGTTCTAGGCCTCTTTTCTAGCTTCTGGTAATTCCTGGCTTAAGAGAGAAGAACTCCAGTCTTCACATAGTGTTCTTTCTTTTTGTGTGTCTATGTCCGTATGTCCCCTTCTTATAAGGGCACTTGTCATATTGGATTAGGGGCCCTTTGTACTCCAGCATAACCTTATCCTAACATCACTAATTATATCTGCAATGACCCTATTTCCAAATAAGTTCATATTTTGAGGTCCTAGGGATTATGACAGAAATAAATGTTGGACAGATACAAACTGATAGATAATTGCATATTAAAATCTTTTTTTAATACCAGTGAAATATTTAATTTGGGTTTTATCTACAAATTTTTTTTCTTTGAGAATAGAATATTTGCTATGGTCCGATGTTTGTGCTCCCTGAAATCCATATGTGAAATCTTAGCCTCCAAAGTGATGATATTAGGAGGTGGGGCCTTTGGGAGGTGATGGAGATTAGCACCCTTATAAAAGACATCCCAAAGCTCCCTTCTGCCATGCGAGGACACAGTGGGAAGATACTATCTGTGAACAAGAAAGTTTGTGCTCACCAGATACTGAATCTGGTGGTTTCTTCATCTTAGACTTCCTAGTTTCTAGAATTGTGAGCAATATTTTTCTGTTGTTTATAACCAAATCCATCTTTGTTGTTTAATACCCAGTTTATGGTATTTTGTTATAGCAACCTAAACAGACTAAGATGACGCTTTATTACTACATTCCTGTTAATATAAATCAGCATTTAAGAAGAGGCACAAGAGAAGGTATGAAAAAAATGCTTGCATTTAAGGTGGTAGTGGTGGGACTTGAGAAGGAAGTCGTGTTATCAGCGGACTTTTACTGCATAACAGATCACCCCAGACCTCAATGCCTTAAAACAGTAAACATTTATTTCTCATATCTGTGGCATTCAGCTAAGCTATACTGAACTTCTCTGCTTACTGTTTTCTCACTCGTGTGACAATGGGTTGACTCTGCTCCTTGTATCTCATTCTGCTACTGAAACTGGTATGTATGTGCAGCATGTTCTTATAGCAATGTCAAAGGTGCAAGAGAGTGCAAGAAATGCACCTGAGGCCTCTTGAAGCTTGGAACTGCACAGCTGTGCTTTTACCTGTGCTATTAATCCAAGTAAATCACATGACAGAACCAAAATAAGAGTAGGATGGCATTCATCTTCACAACTGAAGGCACGTATCCACTGGCCATCCCCACTACAAACTGAAGACCAAAGGAATTATCTTAGCCTTGACCTACTACCCACAGCTGCATCAACTGCAAGAGTTTTACATTTTTAATTTTTATCATCAACCTGCAGTTTCTCCTTTCAATAGCAATTATGGGCTTTTGTGATGCTGTGTAAAGGCTGCCCAAGGGAATATCTAGTGCATTTGCTCATGTTTAGCAGTGATGTAAATAAAGTGTATGTTGATGGGCATTGAGCTACAGATATTCTAGATGCATCTCTATATACACACACACCATACAAACCCACAAAATACATAGACACTCTACATATTGGTAGACTACAATTTGGTACACATTGTGTAGACTGAACTTTGACTCTACACATTGGTAGATTAAAACTTGGACCTCTTCAATGTAACAGATTACCTACCTGTCTATTCTCTGATTGTCTTTTTTAAAGTGCAAGCAGTGTCTTTTACATTGCCTTGTTAAACATTTTCTGATACTCTCTACTCCAAGAAATAGTTCAGTGATCTGAAATATGAAAGCTGAGAGTGTCACTGAAGAGAATTGCAACTCTTGTAAACACCATGAATGTCTCCAATAACTTATTCAGTAATACATCAACATCAGAATAAAGCTCATGAGAGACCACACTCACCTGAGCAATGTAGCAGCATATGCCAAAACTTTTCAATAGGTAAAATCAGGAACATAGATGCTCAAGGGGTGATATGGTTTGGCTGTGTCCCCACCCAAATCTCAACTTGAATTGTATCTCCCAGAAATCCCACGTGTTGTGGGAGGGACCCAGGGGGAGGTAATTGAATCATGGGGGCTGGCCTCGTGTGCTGTTCTTGTGATAGTGAATAAGTTTCATGAGATCTGATGGGTTTAGTAGGGGTTTCCACTTTTGCTTCCTCCTCATTTTTCTCTTGCTGCCACCATGTAAGAAGTGCCTTTCACCTCCTGCCATGATTCTGAGGCCTCCCCAGCCATATGGAACTGTAAATCAAGTTAACCTTCTTTTTGTTCCCAGTTTTGAGTATGTCTTTATCAGCAGTGTGAAGACAAACTAATACAGTAAATTGGTAGCCATAGAGTGGGGCATTGCTGAAAAGATTCCCGAAAATGTGAAAGTGACTTTGGAACTGGATATCAGGCAGAGGTTGGAACAGTTTGGAGGGCTCAGAAGAAGATGGCAAAATGTGGGAAAGTTTGGAACCTCCTAGAGACTTGTTGAATGGCTTTGACAAAAATGTTGGTAGTGGTATGAACAATAAAGTCCAGGCTGAGGTGGTCTCGGATGGAGATGGGGAACTTGTTGGGAACTGAAGCAAAGGTGACTCTTGTTATGCTTTAGCGAAGAGATTGGTGGCATTTTGCCTCTGCCCTAGAGATTGTTGAAACTTTGAACTTGAGAGAGATGATTTAAGGTATCTGGTGGAAGTAATTTCTAACCAGCAAGGCACTCAAAAGGTGACTTGGATGCTATTAAAAGCATTCTGTTTTTAAAAGGAAAACAGAGCATAAAACTTCAGAAAATTTGCAGCCTGACAATACAGTATAAAAGAAAAACTCATTTTTTTCAGGAGAAATTCAAGTTGGCTGCAGAAATTTGCATAAGTAGCAAAGAGACTAGTATTAATTCCCAAGACCATGGGGAAAATGTCTCCAGGCCCTCTCAGAGATCTTCATAGCAGCCCCTCCCATCACAGGCCTGGAGGTCCAAGAGAAAAAAGTGATTTTATGGGTCAGGTCCAGGGACCCGCTGCTGTGTGCAGTCTAGAGACTTGGTGCCCTGTGTCCCAGCTGCTCCAGCCATGGCTGAAAGGGGCCAATGTAGAGCTTGGGCTGTGGGTTCAGAGGGTGGAAGCCCCAAGCCTTGGCAGCCTACAGGTTCACAGAAGTCAAGAATTGAGGTTTGGGAACCTCTGCCTAGATTTCAGATGTATGGAAGTGCCTGGATGCCCAGGCAAAAGTTTGTTACAGGGGCAAGGCCCTTATGGAGAACCTCTGCTAGGGCAGTGTGGAAGGGAAATATGGGGTGGGAACCCCACACAGAGTCCCTACTGGGACATTGGCTAGTGGAGCTGTGAGAAGAGGGCCACCACCCTCCAGACCTCAGAATGGTAGATCCACTGGCAGCTTGCACCATGGTGCCTGGAAAAGTCACAGACACTCAATACCAGTCATGAAAGCAGCCAGGAGGGAGGCTGTACCCTGCAAAGCCACAGGGAAAGAGCTGCCCAAGACCACAGAAACCTACCTTTCTCATCAGCATGACCTGTATGTGAGACCTGGAGTCAAAGAAGATCATTTTAGGAGTTTTAAAATTTGATGTCCTGCTGCATTTTGGACTTTCATGGGCCCTGTAACTCCTTTGTTTTGGCCAATATCTCCCATTTGGAATGGCCATATTTACCTAATAACTGTTTGCCCATTGTATCTAGGAAGTAACTAGCTTGCTTTTGATTTTACAGGTCCTTAGGTGGAAGAAACTTGCCTTGTCTTAGGTGAAACTTTGGACTGTGGACTTTTGGTTTAATGCTAAAATGAGTTAAGAATTTGGGGGACTGTTGAGAAGGCATGATTGGTTTTGAAATATAAGGGCATGAGATTTGGAGGGACCAGGGGTGTAATGATATGGTTTGACTGTGTCCCCACCCAAATCTCAACTCGAATTGTATCTCCCAGAATTCCCACATGTTGTGGGAGGCACCCAGGAGAGGTAATTGAATCGTGGGGGCTGCTCTTTCCTGTGATATTCTTGTGATAGTGAATAAATCTCATGAGATCTGATGGGTTTATCAGGTGTTTCCGCTTTTGATTCCTCCTCATTTTTCTCTTGCCTCCACCATGTAAGAAGTGCCTTTTGCCTCCCACCATGATTCTGAGGCCTCCCAACCATGTGGAACTGTAAGCCCAATTAGACCTCTTTTTGTTCCCAGTTTCAGGTATGTCTTTATCAGCAGCATGAAAACAAACTAATACATTGGCGGGTAATTGGATCTGTTCAATCCTTGGCTACTGAAATGTAGCTACCTTTCCCACACTGGTCACAGGGATCTTCCCAGATTTCCCTCCTAATGAAGTGCTTTTAATGCTATTCATTGATCAAGTTATCCTGTTTTTTTTTTTTTCTATCTTGCTATTATCTGTTTCAGTCTCTCCTTGTTTTATAATCATAAGTACTTTTTTTTTTTTTTTTGCCATCTTTGCCCTACCCATGAAGCTGTGTATGTTTCCTTTGCATATATTAGACATTTTCTTTAGATAATCCACAAGAGAAATATGGTGGGAATTTGATTGAAGTATAGTCCATGACTGAGGGATTGGGGAAATAAGGAGTTGGATTAAATTGAGTTAAGGATAATAGAAATACAGAGAGGCACAGGAGATCAAAATGGGGATGAGGATGATAAGATTCTGTAATATACTGAAGGACTAGTAAAGAGGAAAGACAGGACGTTATGTTCAGAAAGGGGAAAATTAGTTGGAGATTACAAAAACGCAAAATGAAGATGTGAGAATGTGGGTAGATTGACCTGTGTTGAAGGGTTGAAATTGAGTGGGCCAAAGACTTTTGTTTCATTTGATTATTAGAGAACAAAGAGTGCTTTTCAGAGGCTTTAATAATCACTGTAGGATTCTTCAAATCTTGAAATGTTTTTCTTCAAGCATTCAAATGGTCATTTTGTGCTTAAAAGCTGCCCCATTAAGGGAGCTGTTATCTTACCTTTCTCAATGCCCTAATCACCCATAAATTGAATTAAAAGCATGGGTTTCCAGATTTTCTTTTGGATTAATCATAATTACCCAGCAAATAGTTTTCAAAAATCATTAGGTTGCAAAAACAGTATTTGTTTGGTACAGTATGCTTTAATTCCATCAACATTTATCAGTCAGTTGTATTTCCTGCTGACCTCATGCTGTGCTTTAGAGAAACTTGTATAATCAGACTTATAGAGCAAGAATATTCTGAAGCATCCACTGTACCCATATCTTTTCACATCATAATACTATGTGAAAAGTATAAAAAATTAATTCAACTATTTTTAAACTTTAAGATTTTAAAAAATTGTCTTGATATTCTAATTAATTATTTTATACTTTGCCCTGGAAGCAACTTTCAACACAGAGTAAAAAAAAATTTTATAATGTGAGTAGCTTTTCTTACTGAGATGGTCTGATGGTATTTTATCAGATTTCTTTTTGGGAAACAACATTTTTTGTTTTTCTCCAAGGACCAATTCAGAAAAAAACAAAGATGTTTGCCAGACATGCTTAAAAAATTAACATAAAATTCTCTTGTAGGGAGTGCCAAAGAAATGCATATTCTGACAAGATAGATTATTATAAAATAGTGGAATGTATTTTGAAAAGTAGGACTCTATTTGAGCCATAAGAAATTTAATATTTGGTATATTTTAGAAGTAACATTAAGGCTGTTTTCTAATTTTTAATCCCTCATATTTTTAATACTTAAAAATATGTTCACTTAAGGAATTTAACTTTAAGACAACCCTAAATGTAGATATTATTTTCAATCTTGGGTGCAAAACTACTTAGGGTAGTAAAATAACTTCCTTATAGTTACATGGCAAATTATATACAGAAGGGGCTTAAAATAATTTATTTCATTAAGTAAAAAGTAAGGAGAGACATAGGACTGTAGATATAAATTAGGAGTTAGTAGAATATAGATGATAAAGCATGACAAAGATGATGAATCCAGAAATGATACCCAAAGACTCTCTCAATTCTCAACTGTTAAAGTGAGGGCATTTATTGGAAAAGAGTGTGACCCCACAACTTGGAATGGGGACATGTGGGAGGACCCTGATGAGGCTGGGGGTACTGAACTCCTAAATTCTGATGAGCCTTTTTTGCCAGAAAAAATAGCCTCCCCACACCGCCCCAGTGTTGGCAACATCTCTTCCCCTACCCATGCTGCCATCAGCCTTTCCACCTTTGTCTCAGGATATTAACACTGCAAGCCTGAGGCAACGGTGATTTCCTCCCCTGAAGAAGTTGCCAGGTAAGACAATGCCGATTCTCCTCAGGACACAACCCCAATAGCCCAGTTCATTTTTTTTTTTTTTTTTAAATTATACTTTATGTTCTAGGGTACATGTGCGCAACGTGCAGGTTTGTTACATGTGTATACATGTGCCATGTTGGTGTGCTGCACTCATTAACTTGTCATTTACATTAGGTATATCTCCTAATGCTATCCTTCCACCCTTCCCCCACCCCACAACAGGCCCTGGTGTGTCATGTTCCCCTTCCTGTGTCCAAGTGATCTCATTGTTCAATTCCCACCTTTGAGTGAGAACATGTAGTGTTTGGTTTTCTGTTCTTGCAATAGTTTGCTGAGAATGATGGTTTCCAGCTTCATCCATGTCCCTACAAAGGACATGAACTCATCCATTTTTATGGCTGCATAGTATTCCATGGTGTATATGTGCCACATTTTCTTAATTCAGTCTGTCACTGATGGACATTTGGGTTGGTTCCAAGCCTTTGCTATTGTGAATAGTGCCGCAATAAACATATGTGTGCACATGTCTTTATTGCAGCATGATTTATAATTCTTTGGGTATATACCCAGTCATGGGATGGCAGGGTCAAATGATATTTCTAGTTTTAGATCCTTAAGGAATCACCACACTGTCTTCCACAATGGTTGAACTAGTTTACAGTGCCACCAACGTGTAAAAGTGTTCCTATTTCTCCTTGGGTGGGTTTGGCAGAGGAGGGAAGGGACAGGTGTACTGACAGCAGAAATGAGGTGTACAAAAAGCGAACTTTTTTTTTTTAATGAGTAGAGTGTAGGTGTATGTGATGCTTAATATTGAGTATCAACTTGATTGGATTGAAGGATGCAAAGTATTGTTCCTGGGTGTGTCAGTGAGGGTGTTGGCAAAGGAGATTAACATTTGAGTCAGTGGACTGGGAGACGCAGACCCACCCTCAATCTGGGTGGGCACCATCTAATTAGCTGCCAGCAGGGCTCTGATAAAAGCAGGCAGAGGAATGTGAAAAGATTAAAGTGGCTTTGTCTTCCGGCCTTCATCTTTCTCCTGTGCTGGATGCTTCAAACATCGGACTCCAAGATCTTCAGCTCTGGGACTCTTAAACCTTCAACCACAGACTGAAGGCTGCACTGTCGGGTTCCCAACTTTTGAGGTTTTGGGACTTGGACTGGCTTCCTTCCTCCTCAGCCTGCAGATGGCCTATCGTGGGACCTCACCTTGTGATTGTGTGAGTCAGTATTCCTTAATAAACTCCCCTTCATATATACATCTATCCCATTAGTTCTGTCCCTCTAGAGAACCCTGACATATAGTCTGTGACCAGGAAAGATAGAACACTAGGGAGTAGAAACAAAGGAATGGAGCTTAAGGTTATTGATCCTTACTTCCTCATGTCTCTGTGACAGAATGAAGAAAAAGAAGGAAGAGATAAGAATAAATAAGGGCAAATAATGAATGCCTACTATATAGTCAATGCTACTTATATTACCATGATTTAAAAAAAAAATATGTGTGAGGCAGATATTATCCCTATGGTACAGAGAAGAGAATGGATGGTGAGTTAGGTTAAGTAGTTTGCTCAGGTTAAACAGCTGGTGATAATAGACCCCAGGTAGTTTTATAATTTCAAATCTGTGATCTTAACACCTGTTTTCAACTTTGGAGGCTGGGAGAAGAGTGATACCATTAAGAGAAACAGAAAAGCGTGTGCTGACTGTGTTGGGGGAGCGTGGTGGGAGGATGAGAAGAGTGGTCCAGGTTGATTGTTTTTGTTATTACCGTAGTAATGCATACACCTTTTACAGATCATTACTGCCTTCGTATTACAAATAAGATTACTTTGAGTATGTGTTTGGAAGTACTCTTCATGCATACAAAACAACCAGGAATCTTTCCAAGAAAGTATAAACATCAAGCCTAGAAATTCTTCAAATAAATCCATCTATTCTTATTTATTTCTTTGAATATAAATTAGTGGCCTGCCACAGCTGACATCTGCAGAAAATCACTATGAAGAAATGCTTCTTCCTTAGCAAGATTCAGTAATATTTGTTACTTTTTGTAATAGATTGGGGAAATATGTTTTTCCACATGGCATATTTTTACTTTTCCCTTCATGCTTATTTTTCTTGCTGATTATTTTGCTCTACGCCTAACCCATTGTTCTTTTATTTCATTTTTTTCGTCTAAATAAACACTGTTGCTTTTCTGGAGTAGTATTTTCAAATCCAAAATTAATCTCCCGTGTGCCTCAGGGTACCTTTTAAAGGTATACCTCCTGTGAGATATTTTCAGTCGATGCTTATTTGGTTGTCTAGTTCTTTATTTATCTCCTGACTGTAACTGAAATGGATGGGGAGACTTGTGCAGATCACAGTCATATGCTTAGGAGATTCAAGAAAAAAAAAAAAACAAGATGAAACAAAAATAACACAGGAGCACTTGGAAAAGTTGGAATGAGGATGAGTATAATAGCCTGGGTGTACTCTACTAAGATAAAGGTATACATTTCTCTTACTAAACTTTCTGTGACATTACATAGAATGAAAAACAATTTTTTTAACTATAAAAAAGAGCAGAACATTTTAAAATAATGCCAAAATAGATTTGAAATCATTTAGTGTCATATAAACATATTTTTATCAGTACTAAAATTATGTTTTATTATTTAAGAGCATATTAAAATTGTTGCAATGAGCAAATTTCTAATTGTTCACAAAAATAACAAGCAGTCTTTTACCCTCCCTCATTCTCTTATGGGACTATATATTACCGCTGGAAGCACTTTCATGCTTTCTACCATTTTGTGACAGTGGTCATAGTTGTTATCAATTGTTCAGTGTTTCCTGGGAGCAGTGAACATTTGTGTCTAGTTGTTTTTCTGCCATTAGCAAGAAAAATGTCTGAAATGTGAGTATTTAGAGTATTTGTAGAATGAATTAATGAATGTGAAACATTATTTGAGCAGATCATATATACATAAGCACAGTGGCTTCGATTGCAGACAAATAGATGATAAAAATGCTCTGAGTCACTCAAGCTGTGGGCTTGAAATATGTGGTTATGCTTCTCACTGTAGTTTACAGGTGAACAGGAAATGAAGCTTCCATTCTGAATTACCTTGTGTTTATTTTATGATACAAAGACTTACTAAATCTTTTGAAACACATTTATTATTTATGACCTATATTTTATAACTTCACATAAAAGATAAGCTATTGAATTGAGGTTGTGATTTCTAATTGTGAGTATTTCTACCTCTAACAATCACAATTTTATTTTTTAAAACTTTAATATAGGATTTCTGGTAGTGGCTCTTCTGTTTGTGGAAATTCTATTGTGTGTCCTTCTGGTTCTTCAAAAGAAAATATTATTTAGGTAAATTAGCAAATGTTATCTACATATTCATGTGATTAGCCCATGAGAGGTTCATTGTAATTTATTTTATTTCTTATTTAATATAAACCAATATGCCTAATGAGCACAACTCGTGATTTCATCAAGACATAATTGTATCTTACTTCCACCATCCCTGTAAACCTTTGCCAGTGCACTAATTTTCTTCTGTATGAAAATGCCATTAAATCTTTGTGTTTTCTGCTCAGACCAGTACCCCCTCCAAATTGCATATAATCTCAGCTCAGAAATTAGAATATCTTCCATCTGTAATTAAGCTTTGAATTTGCATCTATCAAATCTTTTCTCCTTCTATTAGCTACACCTAGGTGCAGGGATCTCTTTTAGAATGGAAATTACAGGAAAAGAGGTGAAAGGGGTAGAAAGAAATACTTACTTTTCCTTCTACATTCCCCTAATAATGCTGTTTTGAGCTCAACAAAGTGGAGGAAGGATTGATCAGGGGCTAGGACAAAATAAACCTTCTTTTGGTGTGGTTTGGTAGTCAACTGTTTCCTGCATTGTGGCCTGGACGACTATAATTTCTGACTTAGAATTTGCATTTCCAAGAGAAATTTCAGTCATCTGGAGATATTTCTAGGTAATATGTGAATTTTAACTGGGAGAATATACTGTGTTCTGACCAAGATGTCTTTATAACTAAACAATGTGATTACATTATCTTAAGACCTTCATCATAAGTTTATTTCAGGTCGAGTATCACAAATTACCACTTATATCTGTTTACCAAATATTCTACTATATCCTAAATATATTTTGATTCACTTTTAATCTAGATAAATTTATTTAAGTAAATTATAATTAACACAAATGAATAATCAGTATCTTTTACCATAAATGGGAGGTGTCCATAAAACACATGCACAGCACAAGACAAAACTAAGTCAATGTCATCAAATTTTAACCTAAATCTTGCCCTTTCTTTGTTTAAATGGGAGCTTAGCCAGCCATAGAAGGAGACTGAAGACATACTGGCACCAAACTGTGAACTTTTCTTAATGTAATCAAAGGCTTTGGAAGAGGACAATTTTCTCACTGTGCAATTCAGTATAATTTAAGGCCATGCCTGTATGCCATCTGAAATCAATTTGTGTGCTACCAGTGGGTATTTGTCCCACATTGTGGAGAATACTGCACAACATCTCACCCTGCGTGATCACCTCTTAGGATTATAGTGAGTTTCAGAAAATATATGTTAAAACACTTCAACAACATTAGCAGTAATCGCTAACTGTGTCAGAACCTATGCTAAGCCATTTACATATATTATTTTGTTGCATAATATCTACAATCTTATCATGTAGGTGTTAGTATCTACATTTTAATGATGAGGAAATGAAAGTTTATAGAGATTAATTTACTAGAGGTTAAATGATTAGTAAAGTGGCAGTGCTGAGATTTGAACCCTGGTTGGCTAACTCCATGGAGCACACATGCAAACACAATAACATGTATATGATTCATATTTAATATTACATTAAAGCTAATTAGAATATTGTGTTGTTTCTATTTTGGTTTTGGATGCTTCTGTGTTCCAATCTGCATTCCAAGGTAGATTCGTATTCCTTTAGCTCTTTTAGATTTTTTTTAATAATTTATACCACCATATTTCTTTTACATAATTTTGTATGTAGATACATGTACACACACACAAACATACAGAAAAATGCTCAAATCATAGGGGTACAGAGGTGGACAAATTTTTATTAACCAAACAGCCATTTAGCAACACCCAGATCAAGAAACGGGTCATCAGAAGCACCCCAGAAATTTTCTCGTATACCCCACCAGTTCTGACCTACTCAAGAGTCACTCTTACACTGACTTCTGACATCACAGATTAGTTTTGCATATCTTACATTTGATAGCAAAGTCATGCATTGGGTACTCTTCAGTACTTGGTTGTTGCTGCTTAACATTATATTTATGAAATTCATCTATGCACACAGTGCTTATCCATTCTACTGTTAATGGACATTGCCATAATTACCAGTTTTTATCTACTACCAAAAATATTTCCCTGAATGTTCTTGTAGATATGTGTTTTGGGAATTTATGTATGCATTTCTTGTTTGGTGATTATCTAGGGGTGGTATTATTGGGTTGTAGGGGATGCATATCTGTAGTTCAGTGGAAAAAAATTTAGTTTTCTTATCCTCTGTCAAGCAATGTTCATTCGTCCTTTGGACCTGCATCCAAATTTCCTTTGAGGGAAAGACTGACCATGACATGCAATCTTCTTAATGCAATAAATCAAATTTTCCTACTCCAGAAGCAAAAGGGGTCCTTGGAGGCTTCTTTTACCAGAACTTTACTAGGATTCTTAGGAAAAATATAGAAGTCTATGATCAAAGCTTTTTCAATAAGATTCTTTTTCGGGAGGAATGTGAATAGTGAATAAAATAATTCAAAACAGAACAAATGGTTGGCATTTGATCCTAGTAGGAGCAGCAGTAACTTAAAGTCTGGTAAGATTTGTTGTTGTCTGCTTCTTGTCAGTTTTAAGCCTGGTGTTTTTTGTTTGTTTTTGCCTTCCCCTGACCCTGTGAACTCCTATATCCTTCCAAACATATATTCCATTTAAAAAAATCCATATTGGTTTTTGTTGCCTGTAACCAAAGAAACCTATGTCATACATAACCTCATCTACTACATATCAATGACAACTTTTCTTTTGGTATGCTACAAATAATTGCCAATTTCACTATACTCTGAATGATATGGACAGGAGGTAGGGGAATGCAGGGTAGAAGAGGATGGCTCCCCAGCAAAGGCCCACCCTCAAACTTGGAAACCTGTGGGCCTAAGTGGGAACAGGAATTCCTGTTTTCATGCCCAATGTTGCCTTTTGACTCAACATGCCCCCCCTACCCTGTACCCATATAAACCCCAAACCCCAGGCTCCCAGAGCAGAAGAGCAGCAGAGTGGTGCAGCTGAGAAGGAGAGAAGAGAAGGAGTGTCTGAACGTCAAGAGGAATTCAGCTGGGGATGGTGGGAGAGGAGAGGCTGTGGGATGGCTGAACTCCAGGGAAAGGTCATCTTCTCACTCCATCTCCTTTTCAATTTCCCATTCATCTCGCTGAGAGCCACCTCCATCACTCAAGAGAATCCCCTCATTCACCACCCTTTAAGTCCGTGTGTCCTGGTTTCTCCTGAACACTGGACAAGGACCCCAGGAACCAAGAGGGTAGGGTATAAAAGGCTGTCACCCTGACTCTCCACTGAGCTGGTTCAACACTTATCTATGTGTGGACGGCAACTGCTAAAGGAGCATTAATTGTAACATATCCCTACATACTACCATGGGGCTGGAGCACTAAAGCGCTTGCCCAGGCTCTGTGTGCTTCCCCTCCCATAAGGGTTTTGAGCATGACAGCCAAGCAAGCGAGCTACACCACTGTTGCAAGTCCCAGAAGGGGTTCAGGGAACTCTCCCGTCTCATAAAGAATGTGATGGATTCTGAAATAACACTGGCAGCTACATAGAGATGAGGACATCTATAAAAAGTCTGTATTTATGATTTCTGGACAGAGTGTAAATGCTTTCTATAAATAAGGCCTGGAGGAAAAATGGCCAGGATTATGCCTCTCTTCCTTAGCCACACTAAGAGGTAAATATTAAAGGAGAGAGAATTTGGCAGTAAAGGAAATTTTGCCTCTATAGTTGATGTTTACTGACTATAAATATCATATGCTATTTATAAATGTTACTTTAAATTTCAGATTAAGTACATAAAATGGTAGTGTTCATAATATTACTTTTTATCGGGAGTGATAAGGACAATAAATAAGTAAATGGTCATTTGCCATGAAATTAATAGCTTGGGAAGAATTTCTGTCAAGTATCCTGATGTGTGTTTCACCTGGTCAAATTACATTAGATCTGCTTAGAGATTTAACAGAGTGCGTTTTACTTAATTCTTAAATTTTAAACTTGTCTACTAGTATTTGGAATTGACTTTTTAACAATCAGTTTGTCCACAAACAGGAATCATGAGACTGTGATGCCCTTGCTTAATAGCTGTTTGTAAGCTTCAGCTCTTTGGAGCATGCATTTATGGTCTTGAATAAAGATTGTTCTAATGAATAAGCATTGAATCTCAGATATCAGTTCTAAACTGAAAGGGAACTTCAAATGACATTTTGCAGGATAATGTGAGTGGAGATGTTAACTACTTGAATCACATTAGCCTCAATTGCCCCTGAGATGACTGACCATGCCATTAATTGTCAACATTCTCCTGTCCTGCTTTTCCCAATTTCATCTCTGCTTGCAATGAGAAAGGCTTAGTTGAAAAATTCTGGGGATACTTTTTAGGAGAGTTATGCCATAGAGTTATGGATATTAGCCCTGGGGTTTTAGGTCAGGCAGATAGATTAGGGTTGAGCTATAGGAGGTGACATAAGCAAAAGCTAATGAGGTAGGTAATGGAGGGAGACTGCTGATCAAAATTCTGATACCACCGCTTACTAGCTTTGTGCTCTTGAGCAAATTATGTAACCCACTAATATTCAGATACTAATCAGTAAATGTAGATTTGGAATATTATCTGCTTTGATATAAGATTAGTAAAACACTTAGACTAAGCTATATTGGATATTAACCACTATTATATACTGGTTCCTTCATTGCAGTCTTGGGAGGTGTCAAAAAGTTTGCACTCCAGCTTACAAAATGTGAAATCTCAGAAACTAGACAAGATCTTTCTGGTCGTCTCTTCTAAAGCCTCTTGAATTTATTCTTTAATGTGCTTTTCATAATACATATACTTAAAATGTGTGAACTTTTTTTCTATGTCTCTTTTTCTGACTGAGGTTTAAATTTCACTTGGGCAGGGATTATGTTTATTTTGATAATGAATGTATTCTCAATACCTAGGCAAACACTTGGCATATATTCAGTATCAAATCAGTATTTGTAGAATGAATGTATGGATGAACCAATGGATAGATGGATTGACAACAGTCATTCAGTGCAGTCATAGAGATACTAAACGGCTCCCCAAACTGCAAAAATTACTTACATATCAGACTTTAGTTTCACTAACATTATATCTTCATTGACTATAACTAATTCTTAAACACAGAGGTGATTTGATGAATATTAAGTTGAACAATATGAAATTGTCAATATTTAACTATTTCTAACATATAAAAATGACAATTTCTCATAGTCCAATTTAATATTTGAACAGACTAGTAAATATTTAATCCTAAAGTAATTCCCTATTGTGACTTTGATTTTAAATATATCTATAGATATCTTCATTTTATATCACAAAAAAATGGGAACTATGCAATAGACACTAAAGAACTCCATTTTGAGATATAATCTCAGTAAATATAAATAAAGCTTTCCAGGATCTTTGACTATCTTCAAAACTTTACCACTAATCTTAATTGTGGCTCATTAAAACAAAATTAAACCTCCATCAGCTAGGCTTCTTAAAGGGCATTGCTTACCTGTTTTTTTCAATTCAGTCTGTCATATTTGGGAATGGACAATCTAGCACATGCAGCTTTGGATAGCAACACCTGGAGAGTATGACTTTTTTTCTTTTTAAACTTAGGATTTATTGGAGATGACAAAAAGATTTGTTGGCAATAACTGCACCTATTAAGGAATGAGAGATATGTATGTTTTGTACTCAGGCATAATGATGAACAACTGTGCATCTATAGACTGGGTTTCTGATATCAATTTCTACTTTCTCTGACATGGAAAGTACTTGTAATTGTTAACCTTGGAACTAAGGACTAGGGTCTCTTCTGATGATTGGGAGTCTTTATCTAAATTCTGCTTTTCCTCTTCTGAGTTTTATGACAATGATTTTCCTGAGCTATCTGCTTTTGAACTTAGACCATTATCAATCATGTTAAATGCATTGTCTTATGTATTTGTTGAAAACATATTTTAAAAAATTAGATTTTTTTGTGATTTATATAGAATAATTTGTGTCTCTTCTATCAATATTATCTCACAAAGGCTGGAAGCTTGCTTTTTTAAGGAAAAAATTTTAAGTTTACATGTGCAGTCATCCCTCATTATCCTCAGAAGTTGGTTCCAGAACCCCAGCTTATACCAAAATCCACTCATACTGAAGTCCTGCATTGGCCCTGCAGAACCCTTATATTTGAAAAACTGGGCTTGTAGGTGGGTTTCACATACTGTGGATACTGCATTTTCCTTCTGAGTTTAGTTAAAAAACAACCCCACGTATAAGTGAACCCGTGTAGTTCACGAGACACCTATATTTATTTTTAATTAGTAGTCATGGCCGTAGCTTGTTGAATATATGTCTCTCTCCTTAATATGAGTGTGCATGTCTAGTTTTTTTTTTTTTTTCCTAACTATTAACTTCATTTTTTCACACTACGGCCATGGTGAGTGCAAAAGTGCACAGACTGGTTCAGCTGGAAATCAGAATCATGCCCTTTGATTCCAAAACATATTTTAAGCTCATTAAGAATAGTCAAGCACAGTTTGAAATAGATGCCAAGCCAAAGAGTTTTTATTAAATGCCAAGTGATTTGCCAGTTTTTTTTTTTAATTAATAATCATAGGCTTGGAAGATACCTACAACAGTCTGGTGAACATCTTAATGTTTCTGAAACTGTATACCAGCTGTATCATCAAATAAAGCTGTGTTAAAATATAACAGCTATGTTCAAATCTCTCTAGGCAATTGCACTGTACAACTGAAAGTCAGTCCGGTGTTTACTTATCCTTACTGTCAAAATATTTTAGTATATGTTTAAGAATTTTTCATTGTTCCTTAATCCTATATTTTGCCCAATTTTGAATATACTTTGGGAATAATTCATCATTCTCTGATATATATTATTAAGTCTTTCTAGTGCCTCAAATTTATTCTAGACCTTTGCTTTTAGTATTTCCTAACTCTTGTATGTTTTTTCTTCACTTCGGTAATTTAGAAAGCTTCATTTTCCATCTATGCTGCTATTCTACTATGTATAAAAACACCTTAGTAACTCATTAGCTTTAATAGACTCATACCACTGATTTATATTTCTTTAGCATGTTAATCAGCACGACCTTCAGGACTTCAGTATCTTTGGAGAGACTTACAATACAGCATTTACTTTAATTATTTGCTTGAATATTGCATTTGATACTCACTTTCATTTCTGCTATTTATTTCATATTTGCTAACCCAGTTAAATTACAAAAGATCTGCATTTTCACACTATAATTTAGCATTATGAGGGTAATAAACTGTAGTATAAAATGTGTAGTTAATTTTAATCTTACTCTTTCATTCTTAGCACTTATGTTACCTTTTTTTGACCTTCAAATTTATATATATGTAAACAAATTTAAAAGTTGGAGATAGGCATCAGTGGGTAGTGTATACATTAATGTGGACTATGTCGAGGTTTTTTTATATATATATTATTTTCAAGTAATATATTCAAACATGGAAATAATTGAGTATTGCCTCTTACTACATTGTTCCAACTGAATATTTCAAATGAATTCACTAAGAGAATTCTTGAAGTATAGCAATATAAATTTATACTTTAATATTGCATTTTTAATTTATTAAATAACATGTAACTATTTTATTTGCTTTAATTCTAACTCAGTTTAAATCAAGCAGTATAATACAACATAATAGTTCCTACTATATTTTGGGAGAAACTAATTAGCTTCTGAGAATAACTGCCCTCTCAAAATATTTTTTTTAAAACCAAAAGAAACTCATTTTAATAGAAAAATCCTCTTGATTTAATCATGTGAATTATTCAGTATGCACTTTAGGAACATTAGTTTTAGTGATATATATGGGAACAAATGCATATAAAGAAGAAAAGGTCCTCTGAAAAATAAAAATAAATAATGTAAACTGTAACAAATGTAGATGTTGACATGAGACTGAATTTACTGCTAAGTCCCCCAAACAGGAATTATTCTAAAAAGTGTGGTATATTAACCTGTTAGAATAAATATGCAAGCTTGTAATAGAATATAGTTTAAAATGCATCAAGATCAGGCAATAGCAACCAGCAATATGATTTATAAAGTCTGAGTGTTACAGATAAAAGTACTAGATTTAATATGTATAGAGATCTGGCAAGTGGCACAGGTGTTGTTATACTATCCGGTAAGCAGTTAGGGGATGAAAGAAGATAGGCAAGTCCCAGAAGGATTCCTAAATAGAGGTTGGCAGCTCCCCCAATTCTAGGAAGGCTAACAGAATTCAGAATTTGAGAGGAGATATTCAAAAGCAATATCGTAACCAATAGGGTTAGCAATTTCTAATTCTAATACTACTGCTGTCTCATTTTTAAGCCTCACCTAGGTGTACCATGAAACAATTTATAGTGAGAAGGAAGTCAATTTCCCTAGACATATTTTACCTTTTGTTAAGTCAGGGACAAAGCAGAAGAGACTTACTGAAATTTATGTGTAATAATAATAGGTGATAAATTGTGTGTGCAAGTTGGGGAAAGAGTGTTCAAGAAAGGACTTCCTGGGTAGGTAAATTTGAAAAAAGACCTAAATGAAGTGAATGAACAAGGTTTCCAAATACATGGAGGAAGATAATTTAAGGAAGAGTACACAATAAATACAAATACATTGACTTCAGAAAACGAGGAGATGAGTTTTAGGAGGTATGGTTAAAGAGATAAAAGGGAGATCATGGAGGTCTTACTGGACCATAGTTTAAGGCTGTCATGGTGAACTAGATAGGTAGCCATTTGGGGAGGTTTTATGAGAGAAACGTCATAATTGGATTAAAAAACAAAAAACAAAAAACTGCTCCAGCTACCATGGAGTTAATGCCTTAGACTGAAAGACTAGCAGTGGAGGTAAAGACTAGTAGTCAGGCTCAGGTACATTCTAAAGGGAGAGCACAGTATAGTTGCTCATAATGCAGGATTTCAAAGAAAATATGGCTGCAAAGTTTTTGGCTTGAGCAATTAGAAGAGTGGTAGTGCCAGGTTTAGAGAGGACAGAGAGAATTCGGTTTCTATTTTAGAAACATTAAATGCGAGAGGTCTATTAAAGATTCAAGTCAGCATACTGAGATTTGGCAGTCAGATGTACAAGTCAAGAGAGAATGAGGAAGTTCTGAATAGAGATATAAATTTAAGAGTTACCAAATTGTATAGACAGTTTCCAAAGCCCTAAGACTAAATAGCACCTCTAGGAAGTGAGGGTTGACAGAGAAAGCAGAGAGAAAAAGATTGAGCTTTGGGTTATTCTAGCACTCCAGAGTCAGGAAAAGAAAGAAAACAAATAAAATGAGTCAGAAGAATAGGAAGATAAAAACTTGGAGAGTGTAATGTATTGGAATTGGAAAGAAAATGTTCCAAGGAGAAAGAAATGTCTGTGTTAAATTGCTGCTGAGAAGTAATGTTAGGACCAAATATAGACCACAAAGTCATAGAATTACCACATAAAGATTATCAATATCCTTGAATAAATCAATTTTAGTGAAATAGTTGTGATCAAAGCCCTCAGAGATGAAATGGAGACAGTAAACATAAACCTTTTCAGAAATTTTGCCAAAATGCAAATAGAGAAATTGAGCAATAACTACATGGTACACAGAATATTAAAAGGTTCTCTTTTTTCTTTAGTCAGAGTTATTATAGAATGTCTGCATGAAAATAGAAGTGATCCAATAATGAGAGAAAAAATAAAATTATGCTTGAAAGTGAGGAGTTAACTGAAGGAACAAAATCCTTGAGCTGAGAGGAAAATGAAATGCATGTAAGTGGATGGGTTGACCTTAGGTGAATATAGCGACTTTTCAGCCCGTTTTAACAGGATGGGTATTTAGGATACATAGATGTAGCTGCAAACATGATATCAGACATGAGGGATGAGAAGAAAATTCTATTTTGACTACTTCAAATTGCTCAGTGAATTAAGAATGAGGTTTTCACCCAAGGCTGAGGAGAGGTGGGTGCTGGAAATTTGAGGAGTATCCTCTTTGGGATTGAGTGAAGTCCCTGAGGATATGTATTCGAATCATATCCAATATGATATGGATATCATATCATAAGGATATTATATGGATATCATATCATAAGGATATGATATGATAGGAGTACTGCTGAGGTCCCAGTGGAGATAATAGTCACAAATGAAAAGAAACTTAGCCAGAATGGTTGTATATATTTTCTAGAGTCATTTTGAGCAGCATAGGTGCAAGTGTGATGTGGTAAGAGAGGTTTAATCATTTTTTGTTTAAGTTGGTGAAGGACAAACTACAAGGGAGTTCAAATTTTATTCAAAGAATAGATGAAAGTATGGACCAGAAATCTGAACTGGATAAAAAGTAAATGAGAAAATGAAGGGGCTGAAGGCCACCAAAAAATGGTAGTATCAATGAATTAGTGTTCTCAATGGGTTGAAGAGTTACTGGAGTGGGGCTAATGATTACAGTAAGTGAGCTGGAAAGTTAGGAATTGGTGTTCAGAGGTCTGAACCTGTCTCGGATATTAGAACTTTGAAATAAAAGGAAAATAGTATACATTTGCTATTGCAGGCAGCCTACTGGAATCATAAGCAGCTGGACCTGGTATTGTAACTGCCTGCACTTAGGGGTAACATTCTTCCTTCCGATATTAATAATTTAAACAGATGGATCCTTAATCTGACCTGATTGAGTGATGGAAAAATTGAACTTGGTTTTTGGCATGGCATTTGTAAAATATATACTCTTGTGTAAAGACTCTTCATGGAGATATTCTGCAATTATTGTCACTTTAAAAATCTAATCCATCACTCAATTCTGAGTAAATTTTACTTAAGCCATAAAGGTTTAGATTATTATCATGCAATGTAACAAAGTTGTCTTTATATAAAGTCCTACAAAACCTTAACACACACCTGAAGTCAATCAGGAGATGATTTAACAAGTTTCTACAATTTTGAGACAATGGTTTAGTTAATATCTTACTAGCAAAAATTGACTCTTGGAATTGGTTTAATTTTATTTTAGTAATCTTTATAATTTACTCTGTGGCCTCGGATAAAGGCACATAGCTTTTACGCATTTATAAGCTACAAAAGCAGTAAATTTTAAGAAAATATTTGCTTCAACTTCTGATTTTTGTTATCAAGTACATTCTTGGTACATGGAAATATTAATTGATGAAATATCAAGAAATTACTGGAGTTTGAAAACATTATGGTGTTATCACTTATTTTACCTATGTATGTAAGTATGTAAATGGTTCTTTTTACAGAAAATGAATGGCAAATTCACTGAGCTTAGTTATTTTGGAAAAAGATGCTGTAGATGTTTTCTCTTGATGCTAGCAAAATTACTTAGTTTTGTTTCAGAGATTAAAAATACAAACACTGAATGTAAATTCACATTTATTGTGATTTCCTAAATGTCTTGTGGTTTCATAAAAATAATTTTAAATATTTAGGAATCATAACAGGTTCTTGGCACTAGTTTTTTTCTTGTGATTTAAAGTATATTTTTAATACAACATATCCAATGTTTTTTATATGATGATTGCTTTCCTAGCAATCACAAAGTTGGATAGTATGTACCTAGTAAGCAATCCTTAACATACCCAACAGGACCCTGTGAAAGTGTTTTGACTTGAATACATTGTAAGATGGTTTCTATAAAAGAATATAGTCTAGAAATCTATCTACATATAATGTCTATGTATACATTTATATAGTCAATTTCTGCTGGTTCCATTTTCACTTTATTCTTATCATTTAAAGTAACAATCTAGTAAATCATCATATATAGGCAAATGTTAGAAGTCAAGTATTTATACATGCTAAAATTTTGTAAGCCTGAAATTTTTTGCATAACAGATGGGAGAAGATGAGTAATTTCACTGGAATAATATACACATGTACGCATATATACAGTTGAAACCTCTTCTTTGCTATCACTGATATAGGATATCCTCTCTCACACATGAAAATTCAAACCCAAATAACAAATCTGTGGAAATTTAGCAAAAAAATATTGAGGGTAGTAGTCTGGGTTCTCATTCTATGAAGATTTTGCCATCATTTATTTTTATTTTAAATTTTTGTGGGTACATAGTACATGAGATCTTTTGATGTAGGCTTGGCATCATTTTTTACCTAGTTTGATCGTTTAGTCTACTATTGGTACTTGTGTGTGCTTTTTAGTATATGTTTGAATCATAGAATTTTAAAGGTTAAAGAAAAAGACTCTTAGAATCCTTCTGTTTTCCAGAAGTGAAAACTGTAGTCCAGATAAACTGAGACTCGCTCAAGTGCTACATATCTAGCCAAGATAAATCTCTGATCTAAAACTCTGCTTCAAATCTTGTGTCTTGTCATGTTGAGTTGAAGCAGGCCCTGAAGTATTTGGAAGAGTGTAGTGAAGGCCTTGATCAAGAGGAAGTTTATCTGCGAGAAGAAAGCAGGAGCTTTATTACATACCGCTAGGGAAAAAGTAAAATAAAATGCAGTGTGACTTGAAGTTTGGAGGAAAAAAGAGTGAAAGAAATATGGATAACTTTAAAAGAACATCATATAAGGCTGCTGGCTACATCAATCCTTAGTGTTTACTTGAGCAAGCTGGTGACATTTAGAGAGAAGTGAAAGTTCCAGCCGTTTTCAGTAGGTGGTCAGTTTGACATTTCTGTATAATGTCTCTCTGGGATAATAAAACTTGTCAATTCCTGCTGGTTCCGTTTTCATTTTATTCTTTCTTTTCATTTAAAGTAACAATCTAGTAAATCATGGTATATAGGCAAATGTTAGAAGTCAAGTATTTATACATACTAAAATTTTGTAAGCCTGAAATTTTTTGCATAACAGATGGGAGAAGTATGAGTAATTTCACTGGAATATTGTAGCCTCATTAAAAAAAAAATGTTCATTTAGCAACATTTAAATATTCAGTTTATGTCCAATAAAACAAACCATATTTTTAAATAAGCCCCACAATTATTATCAAAACAGATTCATGTGGCTTGGCAACGAGCAAATTACATGGACATCTGTTACTGGGAAAATAAATTAAACCAAAATAAATGGAACCATAGTGAATGTTGCTATAATTTGGTAATTAATTGATATTTTAAACTGCAAATTTGTACTACCTAACATCAGCTAGACCTTTTTAATGATGTCCTATTTACAGCATGTCATATCACACGCAGATTTGTTTCAAAGATTCTATGTATGTTTCCAATCCCAAAGAATAGACCCACTACTCTACCCAGCACTAGCTTTCTAGTCTCTTACTTGAGTGAATATAACTACAATCTAGCTGGTTCCCTAATTTTTGGAATTTTCTCCTCTGTATTTCAATTGCTTTTGATTCCTTCTCACCTTTGAGGAAGTATTTCTACTTTCTTGTATGTGATTCAGCATACATATCTTTGCTCTTGATTTCATAGGTCCTTGTAGGATATTTTTATAATAATTGTCTTCTTTTTAAAAAGTATAATTGGAATAGGCCTCAACTGGGGTGTGAGGTCCTGGGGTGTGAGGTCTCTGGAACTGGCTCCGTTTATTTCCATCCAAATTCAGTGGCTTATGGTAAGAACGTTCCACTTCCCTCTACTTTCAAGTGTCCCCTCTGGTTATCCAGGACCTTACCCTATTTGGAGAGAATGTGAATATCGTAGAGTACTAAAGAAGACATTATCTAGTAGGGATTTATGAAGGGAATTTATCCTGCTGAAAATTGGCAAGCATTGTGCAAGCATCTGCAGAGGTACCTTCACCTTCCTCGTGCGCAATACGGATTGCTTCAGTAGCTCCTCAGCACAGGCAGAGTCTCCCTCATCCTGCTACTAGTGTAGACAGTACTTGTTCTTAAAAGAAGTGGGGTACTCTTATTGATATTTCTTTTACCTATCAAGAATGGTCCACTTAGGTTGGGGGTCTCTTCTTTCTCTGATTTTAAATATTGTTTGTCTATCTCGTAAAACTATGTTTACGAATAAATCCAATGTTTCCTTTCTTTAAGGTTTTGGTTGTTGATCCTTGATCTTTCTCCTGTTTTTTCTTCTTGACTAGTTCTATCCATGCAAATCAAAAGCTTTGGCTGGCTAGCAATGAAATTGGCTTAAGAAGCCTACTTGGAAGGCAAAATTGTTTATTAACTCTTTCCTTTGCTTTTCATTTCAGCTCTAGCAATCTTAATTCCCTCCAAGGTAATGGTACTTGCAGGGGAAAAGGGGGAAGTTTATGCACACGTTTTTGTGCACAAGAAAAGCATACTAATTTATTAAAAAATATTGTGTATCTAAAATTGCACCTCTGCTGCTTCTATTCATTGCATTCTTCATCTTTTCGTGCTCTAAGCATTCCTCTTAAATGCCCAACAACAATGACAACAAAGACAAGTCTTTCAACTTTTTTTTTTAAATATATATATACTTTAAGTTCTAGGGTACATGTGCACAACGTGCAGGTTTGTTACATATGTATACATGTGCCATGTTGGTGTGCTGCACCCATTAACTCATCATTTACATTAGGTATTTCTCCTAATGCTATCCCTCCCCGCTACCCCCTCCCCACAATAGGACCCAGTGTGTGATGTTCCCCTTCCTGTGTCCAAGTGATCTCATTGTTCAATTCCCACCTATGAGTGAGAACACAAAGTATTTGGTTTTCTGCTCTTGTGATAGTTTGCTGAGAATGATGGTTTCCAGCTGCATCCATGTCCCTACAAAGGATATGAACTCATCCTTTTTAATGGCTGCATAGTATTCCATGGTGTATATGTGCCACATTTCCTTAATCCAGTCTGTCAACATTTGGGTTGATTCAAAGTCTTTGCTATTGTGAATAGTGCCACAACAAACATACATGTGCATGTGTCTTTATAGGAGCATGACTTATAATTCTTTGGGTATATCCCCAGTAGTGGGATGGCTGGGTCAAATGGTATTTCTAGTTCTAGATCCTTGAGGAATGGCCACACTGTTTTCCACAATGGTTGAACTAGTTTACAGTGCCACCAACAGTGTAAAAGTGTTCCTATTTCTCCACATCCTCTCCAGCACCTGTTGTTTCCTGACTTTTAATGATTGCCATTCTAACTGGTGTGAGATGGTATCTCATTGTGGTTTTGATTTGCATTTCTCTGATGGCCAGTGATGATGAGCATTTTTTCATATGTCTGTTGGCTGTATGAATGTCTTCCTTTGAGAAATGTCTGTTCATATCCTTTGCCCACTTTTTGATGGGGTTGTTTGTTTTTTTCTTGTAAATTTGTTTGAGTCCTTTGTAGGTTCTGGATATTAGCCCTTTGTCAGATGAGTAGATTGCAAAAATTTTCTCCCATTCTGTAGGTTGCCTGTTCACTCTGATGGTAGTTTCTTTTGCTGTGCAGAAGCTTTTTAGTTTAATGAGATCCAATTTCTCACTTTTGGTTTTTGTTGCCATTGCTTTTGGTGTTTTAGACATGAAGTCCTTGCCCATGCCTATGTCCTGAATGGGATTACCTAGGTTTTCTTCTAGTGTTTTATGGTTTTAGGTCTAACATTTAAGTCTCTAATCCATCTTGAACTAATTTTCATATAAGGAGTAAGGAAAGGATCCAGTTTCAACTTTCTACTTATGGCTAGCCAATTTTCCCAGCACCATTTATTAAATAGGGAATCCTTTCCCCATTTCTTGTTTTTGTCAGGTTTGTCAAAGATCAGATGGCTGTAGATGTGTGGTATTATTTCTGAGGGCTCTGTTCTGTTCCATTGATCTATATCTCTGCTTTGGTACCAGTACCATGCCTGTTTGCAGATGACATGATTGTATATTTAGAAAACCCCATTGTCTCAGCCCAAAATCTCCTTAAGCTGATAAGCCATGTCTTTCAACTTTTTTAACCAATGAAGACATTAACCTTTTCATTTCCTTTCCTACATTCCAAATATTTGAAAATAGAAATCTACTTATTGGCTACAGTCTTCAGTCTTCAGTCTTCTTATGTTCTTCTGCATGGCACTAGAAACCTTTTTTTTTTTTAAAACTTGCCACAGATATTTTAAACCATCACAGATATAATATGCATAACAATTTTCTGACATTTTTAACCACAATTTTTGCTAAGAAACATCCACATTCAAATTCATCCATACTGAATGTTCCCTGCTATGCGAAGTGTTTCTCCTTCTAGTCAAGGTTAATTTTGACACTTATTCTAAGACTCCCATGACCAGTATTCTCTCCTCTCCATCTCCTGGATATTCTGACATCAACTGATTTTTTTTTTTCTTCTATGTTCAAACTCACTACTCCTTTTTATTGGCTCTTTGGCTTTTGCTTAAAAATGAGGTCTTTTTTTTTTTTTTTTTTTTTTTTTTTAAGACCGAGTATCACTCCGTTGCCAGGCTGCAATGCAGTGGCATGATCTTGGCTCACTGCCACCTCTGCCACCTGGGTTCAAGCAATTCTCCTGACTCAGGCTCCCAAGTAGCTGGGAATCAAGGTGCCCATGACTACACTCAGCTGATTTTTTGTATTTTTAGAAGAGACAGTTTCACCATACTGGCCATGCTGGTCTTGAACTCCTGACTTTGTGATTTGCCCGCCTTGGCCTCCCAAAGTGTTGAGATTACAGGCGAGAGCCACTGTGCTGGGCTATGAAAGTCTTTATAAAATAACCATATCACTTGCAGTGATTTTCTTTTTAAATTTGATTCATTCCTTCAGTAGATGTTTATTATCTACTGTGTGTCAAATACTGTTTTAAGCACTAGGGATAAATAGTGAACAAATTAACATCTTCAAGGAGCTGTTATACTTGTAAGAGCAGATGATAATAAACAAGTAAAACGTAATATGTCAAAGGTACCACGGAGAAAAACGAAAGCAGGGAAAGGACTTAAGTTCTGTTTAGGGGCTCTTTTAAATGGAAAAGTCAGAAAAGGCCTCCCTGAGAAGCCTCTTGAATGACATGATTGAGTTGGTTCTATCATGAGTTCAAGTCAATGCAACCTATAGCTCTACAGAGAACACTTTTCACCCAAGGCAGTAACAACTCTTTCCACCTGTTAATTTCTTTTTTATTTGATTGTTCTAAAACATTTGAGACTCTAACCACTGAGGCTGTCACACTCTTAATTTCCCTTGGATTACATTACTCCTATCTTGTAACTCAGTCCTCCTTGGTATTTGCCTCTTTGGTCACCATTTCTGTCTGTTGTTGTGTTTAACCTAAATAGTAGTGTTCCTCAGATTTCTCCTTTCACCTCTTGTCTTGTTCTTTTCAATGTGTAAGTAAGAATCTACATTCGCTTTTAATGAATATATCCTTAGTTGGTGACTCCCAAATATAAGTAGAAAATAATACTTTATACCTAATACCTATATATTACTTTATCTTCCTTTAGTACCATTACAACAGTAGCCTTAGTAGTATCTAGTTTTTTATACTTTAGTAGTACTCGTAAAGTAGCTAAAAATGTTAAGAAGAAATTTTAAAGAAATCACACGCAGAACACACACATTACCAGTTTATTTTTCTCCTTTGTTGGAGTCAATTTTCTAAATAAGGTACTCAGTGTTTGTAGTTAGCAAAATAATTTGCTAATGAAGGCACTCAGCAACACAATATTTTAATTTTGCACTTTTGTTCTTATATTTTCTAGTTTGAAAGGTCACATATTAACTCTGAAATTAAGTGTAATTTATCATACTATGCTGTGTAAAATGTTTTTTGAGCTATTCTTGAGCACAACATGAAAGTTCATTTTTACTTTTACTTCCTGTGAATGAGATAGACCTTTCTAAATTATTAAAGTACAAGTGATTTCTGCAAGGTACCACTTTACGATGTCACTTGAGTTTTGGCTTGTTTTTTGACCTTCTTTTTTCACATAATGTTAAATATTTTGTTAAATTCTAGGAATTTTCTTACTTGTAGAATTGCCTTAAGGTATCTCATTAGCACCTTTGATTCAGGCAATGAAATATGAAAAAAAATGAACTTCTTGTCTTTACTCATACAGGACAAATAAAATTTACCCTTGCTACTAATGGATAATTAAGTCCTTTTAAGGAATGAGTAAGGTTTCCATAATGTAATCCAGGGTCTAAATTATTTTAACATTATCAAAACTATTACAGTAATCCTTTCATTAGGTAAAAATACTGGAATTAATAAAGATAAACAGATATCAACAGATATACTTTAATCTTAGTGAATATGTAGCCCTCATTTCTTGGACATGTAAGAACATAGAAATGGAAGATGAGAAAATGTTTTAATGTGACTTTGAAAAGTTTACCAACTTGCCCAAAGTTGCATATTCAAATTTCTTCATTTACTTCCCTCAAAATAATAATTTGGCAGCTACTTGGAGAAGAATAAAGCAATTTGAAGTAGATAAAGTATTGTAAAACACCTAATTTTTAGAATCAAGTTGTCCAATTTCCTATAAAGTTACTCAAAGTTCTATCTATAGATGTATAAGGAGTTTATTAACATAAAGAGTTTTACACAAAATGACAACACTTTTCTCAACAGAATTATACGTTGCAAAATACGTCATATGTCCTTCAAAATAGGAAGGGTGGTAAGAATTAAAATGAGTTTGTTTCTCAATATTCTAAATTGCTAGCAATGTTCGTTTTAAAGACTACAGTTTTCTTTTTAACTTGTTTTTTCCATGTATTATTCCTAGAAGGAACAAACTAAACTGTAAATATCAATAAAATTATAAAACTGTTTGATTTAGGGCAAAGTGGGGAGGTAAAATCAAAACAATGAAATAAACACAACCTCCACCCCAGTTTCTTTTGGTACTGTTAGAAAAGACAACATCCATTTTAAAAATAGCAAACACAAGGCCATTTGGCAAGACTTGAATGGCAGGACCTTTAAGACAGAGCTAGTAAATTAAGAATTTTAATGTTCAAAAGTGCATGTTTTAAATCATAGTAATTTTGAAATAAAAAAATTCAGAAAAATGTAAAAACCTCTATTGAAACAAACCAAAGAAGGATTTTAGAAGTAATGTCAGGGTATTTTTTCATAGCTTAGAAATGAGCTACTTAAGCTGATGGAGAAATCAGAATTTCAAATCTCATAAATAATAGGAGATAATGTATTCTGATTCCCAGAGACTTAAATGAGGAAGCTATTGATACCTGCAGATGCTCAAAAATTAAATGACATTATTTGATGCTTGGTTACCTCAGTATCTGCAAATCATAGATCCTTGTATATCTGTGGTATGATATCTCAGGAGAAAGTTTCTATAAGATCACATCCTTTGTTAAAACACAGGCTCCTATTTCTGTAGCAGCAATGTACACAAAAAAATTTCTCAGGAAGGACTATTCCTTGGGGGAAATATAGTCCTCATAGGGCCAATGTTGGCATAAATATATGCATTCTCTATGAATTTGGGTTACAAGGTCTCAATATATAATCTACATTTTGTTCAATTAAAATTCATTTACCAATTGACAAGTGAACTTGCTATATTTAAGATGAGTTAGTAGACCTTAAGTGATAGAGTGTTGAGTAGGCCATACGAAGTTGTTAATATAAGAGATTAGACAGGAATAATATGTCTATAAATATAACAAAAAATTACAGTGATTTCGTTGGACAATTTTTGCTGTTGCCTGAAAAAATGTCTATCACTTAGTAGGCACTCAATATATACTTGTTGTATGAATGGGTATGATAAATATTATGAGTGTAAAAGTGTTCCAGATGTTGAAAAGGTAGGTAATAGCATACGATATATTTAAGAATGATCTATGAGTCACATTTGTGGCTATTGTTTAGTGCAGTGTTCAGTGATGCTGGCCTTAAAACCTGTAATTAATGTGAAGTAGGAGATAAAATTTTACATGTCTTCACCTTATCCGTTTGTTCGTTCATCATTCAGTATTTTACTGAACTTCTTCAATGTGACAGGATCATAGCACCAAAAAAATAAGATCTGCCATTTACAAGGTCACCATGGATTGGGTGCAATAGAGAAATAAAGAAGCAATTAAAATAGATAATAATAAATGCTACCATAGGTTGTATGAATGTTGTTTTTATGTGTATACATGTGCACATCCAATGTATCAGTGTCTGATGCATCGGATTTTGTCTCCCAACTTCTGAGCTGAGTTAGGATAAATAGGAATTACTTTGCAAAATTTATCTCGCAGAGTACTGTTCATACTAAATTCAATTCAAATTTTCCTCTTATCCTCTCAAACCACGTCCTCAGCATAACCATTACACATCTTGTGTTGAATGTATACAACTGTCCACGATAATCATACTTCACATTTTAACTTCCAGTTGGACATACCATAATTGATATTACATTTCATCATTTCTAACGTCTTTGATTGCATTTATTTATTTTTTTACATTATTGTATGTTCATCCTAAATAGCAGAAATGGAATTTGCCTTGCTAATTGATCCTATGTATTTTAGTAAGTCACATTAAAAATGCATTCCTGCTTCGAAACATGGTAAAAAATTGACTCAGTTTTCATTTTGCTTGCCATTTCTTTTAGTTGTTTCCTTTTTACTTGTCAGGCTTACCTTAAAACTTTATTTGTTTGAGCTGCTTGAATAGTATGTGGTAGACTCCCACACTGACTCTGTAGATTTACCTTGTCTTTCATTTTCAGCAGGCAGATTTCTATAATATTCATCATCTCCCTGTTTCGATATTTGAAATATTTGACAGTTCCTTAAACTTAGGTAAAAGGGAATGCAATTTTTAGTCTCAAGAATAATCTGAAGGCCGGGCACGGTGGCTCAAGCCTGTAATCCCAGCACTTTGGGAGGCCGAGACGGGCGGATCACGAGGTCAGGAGATCGAGACCATCCTGGCTAACACGGTGAAACCCCGTCTCTACTAAAAAAAAATACAAAAAGCTAGCCGGGAGAGGTGGCGGGCGCCTGTAGTCCCAGCTACTTCGGAGGCTGAGGCAGGAGAATGGCGTAAACGCGGGAGGCGGAGCTTGCAGTGAGCTGAGATCCGGCCACTGCACTCCAGCCCGGGCGACAGAGCAAGACTCCGTCTCAAAAAAAAAAAAAAAAAAAAAGAATAATCTGAGAGTTTGGCTGCATAAACGTAACATAATAGAGAGTTTGCACCTCTGCCATTTACTGTCTGTGTGATTTAGGTCCATTGACCTCTGTGGGCCTCACTTTCCTCATAGTTGCTCTAAACCAAATTTATTAATATGTGTAAAATTCTTAGAATGGCATTTACTAATATGGGTCACTTATGCATCTGTTCTGACAAAATTACCTACCCCTTATTGAAATTATAGAACTGCTACTGAAAAAATGGCTAATATTCAGAAATAGATTTGCCATGAATATAATAAAGCTTAATATTTAGGATCCCTTGCTTATATAGGTCTCTTACAAGTCATGTGTTTTTGGTCACATTTTAAGAAGTAGTATAAGAACTGCCATCATTTGAGACTGTTGCTTTCCTGTATGACTCGCCTTTCCATCATCATACTTCTCCTAGTAAAATTCCTGTGGATTGGCCACAGGCATTATTGGGATCTACTGAAGGTAAAGTTGAGTTTGAGAGATACGTAGTTTGGGTTTAGAAGAATGTAGTTAAATGGTTCGTGGGAACTTTGGTGTACAGCTAAAGAATTGTGAGCTGTCCCAGTTATGAATAGCTTTCAGGAATACTTCTGCTCACTGTGCAAATCTACCAAGGCATTATGACAGGGCTAGAAATTGTACTGCAAGGTGCATTTGTCCTATGGCTCCCAGCACCAAAATATGTGTGTAGTAAAGGAAATATAAGTTTGAAATGTGTGAGGCCAGAAACTAGTTTGTGGAAATTCTTCTAATCATAAACCTATAAAATCATATGGGGAAATTTGTATCGTATCAATACCTTGTTAAAACTATTGATATTAACAAAATAGATTTAATGAATTATCTTGTTATTCTTAATAGTAACTATTAGAAAATAATTTATGTGAAAGGACCATTAAAGTGTATGTAGCCAAACATGTAGAAACACGTTAGAGTATATCAGGCAATTAATCAACACACAATATATTTTCTAGATTTTGTTTGTGGTATTTTTCAGGTTTTCAAACTTTGTAGTGATTTTTCATGTTTTATACAAATAACAGAAATGTATATATTTATGAATTTGTAATTTTTTTCTTTTATTTTTCATCATAGTCTCCCAAATCATATAAACTTCCGGCCCCCACCAATACCTGCTCCACCCAGGCTAACATGTAACCAGTACTTTTACATGCTAGGTGTTTTTAAAGATCTTACAGGTAAATCTCACATTTTACAAATGCGAATGATAACAAGTTTTACCAATGAGGAAACTCCATTCTCAGGCCCTTCTCACAACAGGTCAACATTGACTTCTAACCCCCTGAATCTCATCCCTTTCCTTCCTGCCACCCAGCCCTCAGTCTGTCTTTTCTTCTCTTCTCTAGCATAACTGCCGATTTTTAAATCTCTATGATATTCTGTCTTTATTTTCTCTTACATTTTTTTCTTTCCAGCCATCTGCTACTTTGAGAGATTATTTATAACTTAATCCCCTTTATTTAAATTTGATTCCTATTTTAAGCACCCAAGCAGTCATTTACATCTCAGTTCCTTGGTTTTCAACCTGCACAATATGTTAAAATCACCTGGAGAGGTGATAAAAAATGTTTTAATACCCTGGTGACACCATACAGTGTCTAAGTTAGAATCTCTGACCAAAGCATTAGTAATATTTAAGAGTGAAGCAAGTTTGAGAACCAATGACTTAGTTGACGAATTTATGTTGTTGACTTAGGGTGAAAATAGAGAATGTTTCCCTGAGACAGAAGAAAGCACCCAGAAAGAAAAATGTATGCTAAGTACAGAAGTGAGACATCGCCACAAAATTGCCCTTTGCTTTGTAACAGGTAGTAGAATAAAGAATGAAATGTGAATTTTTTCTCTTACAGTACCAGATATGTGAACTCAGGGAAGCCGTTAAATTTTGTGCAATCTCAAGGTCCTTACTTACAACATGGGTATTGTGTGTATCCTATGGATTGCTGTGAAGATTAGACATAACAAATATAAGGCAACTGTTGATTAAAATAGACACTTATTACTATCGTTACTAGCTGTAAAGGTTTATAGCACATAGGGGTTGCTTCAATGCAATTTTAACTTTTGATTGTATACAGTTGTGTAATACTTTCTAATGGTGGTCATTTTTCTGACAGGTGGACCATTTCTGTCTTTTTCACTGCTATGGTCACAGTCCCCAACAAATTGCTTGATACAGACTATGAGTTAAAATATTACTGAATGAACAAGAAAATGAATGTGTAATATAGCTTACTTTCAATGATCCAAAAAGTGGATGATGTTAGGCTTATTTCTTTTGTATTCTCCTGCAACCCTTTTTTCTCTTATTTGATAAATAATAAATTGGTAACAAGAGTTTACGTGTCTGGTACTGTTCTGAGAACTTTACAAAATACTATTGTTGTGGTTTCTTTACCGCCATAGCTCAGTGAGTGGGAGGGAGCGTTACTGCTCTTTCACTCCCACAGTTTGCGAGTTTCAAGTTTTTGTCTCATAACCAAGAGGAATGGAGTATGTGGACACCAGATAGAAAGCAATGCAGAGTAGAATTTTATTTAGCAACAGAAAGAAAGCTCTCAGCGGCAAGCAGGTACCTGTAAGTGGGTTGTCAATTGTGAGGCTGAGTTGGGAAGTACGTGCTGATTGGTTATGGTTAGGCTTAGAAAAAGCACCATTCAGAAAGAGGTATGGTAGTGTAAAGAGCCAATTGGGGGGTGAAGTAAAGGCTTGGCCCAGGACCAATCATGGGCTGAGCACACCGAAGGGGAATGGAAGTTCTCACTCGGGTCAGTGGACTCTACCTGAAACTGGTAGTTTGGTGTTAAGGCTTCAGTCTGGCCTTGGCTTGAAGGTCAAGTTTCACCAGTGATCCATCCCTGTCTGCCTAGGAATGTTTCTGCCTCCTATTGCTATCACTATGATTTAGGTATTATAATTATTTACATTTTACAGATAAGAAAGTTGAAGAATGTAGAGGTTAAATAACTTATCCAAGTCACATAGCTGTTAAGTTATTGAGTGGGATTTGAATTTATGTAAACAGAATTGAGAGCCCTTTCAGTTGTTAATCTTCCTGCTGCAATGATCATTTTACCTGTGTAAAAGCAGTTGTTTCTATGAAGTGCTTAAAGTCCTTGAAGGAATCACTGTCTCTCTAAGTTCTAAACACGTTTTACCTTCTAGGCTTCTTGGGAACTACTCATAACTCAGAGGTGAAAAAATATATGGAGTAAAAAGATGTAATATTTACTTTGGGTGGAAAAATCATTTTTGCTTTGGAAAAACAATGCTATTATTTGGCATAGACAAAAACACATGGACTCAAATCAATACAGTTTTATTTCTGCTATGTTTAAATATTCTGGTGCTGGAAGTAATGGTGAATTTAGACTGTTTTCCTTTTTAGTTTTATGGCACAGTTCGTTAGAAATCGTATTTCACTGTCTTTACATTGGAAGCGTTAGACTTTAATTATTAGAAAATGTTCATTACTTCTAAGATTTTCACTACACGAGAGCTCATGTTTAAGTGAGGTTTTCCTAATAAAAAGTGATAGAAAGGTGTAAATGCCATGGATTATGCAATGTAATTTCTTTTAAAACTCTTTGGAAGATAAAAACTAGGTCAAAATAAAACTTCTCTGTGCAATCACAGAACTTAAGACAACAGCAGCTGTATTGCTAACCTTTAATTCATAAGGAGAAAAGTCTTTTCCGATAGATAAGTAAAAAGGTTGATTGTATATTGAATTGTGGATGTTCTTTTTACATTTATGTTTAAAATCATTATAAAATGAGTTATAAGTCTTCTGTCTCATCTTCATTATTTCTGAATTGTATGGATACAGGACAAAGATTGTAGAACTGTAAAAAAAAAAAAAAAAAAAATTAAGTTCATGTATTTGAATGGAATGCAGTTGGAATTTCAGGAAACATTTAAAAAATGGTTGTCCATTCCTAATAATATAAAAATGTTTGTCTGAAATGGATGGTAGACAGTTTTGGTGATGGACCACTGATCTATTTAAGAATTGGGGAAATAAAATGTCCCATCTCTTTCTTTACAGCAGCAGATGTTCCTCTGCTAATATTGAAATAAACATTTCCCTTGGAAACATCTGTCAAAGTAACATGTCTATAATTGAAGTGATCATTGAGGATATTAAAATGTGCCAATTAAAAAATACACTCATTTACTGAAAAAAAATTTGTGAAAAAGACTTTGAGGTACAATTTCAAGTATAAATCTCAGTTAACAATATTTACTGTGAAATGTTTTATATAGAGAATTGCCCCACATATTTGTTATATGCAGTAGCTACTTTTTGTGATACTTAATTTGAAATACTGAATATATATTTTTATGAATTCTGTTTGTACGTCTTGCCAAACAATATGGCTTGCTTCTTATTTTGCATAGTTTGATTTACTCTAACAAAGAATAATTTATGAATAAGTTATAGCACAATTATTTAAATCTTCCTTTCCACAGTGATAAATTGAATAGCCCTTTCCTGAAAATATAATAGGGAACTACATCTCCAGAGATGTCCAAACTAGAAAAAATAAACTTAATTTTTTTCAAATGGGATGTTTTCTTTGAAGTAGGAGTAACTGATAGAACAAAATGAAAGAAAAGAACTTGAATCTCAACCAGTTCAGTGTATTGATTTCATTTACTTAGCAAAAATACTTAGCTAATATGATTAAAAAATATATATAAATATGTGTGTGTGTATATATATATATATATATACACACACATACATACATACAGAGAGAGAGAGAGGTGGAGTCTCACTCTGTTGCCCAGGCTGGAGTGCAATGGCATGATCTTGGCTCACTGCAACCTCCGCCTCCTGGGTTCAAGCAATTCTCCTGCCTCAGCCTTCTGAGTAGCTGGGATTACAGGTATGTGCCCCCAAACCTGGCGAATTTTTGTATTTTTAGTAGAGATGGGGTTTCACCATGTTGGTCAGGCTGGTCTCGAACCCCTGACCTCATGATCCGCCTGCCTTGGCCTCCCAAAGTGCTGGGATTACAGGCATGAGCCACTGTGCCCAGTCAATATGATTAATATTTTAAATGGTTAATACTAATATACTTAAAAATTACATCTGGTCTTGTCACATGAGTACCACAGCATCATAAGATACAATTTTAAACTCTGCCTTTTTCATGTGCACACATTTTTTCAAAATACCCATTATTACTTTGGTGGTCTTCTATGCCCAAGTTCACATTACAGTTCTTTACATCTCAACCAAACAAATACAACACAGATAGCTATGTATTCACCTTTTACTCAGGGGCATAAAAGTAGATGATATTTCCCAGCCTCCCTAGAGTTTTGCACAATAGAATGTAGGCAAGAGTGATTATATGTCATTTCAAATCCAACTTCTAAAAGTCTTCCCTACAGTATTTAAATATCCTAATCTTTATTCATCATCTGAATGGAAATACTGGATAAGGTCAGAGCCACAGATGTAAAGAGCATACCTCCTAAATTACATGAAGTACTTGCCAACAAGAATTACTGCATTGAAACAATACATTTTTAAAAATATAAAGCTATTAAAATTCTCAGATTTCTTATTACAGCAGCTTGCATTGTTTGTCCTATTTAGGAATACCAGTAAGATAATCACATTATCATCTCAACCTTCACATGTATAATGTAATGTCATTGGAAATTCTAAAATTTCCAAACAGAATTATATTCCTTTCCACTCAGTTTTCCTTTGCAACATTTCTGTTATCCTATTAATGGCATCATTATTCTAGAAGTTAGTTGTCAGAAAGAAAATATGATGCAACTTACCCAGTTTGGGATTTTGGTGAGATTGAAAACAGGCATATTAACATCTTACCCTAGAAGAATTAATTCTTCTGTAGACATTGGAGGTATGCAATTGGTATATTTCAATGTATATTATTTGGCTGCAAAATAAAATTTGTTATAATGAAGTGTATTTCTATAATTACACACACACACAGACACATATGTATATACGTGTGTGTATATATATATATACACACACAACTTGAGAACTTGGAAAGTTGAGTAATGATATAGCAAGCAACTGTATACTGAAGTATAACACAATTTGAACTTTTTGAGCATAAGTGCATCCTCATCCAAATTTATTAGAATTAGTATGATCATAAAAACTATATGGACACCCATTTCTTGGGTTCATGGTGCTTACTACTCAAATAGATGCCACTGGGTAGTAAGGTATGTAAGAAAAGCTTCTAATCATGAGAGTCATACCATCTCTGCAAATGCAGATGATGTACATAATTGTTTCTCTCTCCCTACCTCTATCTCTCTCTCTGTGTCATAACAAAAGACATAGCTGCAGACATGCCTTGTTACAAAAAAAGTGGTACATTTCTATCACTGTGGCAGGACTGGCAGCTGGGCCACAGTTGATAGAATGCCAAATCCCAGACCTGGCATGATTAAATCCAGTGTCTAATCATTCTGTTATAGTAAATTCACAAAGCAGTCTGATTACAGCATGCCTTGACTTCATGGTGGTACATGTGTTATACATTTGCTATGAAATTACTAGTGTGAATTTATAACCAAAATGTATTGTTTACAAAAGATTTTTTCCCCTCCAAGTTTATTTAAACTGATTTATATATTCCACTAGTATTGTTGTTAAAATCCTTGACATTAATTGGACTACCCACTATTTTACTGTTAGTATTTTGTTTTCTTATTTAACTATAATTTATTTTTTTCTGCATTTCTCTTTGTTCACCATAAAATTGTTATGTATAAGATGCAAAAGTCAGCTGTTTAAAGTTAGAATGTTTAACATATATAATATTTATTTCTTAAATATAAGTATTAGAATTGCTTAATTTGCATATATTAACAAGTTTGCAAAAACAGATTCTGTGGCTTTAGGCTATAACAGAAGAAATATTTAGAGTTACAAGTTATTTTAATATTTTGGCAAAGAAGACATAGAATATTTTAAGAAAATGTATTAAATCATTTTGTTTCTGCATACTACCTTAATGGGCAATAGACCACATTTATTAAACTCTCTTGACAATATATAATACATTAAATAAATCATTAAAGTTTCATTGTGGATCTACTGTTATTATAATGTGTTTTTTGTTATCAGTAGATTTTCTATAAATATTCTAGTCTATTTTTACATAAGAAAAACACATCTAAAAATTTGAATTGTACTTTTCATTTGAGGCAGTCTTCTTTTGTATTTTGTACTTTACTAAGGGTTGATCATGGTAAGAGAACTTGGGGTACTATTGATCTGGTAATCTGTCCAACCAGCCAGACACATTTGTGAATAGTTTTAAACTCAATAACTATTATGAAATATTTGCTGTAGATGCTTCCCACCAATCTTGCCATTTAATTTCTTGGTGGATATTCCATTTCACACCAAGAAAGTAAAGTATCTCACACCTCACCTGCAAACACATCCTCTCCTTTTCCTATGAATGGTAGCATTTTTTGTTTTTGTTTCTTAGAATATTCCACTTCATAAGTCATGAGTTCCTATTTTTTTCCACCAGTCTTGCCTTTCCACTCAGTTCATGCATGATATAGCCAACCCTCTACTAAACATCTCCACCTGTATAGACGAATTTAACAAACCACAGGTGAGATTAATGGCCCCCTCCAAGCCTGCTTTTCCCACACTGATCCCCATCTCAGTAACAGCATCATCAGGTACTCAGTTTTTCAGTCCTAGAAGTCATCCTTGTGTGCTTGTTCTTTCTTACTTTGCCCACAGATTTGGTTAGCTGTCACTTTAAAATGTGTCCATAGTCTGATGACCCCTTTTATTTCCTTTATTGTCACTTTTGCCCATATTACTATTTTCTATGATTTGGACCTCTCCACAGACTCCTAAATGATCTTACCTTTTCTACTTTTGTCCCACTTACAGCCTCTTTATGCAGCAGCAACTGCAAAAAATCATGTCATTTTTCCCCAAGTGAAAAAATTTTCAATGAGTTGACCTAAATATTTGGAATACAATCTGACACCCTGGATATGTCCTCAAGAATCTACACCATTTGGCCCTTGGCTCTACTCCTACCTCCTCCGTGACTCTTCTTTTGCTAACTCTGCTGCAGCCATGCCAGCCTTCTTGCTATTTGTTTAAATGTTCACATATAGTCCGCCCAAAGGCTTTAACATCTGCATTTTTGTTTTCTCTGCCAGAATATATTGTCTCCAAATCTCCACATTGAAGGCTTCCTTGCAAAATTTTTTGTTGTTGTTGAGATATTTCTACTTTATAATGGTCTTTTCTGCTCATCCTATCAACCAGCACCAGTTGTTACCTCATCCCTTACAAAGCTTTTCTTAATAGCTCTTACCACTGCTTAAAGTTATATATTTACTTTGTATTCTGTCTTTTCTACCAGAATTTAACTCTATGAGACAGGATCTCTGTCTTGTTAACTGTAGTATGCTCATTGTCTGGAAAAATTCCAAAAAAAAATTGCTGAATAAACGATTAAATCATATCAGATTTAACTTGGTAATAAGCATTTATATAATCTGATTAAATACAATTTCTTTTACTACCACCTCACTAGCCTTTTGAATAAACATCAGCAAAACACTATGGTACACAGGACCAGCTTTTTCACTGTTTCTCTAATTAACCATGTTGACCCGCTTCCAGCTCGCCCTCTGACTTGGCTACTAACTAGCTTTCTTACATAGGAGAGTTACTTGGCAGAGCATCATCTATAGCAGTAATTTTTAATACTTTTATTATACTTTAAGTTCTAGGGTACATGTATACAACGTGCAGGTTTCATACATAAGTATACATGTGCAATGTTGGTTTGCTGCACCCATCAACTCATCATTTACATTAGGTATTTCTCCTAATGCTATCCTTCCCCCAGCCCTCCAGTGCCTGGTGTGTGATGTTCCCCACTCTGTGTCCAAGTGATCTCATTATTCAGTTCCCACCTATGAGTAAGAATATGCGGTGTTTGGTTCTCTGACATTCTGATAGTTTGCTGAGAATGATGGTTTCCAGCTTCATCCATGTCCCTGCGAAGGATGTGAACTCATCCTTTTTTATGGCTGCATAGTATTCCATGGTGTATGTGGGCCACATTTTCTTAATCCAGTCTATTATTGATGGACGTTTGGGTTGGTTCCAAGTCTTTGATATTGTGAACAGTGCCTCAATAAACATACATGTGCATATGTCTTTATAGTAGCATGATTTATAATCCTTTGGGTATATACCCAGTAAGGGATGGCTGGGTCAAACGGCAATTCTAGTTCTAGATCCTTGAGTCGCCACACTGTCTTCCACAATGGTTGAACTAATTTACAGTCCCACCAACAGTGTAAAAGTGTTCCTATTTCTCCACATCTTCTCCAGCATCTGTTGTTTCCTGACTTTTTAATGATTAACATTGTAATTGGTGTGAGATGGTATCTCATTGTGGTTTTGATTTGCATTTCTCTGATGACCAGCGATGATGAGCATTTTTTCATGTGTCTGTTGGCTGCATAAATATCTTCTTTTGAGAAGTGTCTGTTCATATCCTTCACCCACTTTTTGATGGGGTTGTTTTTTTCTTGTAAATTTGTTTGAGTTCTTTGTAGATTCTGCATATTAGCCCTTTGTCAGATGGGTAGGTTGCGAAAATTTTCTCCCACTCTGTAGGTTGCCTGTTCACTCTGATCATAGTTTCTTTTACTGTGCAGAAGCTCTTTAGTTTAATTAGATCACATTTGTCAATTTTGGCTTTTGTTGCCATTGCTTTTGGTGTTTTAGTCATGAAGTCCTTATCCATGCCTATGACCTGAATGGTATTGCCTAGGTTTACTTCTAGGGTTTTTATTGTTTTAGGTCTAACATTTAAGTCTTTAATCCATCTTGAATTAATTTTCGTATAAGGAGTAAGGAAGGGATCCAGTTTCAGCTTTCAACATATGGCTTGTCAGTTTTCCCAGCACCATTTATTAAATAGGGAATCCTTTCCCCATTCCTTGTTTTTGTCAGGTTTGTCAAAGGTCACCTGGTTGTAGATGTGTGGTATTATTTCTGAGGACTCTGTTCTGTTCCATTGGTCTATATCTCTGTTTTGGTACCAATACCATGCTGTTTTGGTTACTATAGACTTTTAGTATAGTTTGAAATCAGGTAGTGTGATGCCTCCAGCTTTGTTCTTTTTGCTTAGGATTGTCGTGGCAATGCAAGCTCTTTTTTGGTTCCAAATGAACTTTAAAGTAGTTTTTTTTTTTTTTTTTTTCCCCCAATTTTGTAATGAAAGACCTTGGTAGCTTGATGGAGATGGCATTGAATCTATAAATTACTTTGGGCAGTATGGTCATTTTCACAATATTGATTCTTCCTGTCCATAAGAATGGAATGTTCTTCCATTTGTTTGTGTCCTCTTTTATTTAGTTGAGCAGTGGTTTGTAGTTCTCCTTGAAGAGGTCCTTCACATTATGCAAATCCTACCTCTGAGTGAGAACATGTGGTGTTTGGTTCTCTGACATTGTGATAGTTTGCTGAGAATGATGGTTTCCGGCTTCATCCATGTCCCTGCAAAGGACATGAACTCATTCTTTTTTATGGCTGCATAGTATTCCATGGTATATATGGGCCACATTTTCTTAATCTAGTCTGTCAGTGATGGACATTTGAGTTGGTTCCAAATCTTTGCTATTGTAAACAGTGCCTCAATAAACATACATGTGTATGTGTCTTTATAGTAGCATGATTTATAAACCCTTGGGTATATACCCAGTAATGGGATGGCTTACATTGTAAGTTGGATTCCTAGGTATTTTATTCTCTTTGTAGCAATTGTGAATGGGAGTTTACTCATGATTTGGCTGTCTGTTGACGGTGTATAGGAATGCTTGTGATTTTTGCATATTGATTTTGTATACTGAGACTTCGCTGAAGTTGCTTATCAGCTTAAGGAGATTTTGGGCTGAGACGATGGGGTTTTCTTTTTTTTTTTTTTTTTTTTTTTGAGACGGAGTCTCACTCTGTCACCCAGGCTGGAGTGCTGTGGCACGATCTCGGCTCACTGAAAGCTCCACCTCCCGGCTTCACGGCATTCTCCTGCCTCAGCCTCCCGAGTAGCTGGGACCACAGGCACCCGCCGCCACGCCCGGCTAATTTTTTGCATTTTAAGTAGAGACGCGGTTTCACCATGTTAGCCAGGATGGTCTCGATATCCTGACCTCGTGATCCACCCGCCTCGGCCTCCCAAAGTGCTGGGATTACAGGCTTGAGCTACCGCGCCTGGCCAACGATGGGGTTTTCTAAATATACAATCATGTCACCTGCAAACAGGGACAATTTGAATTCCTCATTTCCTAATTGAATACCCTTTATTTCTTTCTCTTGCCTGATTGTCCTGGCCAGAATGGCAGTGGTGAGAGAGGGCATCCTTGTATTGTGCTGGTTTGCAAAGGGAATGCTTCTAGTTTTTGCCCATTCAGTATGATATTGGCTGTGGGTTTGTCATAAACAGCTCTTATTATTTTGAGATACGTCCCATCAATGCCTAGTTTATTGAGAGTTTTTAGCATGAAGGGCTGTTGAATTTTGTTGAAGGCCTTTTCTGCATCTATTGAGATAATCATGTGGTTTTTGTCATTTGTTCTGTTTATGTGATGGGTTATGTTTATTGATTTGCGTAGTTTGAACCAGCCTTGTATCCCAGGGATGAAGCGGATTTGATCTTGATGGAGAAACTTTTTGATATGCTGCTGGATTCGGTTTGCCAGTATTTTATTGAAGATTTTCGCATTGATGTTAATCAGGGATGTTGGTCTAAAATTCCATTTTTTCGTTGTGTCTCTGCCAGGCTTTGGCATCAGGATGATGTTGGCCTTATAAAATGAGTAGGGAGGAGTTCTTCTTTTTCTATTGATTGGAATAGTTTCAGAAGGAATGGTACCAGCTCCTCTTTGTACGTCTGGTAGAATTTGGCTGTGAATCCATCTGGTCCTGGACTTTTTTTGGTTCATAGTCTATTAATTTCTGCCTCAATTTCAGAACTTGTTATTAGTCTATTCAGGGATCTGACTTCTTTCTGGTTTAGTCTTAGAAGGGTGTATGTGTCCAGGAATTTCTTCTAAATTTTCTAGTTTATTTGCATAGAGGTGTGTATAGTATTCTCTGATGGTAGTTTATATTTCTTTGGGATTAGTGGTGGTATCCCCTTTATCATTTTATTGCTTCTATTTGATTCTTCTCTCTTCTTTATTAGTCTTGCTAGCGGTCTATCAATTTTGTTGATCTTTTCAAAAAACCAGCTCCTGGATTGATTTTTTGAAGGCTTTTTTGTGTCTCTATCTCTTTCAGTTTTGCTCTGATCTTAGTTATTTCTTCCCTTCTGCTAGCTTTTGAATGTGTTTGCTCTTGCTTCTCTAGTTATTTTAATTGTGATGCTAGGGTGTCGATTTTAGATCTTTCCTGATCTCTTGTGGGCATTTAGCACTATAAATTTCTTTTTTTCCTCCCCCTTTTTTTTCTTATTATACTTTAAGTTCTAGGGTACATGTGCATAATGTGCAGGTTTGTTACAGATGTATACTTGTGCCATGTTGGTGTGCTGCACCCATCAACTTGTCAGCACCCATCAACTCGTCATTTACATTAGGTATAACTCCCAATGCAATCCCTCTCCCCTCCCCCCTCCCCATAATAGGCCCCAGCGTGTGATGTTCCCCTTCCGGAGACCAAGTGATCTCATTGTTCAGTTCCCACCTATGAGTGAGAACATGCGGTGCTTGATTTTCTGTTCTTGCGATGGTTTGCTGAGAATGATAGTTTCCAGCTGCATCTATGTCCCTACAAAGGACACAAACTCATCCTTTTTTATGGCGGCATTGTATTCCATGGTGTATATGTGCCACATTTTCTTAATCCAGTCTGTCACTGATGGACATTTGGGTTCATTCCAAGTCTTTGCTATTGTGAATAGTGCTGCAAAGAACATACGTGTGCATGTGTTTTTATAGCAGCATGATTTATAATTCTTTGGGTATATACCCAGTAATGAATGGGGTGGCTGGGTCATATGGTACTTCTAGTTCTAGATCCTTGAGGAATCGCCATACTGTTTTCCATAATGGTTGAACTAGGCCATCAGAGAAATGCAAATCAAAACCACAATGAGATACCATCTTACACCAGTTAGAATGGCAATCATTAAAAAGTCAGGAAACAACAGGTGCTGAAGAGGATGTGGAGAAACAGCACTATAAATTTCCCTCTACACACTGCTTTAAATGTATCCCAGAGATTCTGGTACTTTGTGTCTTTGTTCTCATTGGTTTCAAAGAACATCTTTATTTCTGCCTTCATTTCATTATGTACCCAGTAGTCATTCAGGAGCAGGTTGTTCAGTTTCCATGTAGTTGTGTGGTTTTGAGTGAGTTTCTTAATCCTGAGTTCTAATTTGATTGCACTGTGTTGTGAGAGACAGTTTGTTGTGATTTATGTTCTTTTACATTTGCTGAGGAGGCTTTACTTCCAATTATGTGGTCAATTTTAGAATAAGTGTAATGTGTTGCTGAGAAGGATGTATATTCTGTTGATTTGCGGTGGTGAGTTCTGTAGATGTCTGTTAGGTATGCTTGTTGCAGAGCTGAGTTCAGTTACTGGATATCCTTTTTAACTTTATCTTGTTGATCTGTCTAATATTGACAGTGGGGTGTTAAACTCTCCCATTATTATTGTGTGGGAGTCTAAGTTTCTTTGTAGGTCTCTAAGGACTTGCTTTATGAATCTGGGTGTTCTTGTATGGGGTGCTTATATATTTAGGATAGTTCACTCCTCTTGTTGAATTTATCCCTTTACCATTATGTAATGGCCTTCTTTGTCTCTTTTGTTATTTATTGGCTTAAAGTCTATTTTCTCAAAGACTAGGATTGCAATCCCTGCTTTTTTTTGCTTTCCGTTTGCTTGGTAGATCTTCCTCCATCCCTTTATTTTGAGCCTATATGCGTCTTTGCACATAAGATGGGTCTTGGCTCTTTATCCAGTTTGCCAGTCTATGTCTTTTAATTGGGGCATTTAGCCCATTTACATTTAAGGTCAATATTGTCATGTGTGAATTTGATCCTGTCATTATGATGTTAGCTGGTTGTTTTGCCCTTTCATTGATGCAGTTTCTTCATAGCATCCATGGTCTTTACAATTTGGTATGTTTTTACGGTGGTTGGTGCCAGTTTTTCCTTTCCATGTTTAGTGCTTCCTTTAGTATCTCTTGTAAGATGGTGACAAAATCTCTGAGAATTTACTTGTCTATAAAGGATTTTATTTCTCCTTCGCTTATGAAGCTTAGTTTGGCTAGTTATGAAATTCTGGGTTGAAAATTCTTTTCTTTAAGGATGCTTAATATTGGCCCCTACTCTCTTTTGGCTTGAAGTGTATCTGCTGAGAGATCTGTTGTTAGTCTGATGGGCTTCCCTTTGTGGGTAACTTGACCTTTCTCTCTGGCTGCCCTTAACATTTTTTCCTTCATTTTAACCTTGGTGAATCTGACAATTATATGTCTTGTGGTTGCACTTCTCGAGTAGTATCTTTGTAGTATTTCCTGAATTTGAATGTTGGCCTGCCTTGCTAGGTTGGGGAAGTTCTCTTGCATAATATCCTGAAGAATATTTTCCAACTTGGTTCCATTTTCCCCGTCACTTTCAGGTACACCAATCAAATGTAGATTTGGTCTTTTTACATAGTCCCATATTTCTTGGAGGCTTTGTTTGTTTCTTTTTACTCTTTTTTTCCCCTAACCTTGTCCTCGCACTTTATTTCATTAATTTGATCTTCAATCACTGATACCCTTTCTTCCAGTTGATTGAATTGGCTACTGAAGCTTTTGTATGCATCATGTAGTTCTCATGCCATGGTTTTCAGCTCCAGCATGTCATTTAAGGTCTTTGCTATATTGTCTATTCTAGTTAACCATCCGTCTAATCTTTTTTCAAGGTTTTTAGCTTCCTTGCGACAGGTTCGAACATCCTCCTTTATCTTGGAGATGTTTCTTTTTTTTTTTTTTTTTTTTGAGATGGAGTCTCGCTCTGTCGCTCAGGCTGGAGTGCAGTGGCGGAGATGTTTCTTATTACTGACCTTCTGAAGCCTACTTCTGTCAGCTTGTCAAAATCATACTCCATGCAGCTTTGTTCCATTGCTGGTGAGGATCTGTGATCCTTTGGAGGAGAAGAGGTGCTGTGATTTTTAGAATTTTCAGCTTTTCTGCTCTGGTTTCTACCCATCTTTGTGGTTTTATCTACTTTTGGTCTTTGATGTTGATGACCTACAGATGGGGTTTTGGTGTGAATGCCCTTTTTGTTGATGTTGATGCTATTCCTTTCTGTTTGTTAGTTTTCCTTCTAACACTCCTGTCCCTCAGCTGCAGGTCTGTTGGGTTTTGCTGGAGGTCCACTCCAGATCCTCTCTGCCTGGGTATCACCAGCAGAGACTGTAGAACAGCAAATATTGCAGAACAGCAAATATTGCTGCCTGATCCTT